>NC_135810.1:124112747-124431779 GCF_964213995.1 Mustelus asterias | reverse complement strand
CAAGCACCTCAGTGTCCAACATTGTGGGGGTGGAGGGTTAACACAGCACTCATGTTAGGGATGGAAACAGGCTAAAAATTGTTAGTTAGACAAATGCTATTTACTGATTGAATTGCACAAGTTAGAGAAACAGATTAGAAGTCAAGCTTCGAAACAAGAATGATGTACAGGGCATCAGCAGCTAACCATTGGCATTGTAATAAATAAAAAGGATTTTCATTAATTGAGATTTTTTGAAGGAAGGAGGTGGTGGGAGAGGAAATGGGAGAGAACGGATGAAAATGAAGGAGTGATCTAGGAACAAACCAAACACATGCCAATTATTCAACGAACAAGGAAAATCCAACAATTATTGATTCCTCTAGAACTTAGAACGCCAAATGTTGGAGCTATAATATGAACATGACTGTAATCAACATAATGGTAAAAAGTAGAAGTATATTTTGTTTAAAAACTTAGATATGAATCAAAAGACAGGTTGAAAAAAAAACTTAATTAGTCTAAAAAAGTGTGAAGTAGAAAAATAGCAGCAAAAGGATCAAAATAAATGGGTTAGCTCTAATGTTAAGTGACCAATGGGTTAAAACATCAAGGTAGTATACAGACCAGGATTAATCCTCGCTCGGGCATTATGTAATTTTGGAGCAAGTACAATTGATTGCAGCCTTCTAAGCTAGTGAGAGGGAGACATGTGCAGTAAAAAAGGTTGAAGAGAGTGCAGAAACAACTAGAATTTTGACTTCTGACTGCTAGGAAGTGGCACCTGCTGTGGACCTGTTGAGGCGATAGGCGATCCAGGCAATCTGGGAGACCGGAGCTGATGTGCGCCATGACTAACCTTTCGAAGCATTTGGATGTCAGAGCCACTAGGCAATAGTCATTAAGGCATACTGTCTGGCTTTTCTTTGGTACAGGAATGATGTTCATCTTCTTGAAGCGGAGCGGAACCTCAGATTGGAGTAAGGAGAGGTTAAAGATGTCTGTGAATACCCCGCCAGCTGGTCTGCGCAGGATCTGTGTTCATCCAGGGACTACATCTGGGTCAGTCACTTTCCTTGGATAGACTTTCAAGGCAGCCAATCTGACGTCTGCGATGGTGACCTCGGATACCAGTTCAACCGAGGCTGTCGGGGCTGGTGACGTCCTCTCGCTGACCACTTGCTCAAAACATAGAATGCATTGAGCTCGTCGGAGAGGGGTACATTGTTGCCAGCAATTATACTCGTCTTTACCTTGTAGCCGGTTATGTCGTGGAGACCTTGACACAATCAATGGGTGTTCGGCGGGCCTGGGACTCTATCCTTGGACTGGTATTGTCTCTTGGCATCACTGACAGGGCAGCACAGTGGTTAGCACTGCTGCCTCACAGCACCAGGGATCCGGGTTCGAATCCCGCTTGGGTCACCATCTGTGCAGGGTCTGCATTTTCGCCAGTGTCTGCGTGGGTTTCCTCCGGGTGCTCCGGTTTCCACTCAGTCCAAAAGGCATGCTGGTTAGGTGCATCAGCCATGCTAAATTCTCCCTCAATGTATCTGAACAGGCGCTAGAGTGTGGCGACTGGGGGATTTTCACAGTAACTTCATTGCAGCATTAATTAATATAAGTATACTTGTGACACCAATAAATAAACTTTAAAATAAACAAATGGTTCTCCATGGATCATATTTGGATTTCTTGTATAGGTCAGGGTCAACTGACTTGAATGTTTCAGACCTGGACTTCAGTAGGAGTGGATGTCCCTGTTCATCCATGGTTTCTGTCTTCTACACACTTAGTCTATTACTGTAGTGGTGTTCTCGTTTAGGTTAGTTGCTGAGCTCTTGAAAATTGACCTGTCCACCAACTCGAAGCAGTCCCAAAGGAGATTATCCGATTCCTCAGACCAATACTGCACGACTTTCTTTATTGGATTCGTCTGTTTCAGTTTTTGCTTGTAAGCTGGGAGCAGGAGCACAGTGTGAGTGGAAAATAAAGCATAGGCATGTTTGATGTTTATGTAGCAGTGGTCAAGGATGTTTGGGCCTTTGGTGGGACAGGAGACATGTTGATGGTATTTTGGTAGGACACTCTTGAGCTTGGCCTGGTTGAAGTCACCTGTGACGATGAACAAGGCCTTAGGATGTTTTGTCTCGAGGCTTTTTGTAGGGATATACATTTCATCAAGTGCAGTCTTCACATCGCATTGGCGTGGATATAAACTTCTGTCAGGATAGCAGAGGTGAACTCCCACGGTAGGTAGTAGGGGTGGCATTTCAGCGTCAGGTACTCTAATCCGGGGAGCAGACTATCAGGACTATAAATCAGTCAGTGCTGAATCAAAAATGGACAAAATGACTCATGATATTTTACAAGACATTTTGTAACATTAACATAAAGGAATCCAGCATGAAAATAACAAAAGCAACACGTCAAAAGGGGCAAATTCATAGAATTCTTTTAAGTGGAACTAAATTAGTGCATAAATAGTATGCAGGCAACAATTTTTTTTAAAAAGCTGCTCAAATCAAGTTTCTTTAGAATTGAGAAACCAATTCAAGGGCAACAGTACAAAATGGTGCTGAAAGTAGGAGGGATAAAGAACCAAGTTAGGAAATGAAGATAAAATGCTAATGATCTTAGGCAGAAGGCTGGGCAAAAAAATGAGGAGTCCGATAGTTGCTGAGAAAGGACTTCTCATAGTGCCACATTTCTGAAAGGAAGCAGACTTGAGGAACTTAGAAAAAGTAGCTGACTGAATTAGGTTGCCAGGAAATACCAATAGAGATTGCAATAATTGAACAAATTGAAGATGGAAGTATCATTTGAGTTGCATCAGTGTACATAAATTAGAGGATAGATGGATGTAATTGCTGGTCTCCCATTAAGAGTACATCATAAGAGCAGTCAATGAGGGAAGTCAAAGGCTACAATTCAACTTGAAGGCATCTACCTACAATCCAAAGTTTGCTGTTTTGAATGCCTGCAATGTATTGGTAAAGTTCCATGCGGAGTGCTGTGTCAGTTTTCACCTATCAAAAGTCATTTTGAAAATGATTAAAATTCTGACAATAATAATTCTTAATGCCAAGTCAGGTTAGACTTCAATTATCCATTGTAAAATACAAACATTACATTATAACGTGTGACTTAATATACTGTTTATATTGTACTTCAGTCAAATGTTGTTGAGAAAAAACCTAAAATTACCATACCTTATAAAGGAGTTGACATGTTCTGCTGCAACACATCTTAAATCCTACATCATTTAACTAGAGTACACCACAGCTTTTGTGCTCCATGTATTTGAAAAGTTTATTAAACCAAGTTTCAAAATGAAACTAGTGGTTGTATTAGAAATAACAAGAGTTAATTGGTAGTTTAATCAAGGCAATATTGCAAAGTTTGGAGTTCAAAGATCGTTAAATGGCACTGGAGCTTTTTGATTCAGAGTACCGTCAGAAATATTGCTTTGTATTTCCCCGTCAGCCATTTCTATTCTGCACTGCACAGTATATTAGGGTTTAGGATTAAAGGAACACAACATTTTAATGGTTTTTCAGAATTTTCTGCAGACTATTCTTTATATTTTAACCATGTATTTAAAACAAATAGGCTGGTTAAGTGTTTCCCCCTTTCTACCATATTACAGACTAAAATTAATGATAAATACTACTGGAAATACTCTGGTTAGGTAGCACTTAGTCACATTCAATACAAGTGTGAGGATGTTGAGTGGACTCGTCAACATTGTGTTCACCAAGGAGAGGGGCCATGTTTTTGAGGAAGAGAAGGTGTTACAGGCTAATAGGCTGGAGGAAATAGATGTTCGGAGGGAGGATGTATTGGCAGTTTTGAATAAACTGAAGGTCGATAAGTCCCCTGGGCCTGATGAAATATATCCTAGGATTCTTTGGGAGGCAAGGGATGAGATTGCAGAGCCTTTGGCTTTGATCTTTGGGTCCTCGCTGTCCACGGGGATGGTGCCAGAGGACTGGAGAATGGCGAATGTTGTTCCTCTGTTTAAGAAAGGGAATAGAAATGACCCTGGTAATTATAGACCGGTTAGTCTTACTTCGGTGGTTGGTAAATTGATGGAAAAGCTCCTTAGGGATGGGATTTACGACCATTTAGAAAGATGCGGATTAATCTGGGGATAGTCAGCACGGATTCGTGAAGGACAAGTCGTGCCTCACAAATTTGATTGAATTTTTTGAGGAGGTAACTAAGTGTGTTGATGTCATATACATGGATTTTAGTAAGGCGTTTGATAAGGTCCCCCATGGTCGGCTTATGATGAAAGTGAGGAGGTGTGGGATAGAGGGAAAGTTGACCGATTGGATAGGTAACTGGCTGTCTGATCGAAGACAGAGGGTGGTGGTGGATGGAAAATTTTCGGATTGGAGGCAGGTTGCTAGCGGAGTGCCACAGGGATCAGTGCTTGGTCCTCTGCTCTTTGTGATTTTTATTAATGACTTAGAGGAGGGGGCTGAAGGGTGGATCAGTAAATTTGCTGATGACACCAAGATTGGTGGAGTAGTGGATGAGGTGGAGGGCTGTTGTAGGCTGCAAAGAGACATAGATAGAATGCAAAGCTGGGCTGAATAATGGCAAATGGAGTTTAACCCTGATAAATGTGAGGTGATTCATTTTGGTAGGACTAATTTAAATGTGGATTACAGGGTCAAAGGTAGGGTTCTGAAGACTGTGGAGGAACAGAGAGATCTTGGGGTCCATATCCACAGATCCCTAAAGGTTGCCACTCAAGTGGATAGAGCTGTGAAGAAGGCCTATAGTGTGTTAGCTTTTATTAACAGGGGGTTGGAGTTTAAGAGCCGTGGGGTTATGCTGCAACTGTACAGGACCTTGGTGAGACCACATTTGGAATATTGTGTGCAGTTCTGGTCAACTCACTATAAGAAGGATGTGGAAGCGCTGGAAAGAGTGCAGAGGAGATTTACCAGGATGCTGCCTGGTTTGCGGGTAGGTCTTATAAGGAAAGGTTGAGGGAGCTAGGGCTGTTCTCTCTGGAGCGGAGGAGGCTGAGGGGAGACTTAATAGAGGTTTATAAAATGATGAAGGGGATAGATAGAGTGAACGTTCAAAGACTCTTTCCTCGGGTGGATGGAGCTATTACAAGGGGGCATAACTATAGGGTTCATGGTGGGAGATATAGGAAGGATATCAGAGGTAGGTTCTTTACGCAGAGAGTGGTTGGGGTGTGGAATGGACTGCCTGCAGTGATAGTGGAGTCAGACACTTTAGGAACATTTAAGCGGTTATTGGATAGGCACATGGAGCACACCAGGATGATAGGGAGTGGGATAGCTTGATCTTGGTTTCAGATAAAGCTCGGCACAACATCGTGGGCCGAAGGGCCTGTTCTGTGCTGTACTGTTCTATGTTCTATGTTCTTCAGGGCATTTAAAGGGTCATTGGATAAACATATGGATGATATTGGAACAGTGTAGGTTAGATGGGCTTTAGATTGGTTTCACAGGTCGGCGCAACATTGAGGGCCGAAGGGCCTGTACTGCGCTGTAATGTTCTATGTTCTATACTTTATGAAAGTGGCCATAAATGCATGCAATAAAACGTGACTACAGACATTTAAACATGGACAGTATTTGATTCTGTGGCCAATATTTGGTTAAACACAGATCTGAAGAAAGGAACTCTGCAGCAACTTGAGGCTTCAACATCTCACTGGCTACAGGGGAGGTCCCAGAGGATTGGAGAATGGCCAATGTTGTTCCTTTGTTTAAGAAGGGTAGCAAGAATAATCCAGGTAATTACAGGCCGGTGAGCCTTTCGTCAGTGGTAGGGAAATTATTGGAGAGGATTCTTCGAGACAGGATTTATTCCCACTTGGAAATAAGTGGACGTATTAGCGAGAGGCAACGTAGTTTTGTGAAGAGGAGGTCGTGTCTCCTTAACCTGATCGAATGTTTTGAGGAAGTGATGAAGATGATTGATGAGGGTAGGCAGTGGATGTCGTCTACATGGACTTTGACAAGGTCCCTCATGGCAGACTGATACAGAACGTGAAGTCGCATAGGATCAGAGGTGAGCTGGCAAGATGGATACAGAACTGACTCGGTCATAGAAGATAGAGGGTAGCAGTGGAAGGGCGCATTTCTGAATGAGGGTTGTGACAAGTGGCGTTCCTCAGGGATCAGTGCTGGGATCTTTACTGTTTGTAATTAAATATTTTATATTTGGAGGAAAATGTAACTGGTTTGATTAGTAAGTTTGCAGACAACACAAACATTGGTGGAATTGCGGATAGTGATGAGGACCGTCAGAGGATAAAGATCAGTTGGAGATTTGGGTGGAGAGATGGCAAATGGAGTTTAATCCGGACAAATGTGAGGTAATGCATTTTGTAAGGTCTAATAAACATGGGAAATATACAGTAAATGGCAGAACCCTTAAGAGTATTGATAGACAGAGGGATCTGGGTGTACAGGTACACAGGTCACTGAAAGTGGCAATGCAGGTGGAGAAGGTAGTCAAGAAGGCATACGACGTGCTTGCCTTCATCGGCCGGGGCACTGAGTTTAAAAATTGGCAAGTCATGTTGCAGCTTTCTTGAACCTTAGTTAGGCCACACTTGGAATATGGTGCTCAATTCTGGTCGCCACACTACCAGAAGGATGTGGAGGCTTTGGAGAGGCTACAGAAAATAATTACCAGGATGTTGCCTGGTATGGAGGGTATTAGCTATGAAGAGAGGTTGGAGAAACTTGGTTTGTTCTCGCTGGAACAAAGGACACTGAGGGGTGACCTGATAGAAGGGGGGGGGGGGCGCATTGTTGGTGCAGGCTTGGAGGGCCGAAGGGCCTGTTCTTGTTTGTTCTTCATTGTTTAAGGATGAACCATGTTTGAGGAATATGAAATCGCTGACCATTGGTTTCCCAAGTGCGATATTGAACAAAGGAGACTACTTGAGCTCAAGTTGGGGCAGAGATAAGAGTCGTAGAGCTCTACAGCAGTAAAAATGCCCTTCAGCCCATCGAATTTGCACCGGTCAAAAGACAAACCAGCTAACTATTCTAATCCCATTTTCCAGTATTTGGTCCACAGTCTTGTATGCCTTGGCATCATAAGTGCACAACTTCTTAAATGTTATGAGGGTCTCTGCAGTGAGTTCCAGACTCCCACCACCCTATGGGTGAAAAAATAATTCCTCACAGCCCCTCTGAACCTCCTGCCCCTTGTTCATTGATTCCCTCCACCAAGGGAAAAAGTTTCTCCCTGTCTCCTCTGTCTATGCCCCTCATAGTCTTATACATCTCAATACATCTCATGTCCCCACTCAGTTTCCTCTGCTCCAAGGAAAACAACCCCAATCTATCCAATCTCACTTCATAACTATAACTCTCCAGGCCAGGCAACATCAAAGAACAAAGAACAAAGAACAGTACAGCACAGGAAACAGGCCCTTCGGCCCTCCAAGCCTGTGCCGCTCCTTGGTCCAACTAGACCAATCGTTTGTATCCCTCCATTCCCAGGCTGCTCATGTGACTATCCAGGTAAGTCTTAAACGATGTCAGCGTGCCTGCCTCCACCACCCTACTTGGCAGCGCATTCCAGGCCCCCACATCCTGGTAAATCTCCTCTGCCCTCGCCTCATCTGTGGTTTATCCAAAGCCTTAAACCACTACGTGACTCTTTTGTAAACAGTGGATAAGGGCAAAAGGTTTTCAGCTTCTTTAAAACAGTTTAACTACCTTTCCTTGTAAAATGTTAACTGAACAATCATTGTCAGTTGCAATTGCTCTGGCACCAGAAGTGTTAACTCTGCAGACATGTGACTGAGATTAACGGTCAGGAACTGCAGTATAATACTCTAATATCCTAATTATGTTAAGGGTTGTGGGTTTTAACAAAAGAAGTGGTTTACACATGGATCCAAAGTAACAACAACAGATTTAATGAAGAGCTGCACTGCACTCTGCAGAGTACAGATCAAAAGCAAAACAGCAGCCTGTAGTAACACCCTAATAACATCACTATCAAATCATATGATCAGTTCTTAAAGCAACCTGCAACCCTTTTAAATATACAATACACAGATTGCTTTATTCTGTAACATGTTCGAAATATCTACAGCAGCAGCTGAAAAATCATAACTTAAGGCAATCTGCAATCCTTTCCCCCATTACTTCAGCAGTCATGACAACAAATTACTGCAATGTTATACACAGAATCAATAATCTGCTAGACACAGTACAATGCATCTTTATCATTGACTTTCTTTTTGACTTGTACAATCAGTCGGACACCTATTCCTCTTTGATTGTATCTCATATTCTAGAATCTGGCTGTTCTTGACCCTAAAAGTATAGGAACATAGAAAATAGGTGCAGGAGTAGGCCATTTGGCCCTTTGAGCCTGCATGGCTAATCATGCACTTTCAGTATCCCACTTTCTCCCCATACCTCGATCCCTTTAGCCACAAGGGCCACATTGGCTCCCTCTTGAACATATCTAACGAACTGGCCCCAACAGCTTTCTGTGGGAGAGAATTCCACAGGTTCACAACTCTCTGAGTAAAGAAGTTCTTCTTCATCTCAGTTCTGAATGGCTTACCCCTTATTCTGAGACTGTGATCCTTAATTCTGCATTTCCCCAACATCGGGAAAATTCTTCCCGCATCTAGTCTGCCCAGTGTCATCAGGACTTTATATGTTTCTATGTGATTCTCTCACATTCTTCTAAATTCCAGTGAGTACAAGCCCAGTCGATTCAGTCTCTCTTCATATGTCAGTCCTGCCTTTCCAGGAATCAGTCTGGTGAACCTTTGCTGGACTCCCTCAATAGTAAGAATGTCCTTCCTCAGACTAGGAGACCAAAACTGCACACAGTACTCAAGGTGTGGCATCATAAGGGATATGGACAGGGTGAGTGAGGAGCAAACACTTTTAAAGGTTATAAGGTTTCCAGCCTCCAATATCTTCCCAGGCAGTACATTCCAGGTTCCCACTACCCTCTGGATGAAAATTTTCTTCTCAAATCCCTGAATCTCCTGCCCCTTACCCTAAAACTATGCCACTCATTATAGAACCCTCAACCAAGGAGAGCAGCTGCTCCTCACTCACCCTGTCCATATCCCTCATGATCTTATACACCTCAATCATGTTCCCACTTAGCCTTCTCTGCTCTAAAGAAAACAATCCAAGCCTATCTAGTCTCTCCTTATAGCTCAAGTGCTCCATCCCAGGCACATCCTGGTGAACCTCCTCTGTACCCCCTCGAGAGCTATCACATCCCATATGACTTCTTAACCACCATATCTACTTGTCATGCTGACTTCAGGGATCTTTGGACATGCACCCAAAAGGTATCTCTGGTCCTCTCTACTTCCTAACATTCTACTATTCATTGTGTATTCCTCTATCTTGTTAGTCCTCCTAAAATGCCTATAGGAGTATAGAAAGTACCAGAATGAAGTAAAGGAGGAAATTGGGAAAGCAAAGAGAGGATACAAAAAAAATGTTGGCAGGCACAATTCTAAGTTGATTCACCAACACATTAAGAGCAAGAAAATAACTCAGGAAAAGGTAGGGCTGATCAGAGATGTACATGGAAACGTGTGTGTTGATTCAGAAGATGTGGGCAAGATTCTCAATGAATACTTTATCAAACCCTAAAGAGAGGGATCATTCAGACATTTTTGATAAAGAGACAAAGTGTGAAATATTAGATACAATGAGCATAGTGAGAGATGAAGTACTGAAGGGACTGGCATCCATGCAGGTGGATAAATCACCAGGGCCGGATGGATTGTATTCCAGGCTGTTGAAGGAAGCCAATGAGGAAATAGTGGATGCTCTAAGGATCATTTCCTGATTCTCGCTGGATACAGGTGAGGTATCAGAGGACTGGAGGTCTGCAAACGATATACAATTATTTACAAAGGGAGTGGGTGATAGTTTTTTGGCCTATACACGAGTCAGTCAGACTTCAGCGGTAGGCAAATTATCGGAAGCAATTCTGAGACCCAGGATGAACTGTCATTTAGAAAGGCATGGATTGATCAGGGACAGTCAGCATAGTTTTGTTAGGGGAAGGTCATGTCTACTAACTTAATAGATTTTTTTTGAGGAAGTAACAAGGAGAATTGATGAGAATAGTACAGTGGATATTGTCTACATGGATTTCAGTAAGGCATTTGACAAAGTCCCACATGGCAGACTGGTCAGAAAAGTGAGATCTCATGGAATACAGGGGAAAGTGGGCAGGTTAGATCCAAAATTAGCTTAGTGACAGGAAAGGGTAATGGTCGATTTTATATATGCAAAACATTTTTGTCCTGATGCAAATCTCCCCACCCACCACCCTCCCATCTATCACTTGTTTTTTAATTTTGCTTTCACTGAGCACTGACCTTTATTTTCCCATTAACATGTTCTGATATCTTACCTTTATGTAACTACTAGTACTTTCTCCATTAATGCTTCCTCGGTCTTGTCACCTATACATCTCTGTTGTGATCTCCTCGAGTTCCTACCAATCACTGATCTTCAACTATGCTCCAGTTGCTATGCCATCTCTTACACAGTATATAATCCACCACCTCTCTTTGACTCTGAAGGAGTCATACAGATTCGAACCATTAACACTATTTTCTCTTCCAGCGTTTTCTGTTTATGTCATTTTAAAAAGGTACCTGGATTTGTATCTGAAGTGCTGTAACTTGCAAGGCTACGGATCAGGTGCTGGAAAATGGGATTAAAATAAGTGGCTAATTTATCTTTTCTCTTTTTTTGACTGGCATAGACATAAGAACATAAGAAATAGGAGCAGGAGTAGGCCATCTAGCCCCTCAAGCCTGCTCCATCATTCAATAAGATCATGGCTGATCTGATAGTGGGTTCAGTTCCACTTACCCGCCCGCTCCCCATAACCCTTAATTCCCTTAAGGGTTAAAAATCTATCTATCTGTGACTTAAACACATTTAACGAGGTAGCCTCTACTGCTTCATTGGGCAGAGAATTCCAAAGATTCACTACGCTCTGGGAGAAGAAGTTCCTCCTCAACTCTGTTCTAAATTGACTCCCCCGTATTTTGAGGCTATGTCCCCTAGTTCTTGTTTCCATTGTAAGTGGAAATAACCTCGCTGCTTCTACCCTGTCTAGCCCCTTCATTATCTTATATGTCTCTATAAGATCTCCCCTCAACCTTCTAAACTCCAATGACTACAGGCCCAGTCTACTCAATCTCTCCTCATAAGCTAACCCCCTCATCTCCGGAATCAACCTGATGAACCTTCTCTGTACCCCCTCCAAAGCTAATATATCCTTTCTTAAATAAGGGGACCAAAATTGTACACAGTACTCTAGGTGCGGCCTCACCAGTACCCTGTACAGTTGCAGCAAGACCTCCCTGCTTTTACATTCCATCCCTCTCGCGATAAAGGCCAACATTCCATTTGCTTTCTTGATTACCTGCTGCACCTGCAAACTGAGTTTTTGTGATTCATGCACAAGGACCCCCAGGTCCCTCTGCACAGTAGCATGTTGTAATTTTTCACCGTTTAAATAATAGTCCATTTTACTATTATTCATTCCAAAGTGGATAACCTCACACTTACCAACGTTATACTCCATCTGCCAGATCCTTGCCCACTCACTTAGCCTATCCAAATCTCTCTGCAGACTCTCTGTGTCCTCCACGCAATTTGCTTTCCCACCCATCTTTGTGTCATCCGCAAACTTTGTTACCCTACACTCAGTCCCCTCCTCCAGATCGTCTATGTATATGGTAAATAGTCGAGGCCCCAACACCGATCCCTGCGGCACGCCACTAGTCACTGATTGCCAACCGGAAAAGCACCCATTTATTCCGACTCTCTGCTTTCTGTTAGATAGCCAATCCTCAATCCACACTAACACTTTACCCCCAATGGGCTCTTTCTGCACAACTTTCCTAAGGTTCCACTTCCTAGTCTCCCGGACGACCATATCTGTGCTGGGTGTGTTGAGCTGCGGTTCCTAAGGGACCATGTTAGGGAACTGGAATTGCAGCTCGAGGACCTTCGCCGGGTTAGGGATAGTGAGGAGGTCATTGACAGGAGCTATCGGCAGGTGGTCACACCGGGACCACGGGAGGAGGGTAACTGGGTAACAGTGAGGAAGGAGAAAGCTCGGTTGATGGTGAGCACCCCGGTGGATGTGCCCCTTAATAATAAGTACTCCTGTCTGAGTACTACTGGGGAGGACAGCCCACCTGGGGGAAGCAGCGGTGGCAGTGTCTCTGGAGCTGAGCCTGGCCCAGTAGTGCAAAAGGGTAAGGAAAGGAGGGTAGTGCTAATTGGGGACTCTACGGTGAGGGGGTCAGATAGGCGTTTTTGCGGACACAGACGGGACTCTCGGATGGTGGTTTGCCTCCCTGGTGCAGGGGTCCGGGATGTCTCTGGTCGAGTCCCAGAAATCCTGAAGGGGGAGGGAGAGGAGCCGAAGGTCGTGATGCATATAGGTACTGCTGACATAGGTAGGAAGAGGGAAGGGGTCATGAAAAGAGAATATAGGGAGTTAGGTAGACAGCTGAGAAAGAGGAATGCAAAGGTAGTAATCTCGGGATTGCTGCCTGTGCCGCAGGAGAGTGAGAACAGGAATCGGTGGAGAATGAATGCGTGGCTGAGGGACTGGAGCAAGGGACAAGGATTTGGGTACTTGGATCATTGGGACCTCTTTAGGGGCAGGTGTGACCTGTTTAAAAAAGACGGGTGGCACTTGAATCCCAGGGGGACCAATATCCTGGCGGGAAGGTTGGCTAAGGCTACTGGAGAGACTTTAAACTAGAAAGGTTGGGGGGAGGGAATCGAAATGAGGGGACTGAGAGCGAGGAGGTTAGCTCGCAAATAGATAAGGAATGTAGACAGGGTAAGAGGGAGGTTAGACGACTGATGGAGAAGGGAAGTGCTCAGGCTGAAGGTCTGAGATGTGTCTATTTTAATGCCAGGAGTGTAGTGAATAAAGTGGATGAGCTTAGAGCGTGGATTGCTGCTTCGAATTGTGATGTGGTGGCCATTACGGAGACTTGGATGTCTCAGGGACAGGACTGGGTGCTTCAGGTGCCGGGTTTTAGATGTTTCAGGAAGGACAGGGAGGGAGGCAAGAGAGGGGGGGGGGGGGGGGGAGTGGCACTGTTGATCAGGGATAGTGTCACGGCTGTAGAGAAGGTGGACGCCGTGGAGGGATTGACTACGGAGTCTCTGTGGGTGGAGGTTAGGAACAGGAAGGGGTCGGTAACGTTGCTGGGTGTTTTCTATAGGCCGCCCAATAGTAACAGAGATGTTGAGGAGCAGATGGGGAAACAGATCCTGGAGAGATGTAGGAATAACAGAGTTGTCGTGATGGGAGATTTTAATTTCCCAAACATAGATTGGAATATCCCTAGGGCTAGGGGTTTGGGTGGAGAGGCGTTTGTTAGGTGTGTCCAGGAGAGTTTCCTGACACAGTATGTGGATAAGCCTACTAGAGGAGGGGCTGTACTTGATCTGGTGCTGGCTAATGAACCTGGACAGGTGGAGGATCTCTCGGTGGGTGAGCATCTTGGGATAGCGATCATAATTCTATCTCCTTCACGATAGCATTGGAAAGAGATAGGATCAGGCAGGCTAGGAAAGTGTTTCTCTGGAGTAAAGGGAAATACAGTGTCATCAGGTAGGAAATTAGACGGGTAAATTGGAAGGAGGCATTCTTGGGGAAAAGTACCGAAGGAAAGTGGAGGATTTTCAAGGAATGTTTGTCTGGAGCTCTGCATGACAACGTTCCGATGAGACAGGGGGGTGTTGGTAGGGTACGGGAACCGTGGTGCACGAAGGTTGTGATGAACCTGGTGAATAAGAAAAGAGAGGCGTACAGAAGGTTCAGAGAGCTAGGAGGTGTTAAGGATTTAGAGGAGTATACGGGATGTAGGAAGGAGTTTAAGAAGGAAATTAGGAGAGCGAGAAGGGGTCATGAGAAGACCTTGGCGGGTAAGATTAAGGAGAATCCCAAGGCTTTCTACAAATATGTCAAGAGTAAAAGGATGAGATGTGAAGGCATAGGACCCTTAAAAGGTGAAGGGGGAAAAGTTTGTGCGGAACCGTTAGAAATGGCGGAGCTGCTTAATGAATACTTTACCTCGGTATTCACGGTGGAAAGGGATCTGGGTGGTTGTACTGCTGGTTTGCGGTGGACAGAAAGGATCGAGCATGTGGACATAAAGAAAGAGGATGTGTTGGAACTATTGAATGGCATCAAGGTTGGTAAGTCGCCGGGACCGGATGGGATGTACTCCAGGTTACTGTGGGAGGCGAGGGAGGAGATTGCGGAGCCTTTGGCGATGATCTTTGCATCGTCGATGGAGACTGGAGAGGTTCCGGAGGATTGGAGGATTGCAGATGTGGTCCCTATATTCAAGAAAGGGAACAGGGACAGCCCGGGAAATTACCGACCGGTGAGTCTAACCTCAGTGGTTGGTAAGTTGATGGAGAGGATCCTGAGAGACAGGATTTATGATCATCTAGAGAAGTTTAGTATGATCAAAAGTAGTCAGCACGGCTTTGTCAAGGGCAGGTCGTGCCTTACGAGCCTGGTTGAGTTCTTTGAAAATGTGACCAAACACATTGACGAAGGAAGAGCGGTGGATGTGGTCTATATGGACTTCAGCAAGGCGTTCGATAAGGTCCCCCATGCAAGACTTCTTGAGAAAGTGAGAGGGCATGGGATCCAAGGGGCTGTTGCCTTGTGGATCCAGAACTGGCTTGCCTGCAGAAGGCAGAGAGTGGCTGTGGAGGGGTCTTTCTCTGCATAGAACATAGAACATAGAACATTACAGCGCAGAACAGGCCCTTCGGCCCACGATGTTGCACCGACCAGTTAAAAAAAAAACAAAAAACTGTGACCCTCCAACCTAAACCAATTTCTTTTCGTCCATGAACCTATCTACGGATCTCTTAAACGCCCCCAAACTAGGCGCATTTACTACTGATGCTGGCAGGGCATTCCAATCCCTCACCACCCTCTGGGTAAAGAACCTACCCCTGACATCGGTTCTATAACTACCCCCCCTCAATTTAAAGCCATGCCCCCTCGTGCTGGATTTCTCCATCAGAGGAAAAAGGCTATCACTATCCACCCTATCTAAACCTCTAATCATCTTATATGTTTCAATAAGATCCCCTCTTAGCCGCCGCCTTTCCAGCGAAAACAATCCCAAATCCCTCAGCCTCTCCTCATAGGATCTCCCCTCCATACCAGGCAACATCCTGGTAAACCTCCTCTGCACCCTCTCCAAAGCCTCCACATCCTTCCTGTAATGTGGGGACCAGAACTGCACACAGTACTCCAAGTGCGGCCGCACCAGAGTTGTGTACAGTTGCAACATAACGCTACGACTCCTAAATTCAATCCCCCTACCAATAAACGCCAAGACACCATATGCCTTCTTAACAACCTTATCTACTTGATTCCCAACTTTCAGGGATCTATGCACACATACACCTAGATCCCTCTGCTCCTCCACACTATTCAAAGTCCTCCCGTTAGCCCTATACTCAACACAACTGTTATTCCTACCAAAGTGAATTACCTCACACTTCTCCGCATGGAGGTCAGTGACCAGTGGAGTGCCCCAGGGATCTGTTCTGGGACCCTTGCTGTTTGTCATTTTCATAAATGACCTGGATGAGGAAGTGGAGGGATGGGTTGGTAAGTTTGCTGACGACACCAAGGTAGGTGGTGTTGTGGATAGTTTGGAGGGATGTCAGAAGTTGCAGCGAGACATAGATAGAATGCAAGACTGGGCGGAGAAGTGGCAGATGGACTTCAACCCGGATAAGTGTGTAGTGATCCATTTTGGCAGATCCAATGGGATGAAGCAGCAGTATAATATGAAGGGTACCATTCTTAGCAGTGTAGAGGATCAGAAGGACCTTGGGGTCCGGGTCCATAGGACTCTTAAATCGGCCTCGCAGGTAGAGGATGCGGTCAAGAAGGCGTACGGCGTACTAGCCTTCATTAATCGAGGGATTGAGTTTAGGAGTCGGGAGATAATGCTGCAGCTTTATAGGACCCTGGTTAGACCCCACTTGGAGTACTGCGCGCAGTTCTGGTCACCTCATTACAGGAAAGATGTTGAAGCCATTGAAAGGGTGCAGAGGAGATTTACAAGGATGTTGCCTGGATTGGGGGGCATGCCTTAGGAGGATAGGTTGAGGGAGCTTGGTCTCTTCTCCCTGGAGAGACGAAGGATGAGAGGTGACCTGATAGAGGTTTACAAGATGTTGAGAGGTCTGGATAGGGTAGACTCTCAGAGGCTATTTCCAAGGGCTGAAATGGTTGCTACGAGAGGACACAGGTTTAAGGTGCTGGGGGGTAGGTACAGAGGAGATGTCAGGGGTAAGTTTTTCACTCAGAGGGTGGTGGGTGAGTGGAATCGGCTGACGTCGGTGGTGGTGGAGGCAAACTCGTTGGGGTCTTTTAAGAGACTTCTGGATGAGTACATGGGATTTAATGGGATTGAGGGCTATAGATAGGCCTAGAGGTAGGGATATGATCAGCGCAACTTGTGGGCCGAAGGGCCTGTTTGTGCTTTGGCTTTCTATGTTCTATGTTCTAACACAGGTACGGAGGTCAATGCTAACATTCAGTACATAACTTGGTGCAATACAGTTGTATAAGTGACTGTAGAACCATTGCCTGACGGCACTGACTCAATGTTAATAGCTGGGGATTTCTATATACTGGCAACTCACTGCCATAAGCAAATTAGTCAATGTAGAAGCTTTTCTCAAGGTCTTAAAACAGAACAAATGGATTTGTTTAATTTAATGAACCTGAAAATTGATAATTATATCACACTATATTTAGATCATGTCACATTTGTAAATGAAAGATAGTAACCATATTAACTATCTAGACTTGTCACAGCACTGAGGGACAGTTGAATTGAAAAGAAGGATGTGATTAAGATAACTATTCACTCGTGAGCAAACAAGGCGACATCAATTTCATGGGACATGGAGCAGGGTGCAATAATCAACTGTCAAAAATGCCTGAAGCGTTGATCTCAAATTAGTCTATACAGTTGCAATTCAACCAAACACAGATATAAAAAAACAGAAGGGATTTGTGAAATTTGCTCATAGGGAGTCCTAAGGTACTGAGGCATACTTTCTTTTAAAAAGTATTCTTTCAGTGGATGTGGGCATCACTGAATAGGCCTGCATTTATACCCATGACCTCGAAGTGGTGGCGAGCTGCCTTCTTGAACTGCAGCAGCGCCTGCGCTGTAGCTACACCCACAGTGCTGTTAGGAAGGGAGTTGCAAGATTTTAACCAGCAACAATGAAGGAAGAGTGATATTGTTCCATGTCAGGATGGCATGTGCCTCAAAGGGGAACTTGCAGGTGGTGGTGTTCCCATGCGTCTGCTACCATTTTCCTTCTCGGTGGTCAAAGCCGTGGGTTTGGAAGGTGCTGTCAAAACAGCATTGGCGAGTTGCAGCAGTGCACCTTGTAGATGGTACACACTGCTCCCACTGTGCGTCAGTGGCGGAGGGAGTGAATGTTGAAGCTGGTGATGGGGGGTGCCAATCAAGCGGGGCTGCTTTGTCCTGGATGATGTCAAGCTTCTTGATTGTTGTTGGAACTGCACTCATCCAGGCAAGTGGAGAGTATTCTATCACACGCCTGACTTGTATCTCGTAGATAGGGGACAAACGTTTGGGACTCAGGAGGCGAGTTGTATGCCACAGAACTCATAGCTTCTGACCTGCTCTTGTAGTCACAGTATTGATTTGGGTGATCTGAATGGCCTACTCCTGCTTCTATATTCTATGTTTTTTCATTCCACCATCTTTGAAGCTTGGAATATTTTCTACCACAAAACAGGCCTTCAATTGATAAAGTAATCCAAACAGAAGGGATGAAGACTTTTCAGGAAGAGACAGATAAAGGATTTATCTGCATTTTTATGAAGTTTGTCCAGTAACAAAGGAACTGCAGAGTTGAATCAACAGGATATTATTGACTTGCTCACAAAAGTTTAAAATACAGATTATCTTGCTGCCTTAGATAATTGGATAAGAAAGAAATTTTAGGCAAGGAAGGGGTGGGTGGTAGTTTCAAGTTATTTGTGCACTGCCTGAGAGTATGAAGACAGGGTGAATTGAGGCTTTCAAAAGGGAATTGGATTATCAGAAAAGGAAATATTTGCAGGGCTATGGGGAAAAAGGCAGGGGTGCAGCACTAGGTAAACTGTACCTTCAGAGGACAGCACAGATATAACAGGCTAAATGGCTTCCTTCTGTGCTGCAACCATTCTTTGTAATATAACTTGAACATTTACATTTAGTAGTTCTTTCAATTCCTCCTTAGTTGCATAGACATAATAATGCGAAAAGCATTATATGAACATAGGTTTTGTTATAAGTCAGGTCAGAAACTCCAAAGTGTTTTATGAAGTCCGCCTGGATCGTAAGTTTTGCAATTTGAATTTGGCTAGGGGTAAGCATGAGATGTTTCATTTCAGGTATGATTCAACTGATCCACTAGGGAGCTTTGATCAAAGTTCTTTTTAAGAATACGTTAACATAAAGCAATAACTTTTACCAATTACAAACAAGGAAAAAAACAACCACAAACCAAAGCAACTAAATATCATTCCAACCAAACAAATCCCATAAGTAAAGCCCTTGCTACAAGTTCAGCACAAAAACTCACGTGACGCTGGAACTTAGTCCCTTGGTTGAAGAATTGAAACTCTGACTTCCCAGCTTTGTAACTTCCAGCAGCCTCTTGATATACACACACAAACAAGCCTGAAGTCAGAACAGCTTCCCAAAACACCAGGGAGAGAGAGAGTGGCTCTAGGTACTAACTAGCAAACCACTAACAGCAGAACTTTCACTCCAGGAAGGCCAGGAGAGCTGCTTCCAGCTAGCCAGCAGAATTCACAATGCCAAGGAGAGACAGAAGCACTGCTTTTCAGTCTGATGTCCCAACACCTAAACTAAAACAGCAGCTCAAAACTGAAAACAAAAAAGTTCCTGTCACCTGACCTGTCAATTATTCTTCCCCCTAACAATGCAAGGCCATAAAAAAATCCCAGGAAGTACCTGCAGCCCAGAGTAAAAATAAACCAAGACTCCATTTAAACTATTGAAGCAGCAATAAAGGGACTTTTAACAAACAGCTCAGCAACAATAAAAAACCCCCAAAGTTGTTTAACTGCAGAGAACATGATTTTAAAAACATACATTTCTTAAAGGCACACTAGTGTCACAGTTTCCAGTCTTGAAAATTAATAGGGTGTTGGCCTACTCATAACAATCTTACCATCAAGGCTGCCATCCTTGTGCAATACTGAGGGTGCACAGCACTGGCTGAAGTAGTATCTATTGGGTGAGATCATAGAATCCCTAGAGTGCAGAAGGAGGCCATTTGGCCCATCGAGTCTGCACCAACTCTCCAACAAACCATCTTCCCCAGGCCCATCACCTGCCCTATCCTCATAACCCCACGCATTTACCCTGCTAATTCTCCCAACCTACTCATCTTTGGACACTAAGGGAAAATTTAGCGTGGCCAATCCACCTACCCTGCACATCTTTGGACTGTGGGAGGAAACTGGATCACCCAGAGGAAACTCACGCAGACACGGGAAGAACATGCAGATTTCTGCACACAAGATTGGAATCGAACCCAGGTCCGTGGTGCTATGAGGCAGCAGTGCTAACCGCTGTGCCACCGCGCCGCACCAAATGTTCAACAGAGAAATGTTAGTCAGAGATGTATCCTCAGTGTTCCAGTCAACACTTAGCCATCAACCAACATCACAAAAAACAGATCAGGTAATTGATCTCACTGCTTGTCAAGAGGAAGAAGGAAGCGTATGTTAGGTTGAGAAAACAAGGTTCAGTTGGCTCGATGGAGGGTTACAAGTTAGCAAGAAATGAGCTGAAAAAGGGGCTTAGGAGAGCTAGGAGGGGGCATGAGAAGTCCTTGGTGGGTCGGATCAAGGAAAACCCCAAGGCTTTTTACTCTTATGTGAGGAATATAAGAATGACCAGGGTGAGGCTGGGGCCGGTCAAGGACGGCAGTGGGAATTTGTGCATGGAGTCAGAGGAGATAGGAGAGGTGATGAATGAATACTTTTCTTCGGTGTTCACCAAGGAGAGGGGCCATCTTTTTGAGGAAGAGATGGTGTCACAGGCTGACAGGCTGGAGGAAGTAGATGTTCAGAGGGAAGATGTACTAGCAATTTTGAATAAACTGAAAGTTGATAAGTCCCCTGGGCCTGATGAAATATATCCTAGGATTCTTTGGGAGGCAAGGGATGAGATAGCAGAGCCTTTGGCATTGATCTTTGCGTCTTCACTGTCCACGGGGGTGATGTCAGAGGACTGGAGAGTGGCGAATGTGGTTCCTCTGTTTGAGAAAGGGAATAGAAATGACCCTGGTAATTATAGGCCGGTTAGTCTTACTTCGGTGGTCGGTAAGTTGATGGAAAAGGTCCTTAGGGATAGGATTTACGACCATTTAGAAAGATGCAGCTTAATCCGGGATAGTCAGCACGGATTTGTGAAGGGCAAGTCTTGCCTCACAAATTTGATAGAATTTTTTGAGGAGGTAACTAAGTGTGTAGATGATGGTAGTGCAGTTGATGTCATATACATGGATTTTAGTAAGGCGTTTGATAAAGTGCCCCACGGTCGGCTTATGAAGAAAGTAAGGATGTGTGGGATAGAGGGAAGTCTGGCCGATTGGATAGGTAACTGGCTATCTAACAGAAGACAGAGGGTGGTGGTGGATGGAAAATTTTCGGACTGGAAACCGGTTACCAGCGGGGTGCCACAGGGATCAGTGCTTGGTCCTCTGCTATTTGTAATTTTTATAAATGACTTGGAGGAGGGGGCTGAAGGGTGGATCAGTAAATTTGCTGATGACACCAAGATTGGTGGAGTAGTGGATGAGGTGGAGGGCTGTTGTAGGCTGCAAAGAGACATAGATAGAATGCAGAGCTGGGCTGAAAAATGGCAAATGGAGTTTAACCCTGACAAATGCGAGGTGATTCATTTTGGTAGGACTAATTTAAATGTGGATTACAGGGTCAAAGGTAGGGTTCTGAAGAATGTGGAGGAACAGAGAGATCTTGGGGTTCATATCCATAGATCTCTGAAGGTTGCCACTCAAGTGGATAGAGCCGTGAAGAAGGCCTATAGTGTGTTGGCGTTCATTAACAGGGGGTTTGAGTTTAAGAGCCGTGGGGTTATGCTGCAACTGTACAGGACCTTGGTGAGACCACATTTGGAATATTGTGTGCAGTTCTGGTCACCTCACTACAAGAAGGATGTGGAGACACTGGAAAGAGTGCAAAGGAGATTTACCAGGATGCTGCCTGGTTTGGAGGGTAGGTCTTATGAGGAAAGGTTGAGGGAACTTGGGCTTTTCTCTTTTGAGCGGAGGAGGTTGAGAGGAGACTTGATAGAGGTTTATAAGATGATGAGGGGGATAGATAGAGTGAACGTTCAAAGACTATTTCCTCGGGTGAATGGAGCGGTAACTAGGGGGCATAACTATAGGGTTCATGGTGGGAGATATAGGAAGGATGTCCGAGGTAGGTTCTTTACGCAGAGAGTGGTTGGGGTGTGGAATGGACTGCCTGCAGGGATAGTGGAGTCAGAAACTTTAGGAACATTTAAGAAGCTATTGGATAGGCACATGGAGCACACCAGGATGATAGGGAGTGGGATAGCTTGATCTGGGTTTCAGACAAAGCTCGGCACAATATCATGGGCCGAAGGGCCTGTTCTGTGCTGTACTGTTCTATGTTCTATGCTGCTTGTGAGATTAATTTACAATTTGGCTGCTGCATTTTCAACACCACAACAGTGGCAACACTTAAAAAAAAATCATTGACTGTGAAGTGCTTTGGGATATCCAAAAGTTCCTCCCTTTTGCATTTCCAAATAAACATAGCTTTCTTGATCATTCTAAATCTATTATATAGCACTTAGCTTAATATAGAGATGCAGTGAATAAATAAAAATAGACCATTCACAAAAATGTTCTCAATCTCAAGCTGTGGGAGGTGACCAGAGGGGAAAATAAAAATCAAGCAGAAAGAATAGCATCAGTAGAACACTTGCACATTGGTTCATGACATCTTGACCAGGAATGGAGGGAGACTTAAAATGGAATAGAGGACAAACATTTCAGGAATAAATTCAGAACGTTGCAACATTTAGATCAAAAATGAAATTATTGCAGCTGCCATCCAGAATCAAGTGGTAGAGGGGGGAACCCTCACAACATTTAAGGAGCAGTTAGATGAGTATTTGAAATGCTACAGCATACAATGCTACAGACCAAGTGCTGGAAAATGGGATATAATAGATAGGTGCTTCATGGCCGGCACAGACACAATGGGCCAAAGGGCCTCCTTATGTGCTCTAAAACTCTACGGGGCCGATCTTACCTTCACGTCCTGTCAGTCGATGGGCGGGACGAGCTGGTAAGATCATGAAATAGGTGAAAAATTGGACTAAGCAAACCATTCGGTTTTATTCCAGAAGGTGACCACCATATTCTCTAATTAGTGATGGACAATAAATTCTAGCTTTGTCAACAATGTCCACATCCTGTGAATGAACAGGAAAATGAAGTAGTTGGTGTGTTACATTTCCTCTGTGCTTTGAAGAGGAAGAAAACATATCTGACTATATTTCCTGTTTCTGATCACTATCCTACGAACACGACAGAAAAACGTGTCCACAAGATATCAGGTGAAAAGGAATTGGGCTCTGATGTGATGCCCCTCCAAGAATGATGAGTGGCCTACTGACACACAGCCACTGGCAAGAATGTGTCATGACTGATGTACTGAAAGGCCATCAAACCAGTGGACTTGAACGTTGTAACAGTCAAGAACAAAGAACAATACAGCACAGGAACAGGCCCTTCAGCCCTCGAAGCCTGCGCCACTCATGTGCCCAACTAGACCATTCATTTGTATCCCTCTATTCCCAGTCTGTTCATGTGGCTATCTAGATAAGTCTTAAACGATCCCAGCGTGTCCGCCTCAATCACCTTGCTTGGCAGTGCATTCCAGGCCCCCACCGCCCTCTGTGTAAAATACGTCCCCCTGACATCTCTGTTAACCTTGCCCCCCTCACCTTGAACCTGTGTCCCCTTGTGTTCGTCACCTCCGACCTGGGAAAAAGCTTCCCACTGTTCACCCTATCTATGCCCTTCATAATTTTATACACCTCTATTAGGTCGCCCCTCATTCTCCATCCAGGGAGAACATCCCCAGTTTACCCAATCTCTCCTCATAGCTAATACCCTCCATACCAGGCAACATCCTGGTAAACCTTTTCTGTACTCTCTCCAAAGCCTCCACGTCCTTCTGGTAGTGTGGCGACCAGAACTGGACGCAGTATTCCAAATGTGGCCTAACCAACATTCTATACAGCCGCAACATCATATGCCAACTTTTATATTCTATGCCCCGTCCAATAAAGGCAAGCATGCCATATGCCTTCTTCACCACCCTCTCCACCTGTGCTGCCACCTTTAAGGATCTGTGGACTTGTACACCCAGGTCCCTCTGTGTGTCTATACTCCTGATGGTTCTACCATTTATTGTATAGCTCCCCCTTACATTAGATCTACCGAAATGCATCACTTCGCATTTATCTGGATCAAATTCCATCTGCCATTTCTCCGCCCAATGTTCCAGCCTATCTATATCCTGCTGTATTCTCTGACAATGTTTATCACTATCCGCAACTCCAGCAATCTTCGTGTCGTCCACAAACTTACTGATCACACCAGCTACGTCTTCCTCCAAATCATTTATATATATCACAAACAGCAGAGGTCCCAGTACAGAGCCCTGCGGAACTCCACTAGTCACAGACCTCCAACCGGAAAAAGACCCCTCCACTGCCACCCTCTGTCTTCTATGGCTAAGCCAGTTCTCCACCCATCTAGCTAGCTCACCTTTTATCCCGTGAGATTTATCCCTTTGCACCGGCCTGCCATGAGTGACCTTGTCAAACGCTTTACTAAAATCCATATAAACGACATCCACGGCCCTTCCCTCGTCAATCATTTTTGTCACCTCCTCAAAAAACTCAACCAAATTTGTGAGGCTTGACCTCCCTCGTACAAAACCATGCTGTCTATCGCTGATGAGATTATTCAGCTACTTCTGAGGGAAGGAAAAAGAAGTGAATGAAAGAGGAAAACTGGAGCAAAATTTCAAATAAGAAAGATTTTTAATCGGGTTCAATTACGACTCAAATGTTAGAGAAATAAAAAGATGAGGATTACTGTATTATTATGCATCAATAAATTTGTTTCTTTTTGCCTGGTTTAGCAAACGTGCCCTATACAAAGCAGAAAGTATGAAAGCTCTAACCTGTGGAAGCACAACTTTTTCAGATCCTCCATGTAGAGTGCACAGACTTCATTCAGAGGGTCCTGCCGCAAAGGACTAATATCAGCCAAGTTCACATTCCATGAGTCCTGCCAGGGTTCCAAGCTTTCTTCAATACTCTCCAAGATTTTCTTGTCATGAGGAGAGCCAATCTGAGCTCCATTTTCCCAGTAAACCTGATAGATTTAACCAGAAGTAACATTACATTGTTAAATTTAAATTCAGAGTCCATAGAGTAAAAGGCACAAAATTAATCTTGATTTAACAAAGTTTTGATTTCTTTTCTGCCCCATCAACTTTCTTAGCACACTTTTGATAAAGGCGGAACAAGACACGAGTGATGTGGGTTCAGACCATAGATCAAACCCAAAGTTTGGTTTCCTGCTGATGAATAATTATTGAAAACTTCAACAACTAATTATAAAAGCTTTTATCCAAAAAAAAGGTTGCCTTTTGATACCAGCTTAATTATCATTTTAGAGATTTCAGACAGTTTAATAAATTAGACGGTCCATTTAAAAATCAAACATCGTCTACACAAATTCCTACTTTTACAGGAATGACATTAAGAAAAACTTTTTTTTTGTTTATATCCAATCCAATCCAATCAAAGTCCAATTCAAAGTCTCAACAATTGAGACATTCCCGGTCCAAGCTGACAAGACAGGCCGGCCGCTTCCTACCTTGAGCTTGATCTCCATGATCCAAGCTGATTGGAGCAAGCATTGCACCTCCTCCAAGGCTTGATCTCATTTGCATCTTAGCCAAAAGGTCTCGATGCTGCTTTAAAAAATTGCTTCAAATGAAGCCTCAGTGTAACCACATGACTTCAACCAATTGCAGCACAGCAA
Organism: Mustelus asterias; assembly: GCF_964213995.1. Lineage (NCBI taxonomy): Eukaryota > Metazoa > Chordata > Chondrichthyes > Carcharhiniformes > Triakidae > Mustelus > Mustelus asterias. Next base: position 124,406,511 of record NC_135810.1, on the reverse strand, counting down.
AACTACACTTGATCTTAGCCAAAACACCAAGAAGCAATTAAGAAAAACTGGTGAATCACAAGTGGACTGCAACCCAAAATCTGAATGACCATTGTTGCAAAAACCCTGGTTTAGGTTGTGGTATGACCACATTTTATTTATGCTCACTTTTGGCAAAAAATGAGAGGGGAAAACTATTTGCCATGATTGAATTTCAAACAAGATCAAGTGTCATCTTCAGGTTGGCAGGATAACAGGCAGGGAAAAGTTAAGACAGAGAAAACTCATCCTCATCTTTTTATTTCTCTAACATTTGAGTCGTAATTGAACCCAATTAAAATCTTTCTTAATTGAAATTTTGCTCCTGTTTTCCTCTTTCATTCACTTCTTTCTCCTTCCCTCAGAAGTAACTGACTGTTACAATGTTCTAATACAATCTGTCCCCATTCCAATATGGAAAGTATTTTGTGAAATTGGAAAGATGCAAATACACCTCAACAAGGAGTCATTGTAAACAGCACAGATAACTTGAAAACATGCCATAGTGTCAAACATCCACATTATCTGGGAAAGCAAGTCCATCACTGAAATTAAATTTCATGTTGTAGCATATCCACTTCTCGAATTGTCAAACCACTGCCCGCTTCCACAGGAAGATGTACAAGTGCATACTGTAGACATGCAGTCATTCAAAATGCCAAAAACAATCCACTGTTCCATTTGCATGCACAAGACAAGAGTTAAAACAGGATTTAAAAAAGATTCAGGTAAAATTGATGGAATCAAGCAGTACAAGTTAAATACAAACAAAAATGGCCAAAGAAGAATAGAAGATTACATGTAGTGAAAAATAAGGGTGGGCAGGTTGGAAGGAAAGAGAAACAAAAAGAATAAAAATGTAAGAAGACGACAAACGCTGCAAGGGTGGAAAGAGAAGAGAGCGGTTGATTTTTTTTAAAAAGGGACAGCACAGACTGCAAAACATCAAAGGCCAGAATTCTCTAAACCTCGCCTGCGACTGGAATTCTCTGGTCCCGCTGCAATGAATGGAGATTTAGCTGAATGCCAAATTCTCCATTGTCACTGGCAGTGGTGGTGGAGCATATGTCACAGGAGAATTCCGGCCAAAATCTTGAATCCAAGACATCTTTCTGCATGAGAGCAGAAAAATACTGAAAACTATGGAAATATTGTCAAGTACACTAGAACATTACTCTGTACCCATAACCTGAATTTTCTCTCCCTCCTTGGATGGGTTTAGAGTGGGGGGTAATGCAAAAAGCTCATCTCAGGCAGTGAGACAGCAAAACTAATTGCGTGCGGAAGCCAGCTCGACTCGACATCTGTTCAGATGCACTTAGTCAACAGGACTAAAATCATATTATCTAATTCTTCCCCGGACTATATCAACCACCTGAAGCAAGATCTGAATTCTGACCTTTTATTTCTGTATTTTAAAGGTGTGCAAAATAAAATATATGCAACCACTCCCATATCATGCACAAAGCAGTTTGCGAACTGATCAGCACTGCACCATACCTTATAACCATTGTCTTGTTTCGGATTATGTGATGCAGTAATCATCACACCAGCAGCAACATGAAGCTGTTTGACTGCATATGGCTGGAAGAAAAAAGCATTCAGGTCACTGTCCACAAATAGTTCACTGACTTTACTAACTGTTTTCCCACCCTCCATTCTTCCTGCCTTTATCAAAAGAAATTAGATATTTGTAAAAAAGCAGTATTACAGAACTAATTATCAAAGTTGAACTCCAGATAAAAGTCATTGCCCCAAAACATCAGGGCTGGGATTCTCCCAATAAAAATTCTAAGTGCTGAATTTGCGTAAAAACAGAGTAACTCCCGCTGGTTTTTTTAAGCGGAATTTTCAAAATGAATCTCCCACACTGTGTGCTGCAGAGTGCCTCAGGGAGATTCACACTGAAAATCTAGGGCCGGGGCCTATTCCTACTGGAGTAGCCAGCAGCATAGCGCTGAGCGGGCCACTGTGCATACACCGACCTGTCAGAGCGGAGATCGGCACATGCGCATTGCCAGTCCCCTGATCACTGGCCAGCATAGCAACCCTCCACCACTGCCCCTCCGATCCCCCCCACCCCACGATTGCTGGCCTCCCAGACATCTCCGGGCCAGTTACCCACACACCCCTTGACCACCCTGATCTCCCCGACCTGGAGCAGTGCAACGGACTGGGAGAATCGCCCCCACAAGTCTGTGTCCTTCTCCACAAATGCTGCCTGACCTGCTGAGTATTTCCAGAATTGTCCATTTTAAGTTTCAGATTTCCAGTATCCATAGTATTTTAAACTTGAGCTTTGAAAGTATTCTGGTTGTGGCTATGTGCCTATGCTGGCATCTGCTGTAGTGATTTGGATTAGTGTAGAGAATGCCTGGCAGTAGTGTGAGTTTGGATAGGAAGAGCTCCTGTTTTCAGTACCAGTCTGAACTCTCCAAAGATTCTGCAAGTCCCAGGTGAAAAAATTCCATTTGATTTATCAAGATTGCCCATTCAAAGTCAAGTCAGTACATGATTATTCTATCATGGACTATTAATGTCTCCTACCATCTATTAATCCCTTGCTTTAAGAACAGCAAGTTCCTTAATTTCCTCCAAGAAAGAAAAAAATATTGAACAGTACTATTAAGAAAGTGGTGATAATATGGAATTCACTTCCATAGGAGTAGTTGTGAATGGCATAAAAGGAATTAAAGGGAAAGCTGGATAAGTACGGAGAAAGGTAAAACAGGAAGAAAGGAATGAAGATTAGCATAGAATCAATGGTATGGAGACAGGCCCTTTGGCCCAAACCTGTCTATGCCGGCCAAAATGCCCATCTAAGCTAACCCCATTTGCCGACATTTGGCCCATATCCCTCTAAACCTTTCCTATCCATGTATCTGTCCAAATGCCCTTGAAATGTTGTCAATGTCCCTGCCTCACCCACTTCCTCCGGCAGCTCATTCCACACACGTACCACCCTCTGTAAAAAAGTTGCTCCTTGTTGATTGGGTGAGATGAAGAGGGGTGAAAGGTGTGTGTGAAGCATAAACACTGACATAAACTAATTGGTTGAATGGTCTGTTAGTGTGCAGTACATTCTGTGTACAGAAACCATTAAAAAGTGTTTTTAGAAAGATGGCAGAGCTGTATGTAGCCCAGAATAAAAGCTCAAACACACCAAAGCATTCCAAGATCAGTTTAATTAATCAGATGCAGAATAAAGATCCCCATACACTACTCCAGCATGACTTGGCTGCAGAACATAGTCAGTGCAACAATTTTCCACTTTCAAAATCAGCCACCTCGAATGAGATTGCTAGCTGAATGTCAGTCACTAACAATTTAGGGGGCAGTTTCAAGCTGTGGCTTCACCTCACCTAGGAACTGGATCAAACTGTTCAAAGTGATATCAGGTGAGTTGCAGGAGACGATCTTCTTTATAACATGGGTTAGATATGATCCAATATCCCAACAATAAAAAGTCAAATTCCTACAAATTTCAAGCTTGAAGCCTTTTCCCCAGAACCTTATATTAGATTTATGAAGAGCCCTTTCTGCTCATGCATGCATGAGGATATCATATTCAGACACACTTGCTGTAATCACAGCCAATCCTTACCACAAATGGTGTTGGCACATATGTAGAAAACAGATACACAGGTATATCCTTTCCAAGGAAGACAGCAGCAGTCAACTGAGCAAGCCTGCATCAAACAGTAAGAAAATAGTTTCTATCTTATTAATCATCAGGTTACACTATATTAATATTAGAAAACCTAAAGCTCAACAAGATTCAGCTAGTCATGATACTTTCCACGCCAGAAAGGTTCAGGTTGGATTGAGTTAAGTTGTCTTAAAGGCAGATACTTCGCCAGTATTGATGAAATTCATTCACGGTAACTGGGCTTTGCTGCCTAGGCCAGCATTTATTGCCCATTCCTAATTGCCCTCGAGAAGGTGGTGGTGGGTCACCCTCTTGAACCGCTGTAGTCCATATGGTGTAGGTACATCCATAGTGCTGTAGGGATGGGCTTCCAGGATTTTGACCTGGTGACAGTAAAGGAAAGGCGGTATATTTCCAAATCAGGGTGGCGAGTGACTTACAAGAGGATCTTTCAGGTGATATTCCCACGTATCTGCTGCCCCTGTCCTTCTAGGTAGAAGTGGTCATGGGTTTGGAAGGTGCTGTCTGAGGACCCTTGGTGAGTTCCTGCAGATGGTATACACTGCTGCCACTGTTCAGTGGTGGAGGGAGTGTCAATCAACTGGGCTGCTTTGTCCTGGATGGGTCGAGCTTCTTGAGTGTTGTTGGAACTTCACTCATCCAAGAAAGGGGAGAGGATTCCATCACACTCCTGGCTTGTAGATGGTGGACAGGATTTTAGGAGTCAGGAGGCGAGTTACTCACTGCAGGATTCCTAGCCACTGATCCTCATCCAGTTCAGTTTCTTAGAATCATAGAATCCCTACAGTGCAGAAGGAGGTCATTCGGCCCATCAAGTTTGCACAAACCACAATCCCTCCCTGGCCCTATTCCCTTAACCCCACATATTTACCCTGCTATTCCCCCTAACACTAGGGTCAATTTAGCATGGCTCGTCAACCTAACCGGACATCTTTGGACTTTGGGAGGAAACCAGAGCACCCAGAGGAAACCCATGCAGACACGGGGAGAATGTGCAAACTCCACACTGGTCAATGGGAACCCCCAGGGTGTTGATAGTGAGAATTCAGTAGTGGTAATGTCACGGAGGGATACTTACATTCTCTCTTGTAAGGGATGGTCATTGTGTGGCACTTGTGTGGCACGAATGTTACTTGCCACTTGTCAGCCAAGCCTGGATATTGTCCAGGTTTTGCTGCATTTGGACACAGATTGCTTCAATATGAATGATACTGATCACTACATCTGATCTTATGATGGAAGGGAGGTCATTGACAAAGCAGCTGGAAATGGCTGGGTCTGGGACACTACCCTGAGGAACTCCTGCAGTGATGTCTTGGAGCCAACATGACCAACCTCGAACAACCATAAATTCCTTTGTGTTAGGTATAACTCCAACCAGCTGAGATTTCCCCGTTTGATTCCCACGGGTTCCAATTTTGCCAGGGTTCCTTGATATCACACTCGGTCAAATAGATGTCAAGGGCAGTCACTTATTGACCATGTTTGAACCAAGGCTGCAATGAGGTCAGAAGCTGTGTGGCCCTGGCGAATGTCAGGGAGCAGGCTATTGCTAAGCAAGTGCCATTTGCCAGCACTGCTAATGATTCCTTCCATCACTTTACTGATGATTGAGAGTACACTGATGGGGCAGTAATTGGCTGGGATGATTTGTCCTGCTTTTTGTGACCAGGACATACCTAGGCAATTTTCCACATTGTTGGGTAGATGCCAGTGTTGTAGCTGTACTGGAACAGCTTGGCAAGGAGTGCGGCAAGCTCTGGAGCACATCTTCTTTACTATTGTCAAGGCCCATGCCTGTGCAATATCCAGTGCCTTCAGCCTTTTCCTGATATCACACAAAGTAAATCGAATTGACTGAAGACACTATCTATGGAGAAGGCCAGATGGATCATTCACTCAGCACTTCTGGCTGAAGATTATAGCACATGTTTTAGCCTTATCTTTTGCACTGATGTTCTGGGGGCCCCAGTCATTGAATATGGGGATATTTGTGGAGCCTCTTCCTCCAGTAAATTGTTTAATTGTCCACCACCATTCATAACTGGATTGGCATGACCACTGATCTTGGATATTATCCGCTAGATCGCTTGGTCTTATCCCTTGCTGCTTGGCATGCAAGCAGTGCTAATTTGAAGATTCACCAGGTTGACACCTCATTTTAGGTATGCCCTGGTGCTACCCCAGGTATGCCCTGCACTCTTCATTGAACCAGGGTTGATCTCTTGGCTGGCAGTAATGGTAGAGTGGGGCATGTACCAGGCCATGAGGTTACAGATTGTGTTTGAATAAAATTCTGCTGCAGCTGATGGCCCAGAGCACCTCATCGTTGCCCAGTCTTAAGTTGCTAGATCTGTTCAGAATCTATCCCATTTAGCACTGTGATAGTGCCACACAACACGACGGAGAGCATACTCAATGTGAAGACGGGACATCATTTCCACAAGGACTATGTGGTGGTCACTCCGACCGATGTTGACATGGGCAGATGCATCTGCAGAAGACAGATTGGTGAGGATGAGGACAAATATGTTTTTCCTTCTTGCTGGTTCCCTCACCACCTGCTATTGATCCAGTCCAGCAGCCATGTCCTTTGGTGCTCTATTAGCTTGGTCAGAAGAGGTCCTACTGAGTCACTCTTGGTGATGGACATTGAAGTCCCCCACCCAGAGTACATTTTCTGCATTTGCCACCCCAAGTGCTTCCTCCATGGTATTCAACGTGGCGAAATACTGATTCGGAGTCGATGTTGAGGACAAGGAAACTTCCTCCTAACTGTATACCACTTTGCTGGCCACCTCAGAGTCTGTTCTGCCAGTGGGACAGGACATATGCAGGGAAGGTGATGGCAGTATTAAAGTATTATGGGATGGTAGCATTAAGGTATTAAGGAAATTACGTCAATGGCAAGTAGCCATCATCTCATTAAATGGGCAGAACAGGATCCAGGGGCCAAAAGACCTATTTCTTTCCTCGGTAGACAGACGGGTTACAACCATTGGAAGTTCATGTAATGAATATGAATGGAATTGAATTTGCCCTAATAGTGGCTGTCTCTCCCACAGTAAATAAGACATGGCCTATTGGAAAGCAATTAAGCAGGTTATAGTAATTTTTGTATTTTGATTACTTTTGCATCGGATTGAAAGGAAAGCAAGATATTGCAAGTTTCCCCGGCTTTGAACAGCACTCACCTCTTGCTACTACAGCTGCTAGTCTCTTGACCTCGAGTATCATATCCAATCACAACACCCCTCTGCTTTAGGTCTGTGAAGCACTTCTCAAGATACTTGAATAAACCCTGCAAAAGTAAAAAAACATACTTTGAAACAAACTTCTTTCAAGTAGCAGGACGTAAAATTTAATTCAATAAAATCTAATAATTTATGAATTACCCAATTGTCCTGAAACCCAACTGATTCACTTCTTTCAGGAAGGGAACGGAACTTCCTACCCACTATTTGGCCTGTTCATACAAGGCAATACAAATACTTGTGTTTATATGGCACTTTTCACAAGCATTGGACTGCTCAAAAGCACTTTACAACAAGTATTTTGAAATATAGTCACTGTTGTAACACAGGAAAAGTGGCAGCCAATTTGCAAACAGCAAACTCCCACAATGTGATAGAACCAATGTGCTTTGTTGATTGAGAGATAAATATAGTCCAGGACACCAAGGATAAAGTGCCTGCTCTTTAAAATAAGTGCCATGGATCTTCTGTGTCAAACATAGATGGACAATGGAACTTTATTTTAACATTCCATCCATCTGAGGAAGGATGTCCTTGCTATAGAGGGAGTACAGCAGAGGTTTACCAGGCTAATTCCTGGGATGGCAGGTCTGTCATATGAGGAGAGACTAAGTCAGTTAGGATTATATTCACTGGAGTTTAGAAATGTTAGAGGGGATCTCATAGAAACCTATAAAATTCTAACAGGGTTAGACAGGGTAGATTCAGAAAGAATGTTCCCAGTGGCGGGGAAGTCCAGAACTAGGGGTCATATTCAAGGATAAGGGGTAAACCTTTTAGAACTGAGGTGAAGAGAAATTTCTTCCCCCAGAGGGTGGTGAATGTGTGGAATTCACTACCACAGAATGTAGTGGCCAAAACATTGTCTGATTTCAAGAAGAAATTAGATATAGCTCTTGGGGCTAAAGGGATCAAGGGATATGGGGGGGGGGGGGGGGGGATATTGAATTTGATGATCAGCCATGATCAAAACTAAGGGCCGAATAGCCTATGCCTGATTCTAGTTTCTATGTAAAACACAGCAATTTCAACAGTGCAGCACTCCCCCAGTACTGCATTGGAATGTCGCTTTGATTTTTACGCTTAAGGCCTGAAGTGGATCATGAACCCAGAACCTTCTGACTCAAGAGTGCTTCCAATAGAGACATAGTTGACACACAATGTAAATGTAAGGGACTGAGGAAAATTTGTGGGGAAGACATTTACCAGTGTTCTTTGTTCCTTGTGGGTTTCAGTGTCCTGTTTGCCGGGCGGGTGCTGTGAACAGGATGCTGTTGGTTGAGTGATGTGGGCTGGGCCAATGGGATTGCTCTGGGGGCGGGAGGAAAAAAAGGCGCCAGGAAGTGAGGCAGCTCAAGAGCTGAAGAGGGAGTGTGCAGAGAGAGAGTTTTTTTCCAGGCAGTGAGAATTCGGTTTGGAGTGAGAGGCAGCCAGGCGTTCCCCTGCCTGTTCTTTTCATTACTGCCGAGGAGGACAGCCTTCAGCGCACTCGACCTACGTTGCTGCACGGATAGCTCACGGCACCTCTGCCTCCTGCGGCATCATCTTCCACACGCGTGTCTCTTCTGGACTGTGTGTGGGTGTCGTGAGTAACTGGTGGGGACTATACAATCCAACTGGAACAGTACCTACAAATGTGTTACTGAGGATGAGTTTCCCCATGTGTGCACCAACGGATGGGCCCCAACGGTTATAGATCAGAGCTCACTGTTTTATGTCTGTTAATGATATTTGTTATTAAATTTATTTTTGATATTCCGATTACAGTACTGACATTTATGGGTAAACAGGGAATTAGCCAAATCAACATCAACCGCTAGGAATTCGGGATCCTGTTGATTGAATATTTAAATAGTAGCCCCATATAGTGGTCAGCAGGGGGTTATATAAATACTATTTAATTGAGAGGGGACATATCCGAAGAAATAAATTATATATTTTTAATGAGCCAATGACTTATTTTCAAACTTAATTAGAAATCCAATCATTCTACCCCAACTATTTGTCCATGCTGTAAGTTTCGCACTCTTGTTTCGCATATCCACTACACTTGAACCTCTGCTCTTTTAGGTTAATGAAAAGCCTTTTGGGAGCGAGCGCACATGAATGTGGTTTTGTGAAAGGGTTATGTGGAAAAGGCTTCCCATTGTCGATTTGATTTATTATTGTCACATGTATTAACATAGTGAAAAGTATTGTTTCTTGCACGCTATACAGACAAAACATACCGTTCATAGAGAAGGAAACGGGAGAGTGCAGAATGTGGTGTTACAGTCATAGCTAGGGTGTAGAGAAAGATCAGCTTAATGCAAGGTAGGTCCATTCAAAAGTCTGACAGCAGCAGGGAAGAAGCTGTTCTTGAGTCGGTTGGCACATGACTTCAGACTTTTGTATCTTTTTCCCGAAGGAAGAAGGTGGAAGAGAGAATATCCGGGGTGCGTGGGGCCCTTAATTACACTGGCTGCTTTGCCGAGGCATCGGGGAGTGTAGACAGAGTCAATGGATGGGAGACTGGTTTGCGTGATGGATTGGACTACATTCACAACCTTTTGTAGTTCCTTGCGGTCTTGGGCAGAGCAGGAGCCATCCCAAGCTGTGATACAACCAGAAAGAATGTTTTATATGGTGCATCTGTAAAAGTTGGTCAAGCAGGATCATTCCATCTGACTGCATGTTGATTGCTGTTAACTGGATTATTGACCTTTAGATGATCCTTGAGTGAACTGCAGATAATCAATTCCATTATCATACATGGATGAAGGTCAACCTAATGAATCTGTATTTATTAGTGCTAGTTTTGTCCTTTTTGTACATAGACACTAAATCAACAGGAGGTCTTTTGGCACAGAGAGTAGCATGCTGCCTCTTAGCCAGATGTTCCAGTTTCGAGTTCAACCCCAATACTTGATGGCCTTGAAAGATGCATTCATAATGCAGCTAAACAAGTTGAGATTAACACATACCAGTGGTAGCAGTAAAAGCAGATTCCTGATCAGCTATATGATGGAAAGAACTTTGGAACCTCTACCATCACCATCCATAATTTCAAACTACAACATAATTTAATTTAAAGTCCATGTTGTCACAGCAACCATGACTCCCTGAGTGAACAATGCAACATCTACTTTTTTCCAATCAAGCTGTACCTCTCAAGTTCAAAAGCAAATTGAGGATGCTGGAAATGTTGGAAACATACAGTTGAGGAAGCATCTATGGATAGAAACAGAGTTAACGTTTCAGGTTAAAGTGGAAAGCAGGCTTCAGAGGTAAATCAAAAGTTTGAAGCCATCTTAATCGAGTCAGGGAATTGAGGGTTAAAGCATAGAAAATAGCAGCAGGAGGGAGGCCGCCATTTGCCCTTCAAACCTGCGTCATCATTCATTACGATCATGGCTGATCATCAAAGCAATTACGAACAATTTATTTCTTTTTTATTCATTCGTGGGACATGCGTGTCACTGGCTGGCTAGCATTTATTGCCCATCCCTAGTTACCCTTGAGAAGGTGGTGGTGAGCTGCCTTCTTGAATCGCTGCAGTCCATGTTCTGTGGGTTGACTCACAATGCTTTCAGGGAGGGAATTCCAGGATTTTGTCCCAGCGACTGCGAAGGAATGGTGTTATATTTCCAAGTCAGGAAGGCGAGTGGCTTGGAGGGGAACTTGCAGGTGGTGGTGTTCGCATTCATCTGCTGCCCTTGTCCTTCTAATCGTGGGTTTGGAAGTTGCTATCTAAGGATCTTTGGTGAAATGCTGCAGTGCATCTTGTAGATAGTACACACTGCTGCTTTTGAACATCAGTGGTGGAGGGATTGAATGTTTGTAGACGTGGTGCCAATCAAGCGGGCTGCTTTGTCCTGGATGGGGGTCAAGCTTCTTGGAGCGTTGTTGGAGCTGCACCCATCCAGGCAAGTGGCGAGTATTCCATCACACTCCTGACTTGTGCCTTGTAGATGGTGGATAGGCTTTAGGGAGTCAGGAGGCGAGTTACTTGCCGCAGTATTCCTAGCCACTGACTGCTCTTGTAGCCACTGTGTTTATGTGGTGAGTCCAGTTGAGTTTCTGGTCAATGGTGACCCCCCACGGATGTTGACAATGGAGGATTCAGTGATGGTTACACCATTGAATGTCAAGGGGCGGTGGTTAGAGTGTCTCTTATTGGTGATGGTCATTGCCTGGCATTTGTGTGGCACGAATGTTACCTGCCACTTGTCAGCGCAAGCCTAGATATTGTCCAGATCTTGTTGCATTTGAACATGGACTGCTTCAGTATCTGAGGAGTCACGAATGGTGCTGAACATTGTGCAATCATCGGCGAACATGCCCACTTCTGACCTTATGATGAAGGGAAGGTCATTGATGAAGCAGCTGGAGATTGTTGGGCCTCGGACACTACCCTGAGGGAGTCCTGCAGAGATGTCCTGGAGCGGAGATGACTGACCCTCCACAACCGTCTTCCTATGTACCAGGTACGACTCCAACCAGCACAGAGTTTGACCCTTGATACATTGATTCCAGTTTCGCTAGGGCTCCTTGATGCCACACTCGGTTGAATGCAGCCTGATGTCAAGGACTGTCACTCTCACCTCACCTTGTACAACAGTCAAGACAAAGAAATCCTGAATGGGAAGTGGCTAAACCCGAATGCTGGATTCTTTGTTACAAGTGAAGCAGAAGCTTTGTTCAAAAGAGTCAATTGAACTACATTTCAGAATGCAACCCACTGATGGAAAACAATGTTGCAAAGGAGGGTTTTAAAGCGTGTTTTCTGGGAGTGGAGTTTGGAGACTTTCACGTGACAATCATTTGGAGGAGGAGGAGGAGAGGAGGGGGGGGGGGTGGAAGAAAAGGTATTATAATCAAATTTTTAATGTTTAATTATGTTTTTCCTTGTTGTTAAAACTAATTAGTAGTCCTGTGACTCAGTTCCTCTACGTTTTCTAAAAAAAAGTCTAAGTTACATTCTTTTGAGCCAGCGTTCCATTCTGAAATCTTCCCGTCCAGTTGTAGTATCAACTGGGATCACAAAAGCTTTTGAGTGGGTTATGGGGAAAAGGCAGAAAGTGGCATTGAGTCATTATGCTCATTCAGAAAGCTGATACAGACATAATATGTTGAATGGCCACCTCCTGCACCATTATAATTCTGTGAAATCATGTTCAACTAATTTTTTAGACTTCTTTGAGAAAGTAACAAGCAATGTGGTTAAAAAGGAAGCTGTGAATGAGGTGTACTTGGATTTCCAAAAGGCATTTGATAATGTGCCATTATCTTTCATGATTTCTAGAACATAGAACATAGAACAGTACAGCACAGAACAGGCCCTTCGGCCCACGATGTTGTGCCGACCTTCATCTGAAACCAAGATCAAGCTATCCCACTCCCTACCATCCTGGTGTGCTCCATGTGCCTATCCAATAACCGCTTAAATGTTCCTAAAGTGTCTGACTCCACTATCACTGCAGGCAGTCCATTCCACACCCCAACCACTCTCTGCGTGAAGAACCTACCTCTGATATCCTTCCTATATCTCCCACCATGAACCCTATAGTTATGCCCCCTTGTAATAGCTCCATCCACCCGAGGAAATAGTCTTTGAACGTTCACTCGATCTATCCCCTTCATCATTTTATAAACCTCTATTAAGTCTCCCCTCAATCTCCTCCGCTCCAGAGAGAACAGCCCCAGCTCCCTCAACCTTTCCTCATAAGACCGACACTCCAAACCAGGCAGCATCCTGGTAAATCTCCTCTGCACTCTCTCCAGCGCTTCCACATCCTTCTTATAGTGAGGTGACCAGAACTGCACGCAATATTCCAAATGCGGTCTCACCAAGGTCCTGTACAGTTGCAGCATAACCCCACGGCTCTTAAACTCCAACCCCCTGTTAATAAAAGCTAACACACTATATGCCTTCTTCACAGCTCTATCCACTTGAGTGGCAACCTTTAGAGATCTGTGGATATGGACCCCAAGATCTCTCTGTTCCTCCACAGTCTTCAGAACCCTACCTTTGACCCTGTAATCCACATTTAAATTAGTCCGACCAAAATGAATCACCTCACATTTATCAGGGTTAAACTCCATTTGCCATTTTTCAGCCCAGCTTTGCATCCTATCTATGTCTCTTTGCAGCCTACAACAGCCCTCCACCTCATCCACTACTCCACCAATCTTGGTGTCATCAGCAAATTTACTGATCCACCCTTCAGCCCCCTCCGATAAGTCATTAATAAAAATCACAAAGAGCAGAGGACCAAGCACCGATCCCTGCGGCACTCCGCTAGCAACCTGCCTCCAGTCCGAAAATTTTCCATCCACCACCACCCTCTGTCTTCGATCAGATAGCCAGTTACCTATCCAATCGGCCAACTTTCCCTCTATCCCACACCTCCTTACTTTCATCATAAGCCGACCATGGGGGACCTTATCAAACGCCTTACTAAAATCCATGTATATGACATCAACCGCCCTACCTTCATCAACACACCTAGTTACCTCCTCAAAAAATTCTATCAAATTTGTGAGGCACGATTTGCCCTTCACAAATCCGTGCTGACTATCCCGGATTAATCCGCATCTTTCTAAATGGTCGTAAATCCCATCCCTAAGGACCTTTTCCATCAATTTACCAACCACCGAAGTCAGACTAACCGGTCTATAATTACCAGGGTCATTTCTATTCCCTTTCTTAAACAGAGGAACAACATTTGCCACTCTCCAGTCCTCTGGCACCATCCCCGTGGACAGCGAGGACCCAAAGATCAAAGCCAAAGGCTCTGCAATCTCATCCCTCGCCTCCCAAAGAATCCTAGGATACATTTCATCAGGCCCAGGGGACTTATCGACCTTCAGTTTATTCAAAACTGCCAATACATCCTCCCTCCGAACATCTATTTCCTCCAGCCTATTAGCCTGTAACACCTTCTCTTCCTGAAAAACATGGCCCCTCTCCTTGGTGAACACTGAAGAAAAGTATTCATTCATCACCTCGCCTATCTCTACTGATTCCATACACAAGTTCCCACCACTGTCCTTGACCGGCCCTAACCTCACCCTGGTCATTCTTTTATTCCTCACATAAGAGTAAAAAGCCTTGGGGTTTTCCTTGATCCGACCCGCCAAGGACTTCTCATGTCCCCTCCTAGCTCTCCTCAGCCCCTTTTTTCGGTATTTCTGAACATGTTCAACTTGATCAGATTCTATTCATACCACTTGTTTAAAATTGAATAGAGTGCCTTTTGTTCAAATGCACTTCCCATGTTACAGAGATTATAGTCAGGAGAATTTCTGTCTCTCCCCCATGCTCAGTATCATAACTGGAGGCAAGTGCCTGTGCAAACTGGAGTGTAAAAGGAAACATTACAATGCTAAATTCAGTTAACTATTCATTCATAATTCATCATTAATTTACTGAGAACATATCTCTGTGTGTATTCTTAACAGGAAGAGGAAACAGATTGTGTTCTGTAACAAAGTGAACCACAATCCCAAAGCATGTAAATTTAATCAGCAACATGCAAAAACCAACTGTGACCATTCCAGTGTAGCTGGATATACTGCAACACCAGAAGGTCGAACACTCCCATCTTCCCTGCCAAATAGTCCAGCTTGCTTCAGCATTTCAAAAAAAACTTTCACGAGAAGACAGGAAAGAGAAAATGTCACAAGGGGGGGAAAGTTGGAAGTCTGCCTGCTACGGAAGTGACATTACTGTAAAAAAAAAGCCAGACAATAAACATCAGTGGAAAAGTCATGCTGTCCACCAACAGTTCAGAAGTTCATTCCCACCAATATTCAGTTTCACACAATCAACCTAGTATGCTGACTGCGTAGGATTCTAATGGCTACTGTAACAAGCTTATATTTTGCTAGGCTACATAACAGAAGCCGCTAGGTCTACACATCTACATAAACAAAAGACAGAAAAAGGATCAGATTCCATTGCCAATGATTACATCACCAAAAGCGATGAGCCAACAGTGGTTTTTAAAATTATGAAAATGATTGATATGGTAGATGAAGTAGAAGGTGTTTAAACTTGTAAGGAGTCCAAACTAGGGTCCATGAATACAGGATAGTCAGTAATAAGAAATCCAGAGAAACATCTTTAGCCAGGGAATGGTGATAGTATGGAACTTGCCAGCAAAATCCGAGGACAGCTTCTGAAGCTGGTCCTCCAATCAGAGGATTGGCAGCTCTGAAACCTCAGCATTGACAACCAGGAGAGGTGGGCACAACTGAGTCACTCTGAAACCTTCAGGGTGCCATCAGAGTAAATTAATAAATCAGAGGGCAGAGGGTAAGGGATAGTCCCTCCAGCGGAGTAGTGTGGGGGAAATGCAGGTGTTGCCTACCCTGCCTATTAGCATTTTCTTTGGGCCATGGAGCGTCTGCTAGTCGCAGGGAGGCCATCTTACTCTTTAACAGTCCCTAATTGGAGTAGTTAATTATGCAAATTGGCCTCCATGGGTTGGGACAGCCAATCCACACTCTACCCACGTCTGGGTATCTAAGCCAATGGGACAGCATCAGGAAACCATTCCAAACCAGCTCTCCACCATTCCATTTCACTGGACCCTTATCCTGTTCCAAACACCCAGAGACCTTGTGCCTCTACCTACAGAGCTCAGAATTCCAGATGCCTTTCTAACTGCTTTCTCAACCTGCCAGGCCACCATCAACAATTTGTGCACCCAGGCCCCTCTGCTCCTGCATGTCCACTAGAATTGTATCGTTTATATTAGAAACATAGAAAAACTACAGCACAATGCAGGCCCTTCAGCCCACAAAGTTGTGCCGAACATGTCCCTACCTTAGCGATTACTAGGCTTACCTATAACCCTCTATCTTACTAAGTTCCATGTACTTATCTAAAAGTCTCTTAAAAGACCCTATCGAATCCGCCTCCACCACCGTTGCTGGCAGCCCATTCCACGCACCCACCACCCTCTGAGTGAAAAACTTACCCCGACATCTCCTCTGTACCTACTCCCCAGCACCTTAAACCTGTGTCCTCTTGTGGCAACCATTTCAGCCCTGGGAAAAAGCCTCTGACTGTCCACTCGATCAATACCTCTCAACATCTTATACACCTCTATCAGGTCACCCCTCATCCTTCGTCTCTCCAAGGAGAAAAGGCCGAGCTCCCTCAGCCTATCCTCAGGCAACATCCTTGTAAATCTCCTCTGCACCCTTTCTATGGCTTCCACATCCTTCCTGTAATGAGGCGACCAGAACTGAGCACAGTAATCCAAATGTGGTCTGACCAGGGTCCTATACAGCTGCAACATTATCTCACGACTCCTAAACTCAATTCCTCGATTGATGAAGGCCAGTACACCATACGCCTTCTTAACCACAGCCTCAACCTGCACAGCTGCTTTGAGCGTCCTTTGAACGTGGACCCCAAGATCCTTCTGATCTTCCACTCTGCCAAGAGTCCTACCATTAATATTATATTCTGCCATCCTATCTGACCTGCCAAAATGAACCACCTCACACTCATCTGGGTTGAACTCCATCTGCCACTTCTCCGCCCAGTCTTGCATCCTATCAATGTCTCGCTGCAACTTCTGACATCCCTCCACACTATCCACAACACCTCCAACCTTTGTGTCATCAGCAAACTTACCAACCCATCCCTCCACTTCCTCATCCAGGTCATTTATAAAAATCACAGAATCACAGGATGCTGCGTGGTTTGGAGGGTAGGTCTTATGAGGAAAGGTTGAGGGAGCTAGGGCTGTTCTCTCTGGAGCGGAGGAGGCTGAGGGGAGACTTAATAGAGGTTTATAAAATGATGAAGGGGATAGATAGAGTGAACATTCAAAGACTATTTCCTCGGGTGGATGGAGCTATTACAAGGGGGCATAACTATAGGGTTCGTGGTGGGAGATACAGGAAGGATATCAGAGGTAGGTTATTTACGCAGAGAGTGGTTGGGGTGTGGAATGGACTGCCTGCAGTGATAGTGGAGTCAGACACTTTAGGAACATTTAAGCGGTTATTGGATAGGCACATGGAACACACCAGGATGATAGGGAGTGGGATAGCTTGATCTTGGCTTCAGATAAAGCTCGGCACAACATCGTGGGCCGAAGGGCCTGTTCTGTGCTGTACTGTTCTATGTTCTAAGGATCCCAGAACAGATCCCTGGGCACTCCACTGGTGACCGACACCTCCGTGCAGAATATGACCCACCAGAAGCGACAAAGATTTTCTGACGGAAATCTTTGTCGCTTCTTTGGACACGGGTGAGGTCCCTGAGGATTGGAGGATAGCGAATGTGGTCCCGTTGTTTAAGAAGGGTAGCAGGGATAACCCAGGAAATTATAGGT
Organism: Mustelus asterias; assembly: GCF_964213995.1. Classification (NCBI taxonomy): domain Eukaryota; kingdom Metazoa; phylum Chordata; class Chondrichthyes; order Carcharhiniformes; family Triakidae; genus Mustelus; species Mustelus asterias. The sequence continues at coordinate 124,389,232 of NC_135810.1, read as the reverse complement.
CGGTGAGCTTGACGTCCGTGGTAGGGAAGTTGTTGGAGAGGATTCTTAGAGACAGGATGTATGTGCATTTAGAACGGAACAATCTCATTAGTGACAGACAGCATGGTTTTGTAAGAGGGAGGTCGTGCCTTACAAATTTGGTGGAGTTTTTTGAGGAAGTGACAAAAACGGTTGATGAAGGAAGGGCCGTGGATGTCGTCTATATGGATTTCAGTAAGGCATTTGACAAAGTCCCACATGGCAGGTTGGTTAAGAAGGTTAAGGCTCATGGGATACAAGGAGAACTGGCTTGGCCATAGGAGACAGAGGGTAGTGGTCGAAGGGTCTTTTTCCGGCTGGAGGTCTGTGACTAGTGGTGTTCCGCTGGGCTCTGTACTGGGACCTCTGCTATTTGTGAGAAATATATAAATGATTTGGAAGAAGGTGTAACTGGTGTAATCAGCAAGTTTGCGGATGACACGAAGATGGCTGGAATTGCGGATAGTGAAGAGCATTGTCGGGCAATACAGCAGGATATAGATAGGCTGGAAAATTGGGCGGAGAGGTGGCAGATGGAATTTAATCCGGATAGATGCGAAGTGATGCATTTTGGAAGAAATAATGTAGGGAGGAGTTATACAATAAATGGCAGAGTCATCAGGAGTATAGAAACACAGAGGGACCGAGGTGTGCAAGTCCACAAATCCTTGAAGGTGGCAACACAGGTGGAGAAGGTGGTGAAGAAGGCATATGGTATGCTTGCCTTTATAGGACGGGGTATAGAGTATAAAAGCTGGAGTCTGATGATGCAGCTGTATAGAACGCTGGTTAGGCCACATTTGGAGTACTGCGTCCAGTTCTGGTCGCCGCACTACCAGAAGGACGTGGAGGCATTGGAGAGAGTGCAGAGAAGGTTTACCAGGATGTTGCCTGGTATGGAGGGTCTTAGCTATGAGGAGAGATTGGGTAGACTGGGGTTGTTCTCCTTGGAAAGACGGAGAATGAGGGGAGATCTAATAGAGGTATACAAGATTATGAAGGGTATAGATAGGGTGAACAGTGGGAAGCTTTTTCCCAGGTCGGATGTGACGATCACGAGGGGTCACGGGCTCAAGCTGAGAGGGGCGAAGTATAACTCAGACATCAGAGGGACGTTTTTTACACAGAGGGTGGTGGGGGCCTGGAATGCGCTGCCAAGTAGGGTGGTGGAGGCAGGCACGCTGACATCGTTTAAGACTTACCTGGATAGTCACATGAGCAGGCCGGGAATGGAGGGATACAAACGATTGGTCTAGTTGGACCAAGGAGCGGCACAGGCTTGGAGGGCCGAAGGGCCTGTTTCCTGTGCTGTACTGTTCTTTGTTCTTTATAAACACTCATAAAGACCTTCCATACCAGGCAACATCCTGGTAAACCTTCTCTGCACTCTCTCTAAAGCCTCCATATCCTTCTGGTAGTGCGGCGACCAGAACTGGACGCAGTACTCCAAATGTGGCCTAACCAGCGTTCTATACAGCTGCAACATCAGACTCCAGCTTTTATACTCTATACCCCGTCCTATAAAGGCAAGCAAAACAAATAGCCTTCTTCACTACCTTCTCCACCTGAGCTGCCACCTTCAAGGATTTGTGGACTTGCACACCTAGGTCCCTCTGTGTTACTATACTCCTGATGACTCTGCCATTTATTGTATAACTCCCCCCTACATTAGTTCTTCCAAAATGCATCACTTGGAATTTAATCCAGATAAATGTGATCTGCCATTTCTCTGCCCAATTTTCCAGCCTATCTATATCCTGCTGTATTGTCCGACAATGTTCATCGCTATCCGCAAGTCCAGCCATCTTCGTGTCATCCGCAAACTTGCTGATAACACCAGTTACACCTTCTTCCAAATCATTTATATATATCACAAATAGCAGAGGTCCCAGTACAGAGCCCTGCGGAACACCACTGGTCACAGACCTCCAGCCGGAAAAAGACCCTTCGACTGCTACCCTCTGTCTCCTGTGGCCAAGCCAGTTTTCTACCCATCTAGCCACCTCTCCTTGTATCCCATGAGCCTTAACCTGCTTAACCAACCTGCCATGAGGGACTTTGTCAAATGCCTTACTGAAATCCATATAGACGACATCCACGGCCCTTCCTTCATCAACCGTTTTTGTCACTTCCTCAAAAAACTCCACCAAATTTGTAAGGCACGACCTCCCTCTTACAAAACCATGCTGTCTGTCACTAATGAGATTGTTCTGTTCTAAATGCGCATACATCCTGTCTCTAAGAATCCTCTCCAACAACTTCCCTACCACGGACGTCAAGCTCACTGGCCTATAATCACCCAGGTTATCCCTGCTATCCTCCTTAAATAATGGTACCACTTTCGCTATCCTCCAATCCTCAGGGACCTCACCTGTGTCCAATGAAGAGACAAAGATTTCCGTCAGAGGCCCAGCAATTACATCTCTTGTCTCCCAGAGCAGTCTAGGATAGATGCCATCAGGCCCTGGGGATTTGTCAGTTTTAATGTTCCCTAAAAAACCTAACACTTCCTCCCTTGTAATGGAGATTTTCTCTAATGGGTCAACACCTCCCTCTGAGACACTCCCAGTCAACAAGTCCCTCTCCTTTGTGAATACCGATGCAAAGTATTCATTTAGGATCTCCCCTATTCCCTTGGGTTCTAAGCATAATTCCCCTCCTTTGTCCCCGAGAGGTCCGACTTTTTCCCTGACAACTCTTTTGTTCCTAACATATGAATAAAATGCCTTAGGATTCTCCTTAATCCTGTCTGCCAAGAACATTTCGTGACCTCTTTTTGCCCTAACTCCCCGTTTGAGTTCTTTCCTACTCTCTCTGTATTCCTCCAGAGCTGCATCTGTTTTCAGTTGCTTGGACCTAACGGACGCCTTTCTTTTCTTTTTGATCAGATCCTCAATTTCCCTGGTTATCCACGGCTCTCGAATCCTACCTTTCCTATTCTTCCTTTTTACAGGCACATGCCTATCCTGCAGCCTTATCAACTGTTCCTTAAAAGACTCCCACATGCCAGACGTGGACTTCCCCCGAACAGCCTCTCCCAATCAACGGCCACCAACTCCTGCCTAATCCGGCTATAGTTAGCCTTCCTCCAATTTAGCACCCTACCCTTAGGACAACACTCGTCCTTGTCCATTACTATCCTAAAGTTAACAGAGTTGTGGTCACTATTTGCCACATGTTCCCCGACCGAAACTTTGACGACCTGACCGGGCTCATTTCCCAGAACTAGATCCCAGAACTGAAGAGCGTAAATTATTTATCCACATAAGACACCTGCAGTATAGCCCCCTCTCTAGTCGGGCTATCTACATACTGTTCCAAAGAACCTTCCAGTACGCATTTTACAAATTCCTCCCCGTCCAGACCCCCAGCCCCAAGCACTTTCCAGTCTGTGCCAGGGAAATTGAAGTCTCCCACTACAACAACCCTATTTTTTCTGCACATATCCAGAATCTCCTGACATATCCATTCCTCCACTTCCCGTGGGCTGTTGGGTGGCCTGTAGTATACCCCCAGCATAGTGATTGCACCTTTCCTGTTTCTGAGCTCCACCCACAGCGACTCATTACATGACCCCTCTGAATCGTCCACCCTCTACATTGCTGTAATATGCTCCCCAACTAATACCGCTACTCCCCCACCTTTTTTAGCCCCTCCTCTGTCTCGCCTAAAACACTTATACCCCGGAATATTCAGCTGCCAGTCCTATCCTTCTTTTAACCATGTCTCCGTAACCGCAACCACATCCAAATTCCGTGTAAGCATTAAGGCCCTCAGTGCGTCTGTCTTACCAGTTACGCTCCTCGCATTGAAGCAGATGCACTCCAGACCTCCAGGCCTACTCAGGTCATCCTGCTCCAGAATGCTCTTCTTCTTAGCTAGCCTTGCCCTGGCCCCCAGCTCGACCCCAGCCTCAGTACTTACTGACCTACTGTTTTGATCCCCACCCCCCTGCCACACTAGTTTAAACCCTGCCGAAACACTCTAGCAAAACTCCCAGCCAGGATATTTGTGCCCTTCCAGTTAAGGTGTAACCCATCCTTTCCGTACAGGTGCTATCCTCTCTTGAAGACTTCCCAATGATCTATGAATTTGAAACCCTCCCTCTTGCACCAGTCCTTTAGCCACGTGTTGAATTGTAGAATCTCCCTCTTCCTGGCCTCACTAGCACTAGGCACAATTGTTCTGAATTCATTGAAAGATGCCTGACTAAAATATATTTAATGCTGGGCGAACTGATCTGTGCAGGGTAGCCATTATCCTGCAGGTGTCTTATGTGGATAAATAATTTACGCTCTTCAGTTGGGCTCACAATGAGGCACATTTGCATGTACTGGAAGTACATATTTTAATGCACAGAGCCCTGCTGTTTCCAGATTATAGAGAAGATTTACACATATCGTGCCGGTTTCAGCTAAATAAAATAAATGACAGTCATTCATTGGTCAAGGCCTTGGCAATCAGGGCTAAGCTGCCTGGTTTAAATTTTCAAATAATGCTTGGCGGTTAACTGTCAGTCATAGGAATAGGAACATAGGAACAGGAGCATGCCATTCAGCCCATTGAGCCTGTTCCAGTATTTAACGAGATCATGGTTGATCCCGTTTGAGTTCGGGACCGGATGGGATGTACCCCAGGTTACTGTGGGAGGCGAGGGAGGAGATTGCGGAGCCTTTGGCGATGATCTTTGCATCGTCGATGGAGACGGGAGAGGTTCCGGAGGATTGGAGGATTGCGGATGTGGTCCCTATATTCAAGAAAGGGAACAGGGACAGCCCGGGAAATTACCGACCGGTGAGTCTAACGTCAGTGGTTGGTAAGTTGATGGAGAGGATCCTGAGAGACAGGATTTATGATCATCTAGAGAAGTTTAGTATGATCAAAAGTAGTCAGCACGGCTTTGTCAGGGGCAGGTCGTGCCTTACGAGCCTGGTTGAGTTCTTTGAAAATGTGACCAAGCACATTGACGAAGGAAGAGCGGTGGATGTGGTCTATATGGACTTCAGCAAAGCGTTCGATAAGGTCCCCCATGCAAGACTTCTTGAGAAAGTGAGAGGGCATGGGATCCAAGGGGCTGTTGCCTTGTGGATCCAGAACTGGCTTGCCTGCAGAAGGCAGAGAGTGGCTGTGGAGGGGTCTTTCTCTGCATGGAGGTCAGTGACCAGTGGAGTGCCCCAGGGATCTGTTCTGGGACCCTTGCTGTTTGTCATTTTCATAAATGACCTGGATGAGGAAGTGGAGGGATGGGTTGGTAAGTTTGCTGACGACACCAAGGTAGGTGGTGTTGTGGATAGTTTGGAGGGATGTCAGAAGTTGCAGCGAGACATAGATAGAATGCAAGACTGGGCGGAGAAGTGGCAGATGGACTTCAACCCGGATAAGTGTGTAGTGATCCATTTTGGCAGATCCAATGGGATGGAGCAGCAGTATAAAATGAAGGGTACCATTCTTAGCAGTGTAGAGGATCAGAAGGACCTTGGGGTCCGGGTCCATAGGACTCTTAAATCGGCCTCGCAGGTGGAGGATGCGGTCAAGAAGGCGTATGGCGTACTAGCCTTCATTAATCGAGGGATTGAGTTTAGGAGTCGGGAGATAATGCTGCAGCTTTATAGGACCCTGGTTAGACCCCACTTGGAGTACTGCGCGCAGTTCTGGTCACCTCATTACAGGAAAGATGTTGAAGCCATTGAAAGGGTGCAGAGGAGATTTACAAGGATGTTGCCTGGATTGGGGGGCATGCCTTATGAGGATAGGTTGAGGGAGCTTGGTCTCTTCTCCCTGGAGAGACGAAGGATGAGAGGTGACCTGATAGAGGTTTACAAGATGTTGAGGGGTCTGGATAGGGTGGACTCTCAGAGGCTATTTCCAAGGGCTGAAATGGTTGCTACGAGAGGACACAGGTTTAAGGTGCTGGGGGGTAGGTACAGGGGGGATGTCAGGGGTAAGTTTTTCACTCAGAGGGTGGTGGGTGAGTGGAATCGGCTGACGTCGGTGGTGGTGGAGGCAAACTCGTTGGGGTCTTTTAAGAGACTTCTGGATGAGTACATGGGATTTAATGGGATTGAGGGCTATAGATAGGCCTAGAGGTGGGGATGTGATCGGCGCAACTTGTGGGCCGAAGGGCCTGTTTGTGCTGTGGCTTTCTATGTTCTATGTTCTAACTCCATATACTTTTTTAATCTGAGTCCACTTGCCAACCAATCAGCACTCTTTCTCTTTTCATACAGTATAAAGTTATTTCCCCTGAAATTGATACACTTATGATCATCCTGATGAGTGCATGATGAAAAGCTTTGACAAAATGTCTTCTTTCAACAACAGTTAAATGGTGAAAGCACACAATTGGCCATTTTGGAGAGCGAATTAAACATTTACACTTATGGTGAAACCCGAGAGTGGTAGGGCTAGATAAATTGCACAGTCCACTCATCCTGGTCATAACAATCCCTGTACCTTTCTTTGAATTAGGGTGTAATATTATCAATTCTCCACTTCTCTGGCAGCACACCATCTCGGTATCCAAGGAGAATTGGTAGATTATGGTCAGGATCTCTGCACTGCTAGATGAATTGTTAGTTTTAAAATCAGACATAGATTTTATTTTTAAGCCAGCATATTAGAGAACTTGTTTATATGATGTTAGGTCACAAATCAGCCATTTTCTCCTGGAATTGGGGAACAGGCTTAAGAAGCAAAATGGCCTCCTCCTGTTCTTATGTTTCACTGCCTTCTTGGGAATGTGTTTTGAGAGACTTCTAACCCGTTATGGATAGAGGACCTTTCTCCCATTGTCCACTCCTGCACCAAAGCTTCTAATACTGCACTGGAGAACCCTGAAGTCCCCTCCCTCAATGTTATGACTCCTGGGTCCTTCTCAGGTCAAAACTGACTTCTAGCTCCTGCTCTAGTTAAAATGCCACTCCACCTTGCAGGCTGGCTTTAAGGAACACAGGTTAGCTTAAACCCATGCTTTTATGTCACAATTTTCCACCAAGTGCTGAGATCTGCAGCCATTCAGCAGAATGCTTAATGCTGGCTACAATCATTGAAGTGTGCAGATTTCATGCACCAGAAGCAAATGGGCACAAGTTAATTACACAGTGATCCCTATCCTCTTTTCAAGCACCATTGGATTTTCCCCCAAAGTCCTCATAATTAACATTCTGGCGATATATTCTCACTGCTTCATTCAGGGAAACCTCAAACATTCACGCACATGCACACACACACACACCCTTTGCAACTGTCAAGATGACTCCCCAGTGCCGGGCGGCACGGTAGCACAGTGGTTAGCACTGCTGCTTCACAGCTCCAGGGTCCCAGGTTCGATTCCCGGCTCGGGTCACTGTCTGTGTGGAGTTTGCACATTCTCCTCGTGTCTGCGTGGGTTTCCTCCGGGTGCTCCGGTTTCCTCCCACAGTCCAAAGATGTGCAGGTTAGGTTGATTGGCCAGGTTAAAAATTGCCCCTTAGAGTCCTGAGATGCGAACATTAGCAGGTAAAATATGTGGGGGTAGGGCCTGGGTGGGATTGTGGTCGGTGCAGACTCGATGGGCCGAATGGCCTCCTTCTGCACTGTAGGGTTTCTATGATTCTATGCTGTCCACTATACTGTTGACAATGTTTTTGATATTAATTTGAGCATTTCTGGATACAGCATAAATACATGTGATTTTCTTTTGTGAATTCATTGAACTTTGCTTCTCAGAGCGTCTGTCACAGCAGCACTGCTGTCTGCTAATAGATTGACATTGCCCATAATCCTTTACAGGCAAGTAAACATTGATTGGTTAGACGGCACACCAACTGCTGATCATGTTCCAGTCACACACACAAAGCATGAGCGAGTCTCTTTTTCAACAGGAAATTACACAAAAGGAAGTTCGCATTATCAGAGATTAACATGACCACATGCAGAATTTCAATGTTTGTAGTTAATATTTTCAAACAAAGTTGGAGTCAATGTACTTCCCCGATGCAGCCACATTAATTAAAGTGACTTTTCTCTCAATTTACTGCCTCTTTCATTAAACTCACTAAAGCCCTCATATTGTCAGTGCACTGCAAGCGACAAGGGCTCACAAGATGACACAACCTACAAGCAAGCTGTTCCAATATTTCCTCTGGTACTGTGCTACAAATCCCCATTAAATCTAGTCAGATTGACGTCGCTATGTTTGAAACCACCACAGATAACTCTGGACATTCATGAAAAAGTCTGAATGCAGTAAATCGTCTGGAGTTTGATTCCTTGAAATTGATCAGGAACCCAATGCAGTTATCTGTTACCAACTGCCCATCAACTAAAAACAAGCATCATGGGATCATCTGCCTTGTTTTGTAGTCACATAACCACAAGTTACTTAGAGGCTAAGATCCTAGCTACTACTTGATATCAATTTAAAGACTCTCACAGCAAAAGCAATATATTGTAAGCAAATGTGATTATACCAGGGAAGTGAAGGAGAACAAGCAAAGTAACCCTAATCAATAGGGCTCACTTCTTAAGGTGACAATCTCCAACAGTGAAATTCAGATGGTTTACATTTTAAAAATCTGCAATACAGATAAAGTTTTTTTTTAATTCCCCACTCCTCTTGTAGTTCTGTGGTGCAGTTCCATGGTGTTTTGCAGAATCTCACCCATTCTTTATGCACAAGCCTGGACAAACAGAAGACAGCAATCTGAATTTTAGACATAACACAACCAAATTTTATCTTGCCCGCATCTGCTAGCTGAAAGTGTGTAGTTCAGCAGCAGGAAGAGTGCAGGATATTTTCGTACCTTCATCTAAAATTTCTGAGGTCAATTGCATCATTCCTACTGCTAGTCCAGTTAATTCAACATAAATCAGAACTGAACCTGGGGTCGTCTGGTTTGAATGAGTCAGCAATGCACAACCCCTAATAGCATTTAAAAAAGGTGGAGTCACTCAGTATATAGGTAGAGGCAACAACAACAGCAATTAAAACGACAGCAAGTGACATTGAAACAGAGTCTTTAACATAGTTAAATCTTAGATGTCCCAGCGTGTTACCAAAACAAAAAATTGACACCTAGGCACATAAAATGCAGACTTACACTTATATTGTGCCTTTCACAATCCTTGGATGTCTCGGCTAATGAATTTGATTTGATTTATTGTCACATATATTAATATAGTGAAAAGTATTGTTTCTTGTGTGCTATACAGACAAAGCATACCGTTCATAGAGAAGGAAAGGAGAGACTGCAGAATGCAGTGTTACAGTCATAGCTAAGATGTAGAGAAAGATTAATTTAATAAGAGATAGGTCCATTCAAAAGTCTGATGGCAGCAGAGAAGCCGTTCTCGAGTTGGTTGGTATGTGTCCTCAGAATTTTATATCTTTTTCCTGACGGAAGAAGGTGGAAGAGAGAATGTCCGGGATGCATGGGGTCCTTGATTACGCTGGCTGCTTTTCCGAGGCAATGGGAAGTGTAGACAGAGTCAATAGATGGGAGGCTGGTTTGTGCGATGGACTGGGCTACATTCACGACTCTTTGTAGTTTTTTTGCAGTCTTTGGCAGAACAGGAGCCATACCAAGCTGTGATACACCCAGAAAGAATGCTTTCTATGGTGCATCTGTAAAAGTTGGAGAGAGTCATAATGGACATGCCAAATTTTCTTAGCCTTCTGAGAAAGTAGAGGCGTTCGTGAGCTTAGGACAAGTTGTTGGTGATCTAGCCACCTAGAAACTTGAAGCTCTCAACCATTTCCACTTCGTCCCCATTGATATAAACAGGGGCATGTCCTCCTGAAGGCAATGACTATCTCCTTTATTTTATTGACATTGAAGGAGAGATTATTATCGTCGCACCAGTTCACCAGATTCTTTATCTCATTCCTGTACTCCGTCTCGTCATTGTTTGAAATCCGACCCACCATGATGGTGTTATCAGCAAACTTGAAAATCGAGTTGGAGGGGAATTTGGCCACACAGTCATAGGTGTATCAGCAGTATAGTAGGGGCTGAGAACACAGCCTTGTGGGGCACCGGTGTTGAGGATGATCATGGAGGTGGTGTTGTGGCCTATCCCTACTGATTGCAGTCTGTGGGTTAGGAAGTCTAGGTCCAATTGCAGAGGGAGGTGCTCAGCCCCAGGCAACAGAGTTTGGAAATTAGTTTTGTAGGAATAATGGTGTTGGAGGCTGAGTTGTAGTCAATAAATAGGAGTGTGATATAGGTGCCTTTGTTGTCTAGATGTTCCAGGGTTGAGTGTAGGGCCAGAGAGATGGCGTCTGTTGTGGTGATAGGCAAACTGTCATGGACCCAGGCAATCTGGGAGGCCGGAATCGATTCGTGCCATGACTAACCTTACAAAGCACTTCATAATGATGGATGTCAGAGCCACCGGATGACAGTTATTAAGGCATGCTACTTGGCTTTTCCTTGGTACCAGGATGATGAGCATCTTCTTGAAGCAGGTAGAGACCTCAGATTGCTGTAAAGAGAGTTTAAAGATGTCTGTGAATACCTCCGCCAGCTGGTCAGCGCAGGATCCGAATGCCCGTCCAGGTTCCCCATCCTGGCCAGTCGCTTTCAATGGGTTGACTTTCAAGAAGACTGCTCTGACGTCTGCGATGGTGACCTCGGATATAGGTTCAGTCGAGGCCTCCGGGAGCATGCTCTTGCTGACAACGGACATACAATGCATCGAGCTCATCAGGAAGGGGGTGCTTTGGTGCCAGCGATTCTACATGACTTCATCTTGTAGCCTGTTATGTCTTGCAGACCTTGCCATATTCAGTGGGAGTCCGTGTGGCTAGCCTGGGACTCTAGCTTGGTCTGGTGCTGTCTTCACATCTTTGATAGATCTCCGTAGATCATATTTGGATTTCTTGTATAGGTCAGGGCCACCTGACTTGAATGCCTCAGACCTGGACTTCAGCAAGCAGTGGATATCCCTGTTCATCCATGGTTTCCGGTTGTGAAACAAACAGATTTGCTTCTTTGGCACACAGTCTTCTGCACACTTACTAAGGAAGTCAGTACTTTTTTGTGTAGTTACAGTTGTAACGTAGGAAACATAGCAACCAATTTGCACATAATAAGCTCCTATGTATCTGTTTTGATGTTGATGGAGGGATAAATATTGGCCAGGACATTTATTGATCTTCTTTAAAAAATGACATGGATCTTTTGCATCCACTCTAGAAGGAGAAAAGTACAATGTTTCATGTGAAAAGTAGTGCTTCCTCAGTACTACACCAGCGTGTAAGCCTTGATATTTGTGCTCAAGTCCTGCAATGGGACCTGAACCTACGAACCTCAGACTCAGGAGTGAATACCAACTATTGAGAGAATGAACTATGATACACAATGAAATATTAGTACAGTAAACCAAAAGCTTAGTCAAAGAGGTAGATGTTAAGAAATGTTTTAAAGGAGAGCAAGAGAGAGTGAACGAGCATGATGACAAGCGAAAGAGAAAACGCTGGAAAATCTCAGCAGGTCTGGCAGCATCTGTAAGGAAAAAGAGCTGACGTTTCAAGTCCAGATGACTCTTTGTCAAATCTGCTTTGACAAGTCATTTGCTTTTATTTGAGCAAGATAACAAGACTAAGAGGGAGGGTTTTGTGAGGAAAGTCCAGTATCTGGGGCCCCGGCAGCTGAAGACATACCCACCAATTGTGGGGAATTAAAATCAAGGATGCTCAAGCGAGCAGAATAGGAAGAGTGCAGAGATCACAAGAAGGATGTCGAGCTGGAGAAGGTTACAGAGTTAGTGCAAAACTATGTAGGGATTTGAACACAAGAATAAAAACATTAAAAATTGAGATACTGCTGCACTGGGAGTCAGTGTAGATCAGCAAGCACAGGGGTGATGAGAAATGGGACTTGGTGTAAGTTAGGATCCTAACATCAGAGCTCAAGTTTACAGAAACTGAGAAAAACACCGGAATGGCATTCAGTTCAGGAAGACTTGTATGCAAAAAAAGAGTGATCCCAGATCAACTACCAAGACACACCAGTTCTAAAACCCATAAACTGATGAGCTTCTGTTCAGGTGGAGTCAAGGGTTTCCTATGTTCGTTATTTGCAATGAAGTTGAATCAAGAATTTAGTAAAATATGGAAAACAATTTTACGATAAGTATCTTAAATGAAGCATGAAACAGGCCTTCTCCAAAGCCATATTAACCACAAAAGGCCGCACACCCTCTCCCTGCCTCACACACGCACACCCTCTCTGCCTCACACACGCACACCCTCTCTGCCTCACACACGCACACCCTCTCTGCCTCACACACGCACACCCTCTCTGCCTCACACACGCACACCCTCTCTGCCTCACACACGCACACCCTCTCTGCCTCACACACGCACACCCTCTCTGCCTCACACACGCACACCCTCTCTGCCTCACACACGCACACCCTCTCTGCCTCACACACGCACACCCTCTCTGCCTCACACACGCACACCCTCTCTGCCTCACACACGCACACCCTCTCTGCCTCACACACGCACACCCTCTCTGCCTCACACACGCACACCCTCTCTGCCTCACACACGCACACCCTCTCTGCCTCACACACGCACACCCTCTCTGCCTCACACACGCACACCCTCTCTGCCTCACACACGCACACCCTCTCTGCCTCACACACGCACACCCTCTCTGCCTCACACACGCACACCCTCTCTGCCTCACACACGCACACCCTCTCTGCCTCACACACGCACACCCTCTCTGCCTCACACACGCACACCCTCTCTGCCTCACACACGCACACCCTCTCTGCCTCACACACGCACACCCTCTCTGCCTCACACACGCACACCCTCTCTGCCTCACACACGCACACCCTCTCTGCCTCACACACGCACACCCTCTCTGCCTCACACACGCACACCCTCTCTGCCTCACACACGCACACCCTCTCTGCCTCACACACGCACACCCTCTCTGCCTCACACACGCACACCCTCTCTGCCTCACACACGCACACCCTCTCTGCCTCACACACGCACACCCTCTCTGCCTCACACACGCACACCCTCTCTGCCTCACACACGCACACCCTCTCTGCCTCACACACGCACACCCTCTCTGCCTCACACACGCACACCCTCTCTGCCTCACACACGCACACCCTCTCTGCCTCACACACGCACACCCTCTCTGCCTCACACACGCACACCCTCTCTGCCTCACACACGCACACCCTCTCTGCCTCACACACGCACACCCTCTCTGCCTCACACACGCACACCCTCTCTGCCTCACACACGCACACCCTCTCTGCCTCACACACGCACACCCTCTCTGCCTCACACACGCACACCCTCTCTGCCTCACACACGCACACCCTCTCTGCCTCACACACGCACACCCTCTCTGCCTCACACACGCACACCCTCTCTGCCTCACACACGCACACCCTCTCTGCCTCACACACGCACACCCTCTCTGCCTCACACACGCACACCCTCTCTGCCTCACACACGCACACCCTCTCTGCCTCACACACGCACACCCTCTCTGCCTCACACACGCACACCCTCTCTGCCTCACACACGCACACCCTCTCTGCCTCACACACGCACACCCTCTCTGCCTCACACACGCACACCCTCTCTGCCTCACACACGCACACCCTCTCTGCCTCACACACGCACACCCTCTCTGCCTCACACACGCACACCCTCTCTGCCTCACACACGCACACCCTCTCTGCCTCACACACGCACACCCTCTCTGCCTCACACACGCACACCCTCTCTGCCTCACACACGCACACCCTCTCTGCCTCACACACGCACACCCTCTCTGCCTCACACACGCACACCCTCTCTGCCTCACACACGCACACCCTCTCTGCCTCACACACGCACACCCTCTCTGCCTCACACACGCACACCCTCTCTGCCTCACACACGCACACCCTCTCTGCCTCACACACGCACACCCTCTCTGCCTCACACACACACTCTCTCTGCCTCACACACACTCTCTCTCTGCCTCACACACACTCTCTCTCTGCCTCACACACACTCTCTCTGCCTCACACACACTCTCTCTGCCTCACACACACTCTCTCTGCCTCACACACACTCTCTCTGCCTCACACACACTCATGATCTATCCTGAGTTAGTTTGCACAAGCAGACCATTTTGATATGTCAATTAGTGCCAAGAAACAAAATTCTATTCCCACAGACAAACGTTAACATTACTTAAAAGCCACTAACTTGGTGGAAGCTGCCTGAAACTTGTTAGTGTTAAGTTTATTCATTCTTGTGGGACGTGGGCCTCGCTGGCTCGGCCAGCATTTATTGCTCATCTCTAGTTGCCCTTTACAATGTGGTGGTGAGCTGCCTTCTTGAACCACTGCTGTCCCTCAGGTGCAGGTCGACCCCACAGTGCTGTCAGGGAGGGAGTCCCAGGATTTTGACCCAGTGACAGTGAAGGAACGGCCAATATATTTCCAAGTCAGGATGATGAGTGACTTGGAGGTGAACCTCCAGGTGGTGGTGTTCCCAGGCATCTGCTACTCTGGTCCTTCTAAATAGTGGTGGTCATGGATTTGGAAGGTGCTGCCGAAGGAGCCTTGGTGAGTTCCTGCAGTGCGTCTTGTAGATGGTACACACGGCTGCCACTGCTCGTCGGTGGTGGAGGGATTGAATGTTTGTGGAAGGATAAGGCAGGCTGCTTGTCCTGAATGGTGTGGAGCTTCTTGAATGTTGTTGGAGCTGCACCCATCCAAGCAAGTGGAGAGTATTCCGTCACATTCCAGCAAGACAATGTCCATGATCAAGTATTGCAGACTGACACAAAGGTCCAGAACTACAGCGCAGGGGATCTACTGAAGTTTGGTGCAGTTACTGCCAAGGTTCAATGTGACTGGCCCTCCTACCCTTGCATACCAAGGAATTGCAACAATTCCCCAGAGTGTATGTATCAAAAAATGTTTAGATGCAAAGGTAAATGCAGGTGCATTATTTATCTTAAGTGGATTGAGGCACCCTAAAATGTCATGTACTATATTTAACCTAAATTAATGCGTTTAGCAGCACTATGTGAACAGCCACATCTAAATTGTACCGTAATGTACCTTTAGAGATTTTACGAATGAAGTTTTTTTTAGGGAAAGAGGTGAAATAATAGTTTCTGTTCCTTACAATTAACTATTCAGAGTCTCTTGCTGCATGATGTGCACATCAGTATGAGACAAGAACATAATCATGCACAACTATGACATCTCTTTTCCCCACCCGGTCAATTAGTCACACTCCCCTGCTCTTTCCTATATGGAATCACCAAAGCCAGTCAAGTATTCACAGCCTCACCTGAGTAGACTGTATGATTGTCAGGTCATTAATGCAGGAGAAACCTGCACCCATGGCAGAACGCAGCCCTGCGGTACCAAACTTCATTCTGCAGCACAGACGATCACGCAGTTCCTTCTTCTTCCCATCACTCAGCAACTTCTCAATCTCAGCTTTAGTCTTAGGATTCTGGGGACAAGAAAATATATTTTCAAATCAACTCATTGATATGTGCAAAATAGCAAAAAGGCCTGTTGGTGGTTTATCACTTGCCCAACAATAGTTAATAAACTAGTTTCTTTGCCTCATTACTGCAGTTACACGAGCGTACCCGATTATAGCTCACTAATAGTTCATGTGATAACGACAACGCATGTTAGATGATCTTTTTTTAAAATGGCTTAAATTGGTCAAAGTATCCCAGCATGCTTTGTTTAGCATCTTTGGCTCTCTGGCAAATGTAATTGCCAAAACATCTCTATTCATAGACAGTGATTGATAAAAACTCAGATCAAGAACAAGCTCATCCCGATAAGAGACGAGCTTATCGAAAAAAGTTGGGAGACTGGAAATACTGGAAGTAGAGTAAAAACATGGCCACAGCAAACATGCACTTAGATATTATGTTGTACGTTGGTATAATCTAAGGCGATACAACCCAAGATGATCAACTGAAAAGAATAGAACCAGTTTCCCAAACCGCACCTCCCCTAACCCTACATTGTCTTCTTTCCTTGCCCAAGAAAACAAAGAATTCTTTGAGGTGGTCAACTTCCACACAGGAAACCTAGAAAGCCAAAGGTAATCACGTCAGGCCTGGGACCCAGGGTATACCATTTGCATAATAGAAAATGCTGTAAAAACTCAGCAAGTCAAGCAGCATCTGTGAAAAGAGAAACTGAATCAATGCTTCAGGCTGATGATGGCTCATCATTAACCAGAAACATTAACTCTGTTTTTCTCTCCACAGATGCTGCCTGACCTCCTGAGTATTTCCAGCATTCTCTGTGATTATTTATTCTCCAACTCTCAACCTCCTTTGTGTCACTCCTCTTTGACCAAGCTTTTGGTCACCTGTCCAATTGTCTCTGTGGCTCAGTGTTACATTTTGTAATGATGGGAGAGTTTAAACTAGATAGGTTGAGGGGAGGGGATCAAAGCGACGTGACTGAGAGTGAGGAAGGTAGCTCGCAAACAGAGAAGGGTTATAGGCAGTGCAAGAGGGCAGGTGGACTGGGAACAGAGAAGGGGAGAGTCAGACCATAGGATTGAGAGGTGTCTACTCTAATGCCAGGAGTATAGTGAATAAACAACTAGCTAAAGGAGGAGAGGGCTTGGGAGATGTTAGTAGCACTTCAACAAACCGGGTCCAGATAAAGGCTGGCATAAAGACACTTTGCCTGAATGCACGAAGCATTCGAAACAAAGTAAATGAGTTGATGGCACAAATCCATACAAATGAATATAATCTAGTGTCCATCACAGAAACATGGTTGCAGGGTGACCGGGACTGGGAACTGAATATACAGGGTTATCAGGCATTTAGGAAGGATAGACAGGTAGAAAAAGGAGGTGGGGTAGCTTTGTTAATAAAGGATAATATCAGGACGGTAGTGAGAGACGACATAGGCTCTAAGGAGCAAAACGTGGAATCGTTGTGGGTGGAGATAAGGAATAGTAGGGGGAGAAAGACACTGGTAGGCGTGGTCTATAGGCCCCCAAATAATAACTTGGAGGTGGGGAGGGCTATAAACAAGCAAATAATGGATGCGTGCAAAAGTGGAACGGCAATAATCATGGGGGATTTTAACCTACATATTGATTGGTCGACTCAAATTGGACGTGGAGGGCTTGAGGAAGAGTTCTTGGAATGCTGTCGGGATTGTTTCATTGAACAGTATGTTACAGAACCTACGAGAGAGCGAGCTATCCTGGATCTGGTTCTGTGCAATGAGACAGGTAGGATTAAGGATCTTCTTGTGAAGGATCCTCTTGGGATGAGTGATCATAATATGGTGGAATTTCTGATACAGATGGAGGGTGAGAAAGTAGGGTCCCAAACCAGTGTCCTCTGCTTGAACAGAGGGGAGTACGATAGGATGAGGGTGGAATTGGCGCATGTAGACTGGGCGAGCAGACTGGTAGGTAGGACAGCTGAGGAACAGTGGAGGATTTTTAAGGAGATTTTTAAAAGTACTCAGCAAAAATATATTCCGGTGATAAAGAAGGACTGTAAAAAAAAGGATAACCGGACGTGGATAACGAAGGAAATAAAGGAGAGTATTAAAATAAAATCAGATGCGTACAGAGTGGCCAAAAATAGTGGAGAATTAGTGGATTGGGAAAGCTTTAAAGAAAAACAAAGAACGGCTAAGAAAGTGATTAAGAAAGGAAAGATAGATTATGAAACTAAACTAGCTCAAAATATAAAAAATGATAGTAAAAGTTTTTACAAGTATATAAAAAGGAATAGAGTGGCTAGAGTGAATGTTGGACCCTTGGAAGATGAGAGGGGGGATTTAATAGTGGAAAACGAGGAAATGGCTGAGACTTTAAATAAGTTCTTTGTGTCGGTCTTCACGGTGGAAGACACAAATAGTTTGCCGAATATTAGAGATCGAGAGTTGGTGGGAGGGGAGATCCTTAATACAATTACTGTTACTAAGGAGGTGGTGCTTGGTAGACTAATAGGACTGAAGGTAGACAAGTCCCCGGGCCCGGATGGAATGCATCCCAGGGTTGAAAGAAATGGCTGAGGTAATAGCAGATGCATTAGTAGTAATTTATCAAAATTCGCTGGACTCTGGGGTAGTGCCGGCTGACTGGAAAACAGCTACTGTTATGCCGCTGTTTAAAAAAGGAAGTAGACAAAAGGCGGGTAACTAGAGGCCGGTTAGCTTAACGTCCGTAGTTGGGAAGATGCTAGAGTCCATTATTAAAGAGGAAATAACAGAGCACCTAAATAAGAATGGTTCGATCAAGCAGACGCAGCATGGATTCATGAAGGGAAAGTCGTGTTTGACGAATCTACTGGACTTTTATGAAGATGTCACTAGTGCGGTTGACAGAGGGGAACCGGTGGATGTGGTGTTTTTAGATTTCCAGAAGGCGTTCGATAAGGTGCCTCACAAAAGGTTGCTGCAGAAGATTGGGGTACACGGAGTTAGGGGTAAGGTGTTGGCGTGGATTGGGGATAGGCTATCTAACAGGAAGCAGAGAGTTGGGATAAATGGGTGCTTTTCTGGTTGGCAGTTGGTGACCAGTGGCGTGCCGCAGGGATCGGTGCTGGGGCCTCAATTGTTTACCATTTACATAGATGATCAGGAGGAGGGGACTGAATCTAGGGTATTCAAGTTTGCTGATGACACGAAGGTGAGTGGGAAAGCGAATTGCGTGGAGGACGCGGAAAGTCTGCAGAGAGATTTGGACAGGCTGAGCGAGTGGGCGAGGATCTGGCAGATGGAATATAACGTTAGCAAATGTGAGGTTATCCACTTTGGAAGAAATAATAGTAAATTGGAATATTATTTAAATGGTGAAAAATTACATCGTACGACTGTGCAGAGGGACCTGGGGGTCCTTGTGCACGAATCGCAAAAACTCAGTCTGCAGGTGCAGCAGGTGATCAAGAAGGCGAATGGAATGTTGGCCTTTATCGCGAGGGGGATAGAATTTAAAAGCAGGGAGGTCTTGCTGCAACTGTACAAGGCACTGGTGAGGCCGCAACTGGAGTACTGTGTGCAGTTTTGGTCCCCTTATTTGCGAAAGGATATATTGGCCTTGGAGGGAGTGCAGAGAAGGTTCACCAGGTTGATACCGGAGATGAGGGGTGTAGCTTATGAGGAGAGATTAAACAGATTGGGTCTGTACTCGTTGGAGTTTAGAAGGATGAGGGGTGATCTTATAGAGACATATAAGATAATGAAGGGGCTGGATAGGGTAGAGGTGGAGAGATTCTTTCCACTTAGAAGGGAAACCAGAACTAGACGGCACAGCCTCAAAATAAGGGGGGGGGGGGCGGTTCAGAACAGAGTTGAGGGGGAACTTCTTCTCTCAGAGGGTAGTGAATCTCTGGAATTCTCTGCCCATTGAAGTGGTGGAGGCTTCCTTGTTGAATATGTTTAAATCACAGGTAGATAATTTTCTGATCGATAAGGGAATTAGGGGATATGGGGAGCAGGCGGGTAAGTGGAACTGATTCGCTTCAGATCAGCCATGATCTTGTTGAATGGCGGGACAGGCTCGAAGGGCCAGATGGCCTACTCCTGCTCCTATTTCTTATGTTCTTATGTTCTTATGTCTCAACAAGCCTGTGAAGCTCTGTGGGACTTTAACATGTTAAAGACACTTTTAAATACAAAGCAATGCTGGTTCCATGGGGAGGAGGTTCAGGGTTACTCAGCACTAAAATAACATTGACAGACTTTGCAAGAACAATACAGGACTTCTCAAGAATTCTTTTCAGCTATTTACTTCAAGAGATTCTGCAACATGCTGCCCATCAGATGTTCTGCGATGTTCCCCATTGTTGGGGCGAATGTTGGTGGCGTTGCAGAGTGAACAAAGAACAAAGAACAATACAGCACAGGAACAGGCCCTTCGGCCGTCCAAGCCCGCGCCGCTCCCTGGTCCAAACTAGACCATTCTTTTGTATCCCTCCATTCCCACTCCGTTCATGTGGCTATCTAGATAAGTCTTAAACATGCCCAGTCTGTCCGCCTCCACCACCTTGCCCGGCAGCGTATTCCAGGCCCCCACCACTCTCTGCGTAAAATACGTCCTTCTGATATCCATGTTATACCTCCCCCCCCCTCACCTTGAACCTATGACCCCTCGTGAACGTCACCACCGACCTGGGAAAAAGCTTCCCACCGTTCACCCTATCCATGCCTTTCATAATTTTATACACCTCTATTAGGTCACCCCTCATCCTCCGTCTTTCCAGTAAGAACAACACCAGTTTACCCAATCTCTCCTCATAACTAAGCCCTTCCATACCAGGCAACATCCTGGTAAACCTCCTCTGCACTCTCTCTAAAGCCTCCACGTCCTTCTGGTAGTGTGGCAACCAGAACTGGGCGCAGTATTCCAAATGCGGCCGAACCAATGTTCTATACAACTGCAACATCAGACCCCAACCTTTATGCTCTATGCCCCGTCCTATAAAGGCAAGCATGCCATATGCCTTATTCACTACCTTCTCCACCTGTGACGTCACCTTCAAGGATCTGTGGACTTGCACACCCAGGTCCCTCTGCGTATCTACACCTTTTATGGTTCTGCCATTTATCGTATAGCTTCCCCCTACATTAGTCTACTAAAATGCATCACTTCGCATTTATCTGGATTGAACTCCATCTGCCATTTCTTTGCCCAAATTTCTAGCCTATCTATATCCTTCTGTAGCCTCTGACAATGTTCCTCACTATCTGCAAGTCCAGCCATTTTCGTGTCATCTGCAAACTTACTGATCACCCCAGTTACACCTTCCAGATCGTTTATATAAATCACAAACAGCAGAGGTCCCAATACAGAGCCCTGCGGAACACCACTAGTCACAGGCATCCAGCCGGAAAAAGACCCTTCCACTACCACCCTCTGTCTTCTGTGACCAAGCCAGTTCTCCACCCATCTAGCCACCTCCCCCTTTATCCCATGAGATCCAACCTTTCGCACCAACCTACCATGAGGGACTTTGTCAAACGCTTTACTAAAATCCATATAGACGACATCCACGGCCCTTCCCTCATCAACCATTCTAGTCACTTCTTCAAAAAACTCCACCAGGTCAGTGAGGCATGACCTCCCTCTCACAAAACCATGCTGACTATCGTCAATGAGTTTATTCCTTTCTAAATGCACATACATCCTATCTCTAAGAATCCTCTCCAACAACTTCCCTACCACGGACGTCAAGCTCACCGGCCTATAATTTCCCGGGTTATCCTTCCTACCCTTCTTAAATAACGGGACCACATTAGCTATCCTCCAATCCTCTGGGACCTCACCTGTGTCCAGTGACGAGACAAAGATTTGCATCAGAGGCTCAGCGATTTCATCTCGTCTCCCTGAGCAGCCTTGGATAGATTCCATCAGGCCCTGGGGATTTGTCAGTCTTTATATTCCCTAAAAAACCTAACACTTCCTCCCTTGTAATGGAGATTTTCTCTAACGGGTCAACACGAGTGCTTAGAAATGACAGTTGCAATCTTTATATCCGACATATGCCTAAAGAGTTTCATAGAATCCCTCGAGTGCAGAAGGAGGCCATTCGGCTCATCGAATCTACACCGACAACAGTCCCACCCAAGCCCTATCCCCGTAACCCCACATATTTACCCTCTTAGTACCCCTGCATGGCCAATCAACCTAACCCGCACATCTTTGGACTGTGAGAGGAAACTGGAGCACCCGGAGGAAACCTATGCAGACACGGGGAGAATGTGCGAACTCCATACAGAGAGTGACCCAAGGCCGGAATTGAACCCAGGTCTCTGGTACCGTGAGGCAGCAATGCTAACCACTGTGCCACCGTGCAGCTCCGGTCTGTAACTTTTCCGGCTAACATGGCCTCACTGTATCCGAGCAGAGGCGAGTGGAGTAAAATCTCTGATAGTACAAGATAATGACATGAGCAAGGACTATGTTGGCAAATTCTTGTGTGGAGAGATAAGAAGAAAGAAGTCAGGATGTGATGGCTAGATGAGTGAATATGCTGCAAGGTCTCGTTGTTCAGGTTCGGTAATTTGCTAAGATATCAGAGGAATACGAAGTCAATTAACATGCAGCAGTTGGAAATAACATTGGTAAATTTCCGTGGAGCTGTATCCTAGCAAGAACAGGAGCACAGGAAACTACAGAGAAAATGGCATTGAATATCCTAGTAAGAAGTCTCACAACACCAGGTTAAAGTCCAACAGGATTATTTGGTAGCAAACACCATAAGCTTTCGGAGCGCTGCACCTTCGTCAGATGGAGTGGAAATGTGCTCTCAAACAGGGCACGGAGACACAAAATCAAGTTACAGAATACTGATTAGAATGCGAATCCCTACAGCCAGCCAGGTCTTAAAGATACAGACAATGTGGGTGGAGGGAGCATTAAGCACAGGTTAAAGAGATGTGTATTGTCTCCAGACAGGACAGCCTGCAAGTCCAGGAAGCAAGCTGTGGGGGTTACTGATAATGTGACATAAATCCAACATCCCGGTTTAGGCCGTCCTCATGTGTGCGGAACTTGGCTATCAGTTTCTGCTCAGCGACTCTGCGCTGTCGTGTGTCGTGAATGCCGTCAACTGCCAGTTTCCAGATGCAATTTTACAACTCATCCGCTTCATCCTGGACCACAATGTCTTCACCTTCAACAACCAGTTCTTCATCCAGACACACGGAACAGCCATGGGGACCAAATTCGCACCTCAATATGCCAACATCTTCATTGCACAGGTTCGAACAAGACTTCTTCACCGCACAGGACCTTCAACCAATGCTATACACTAGATACATCGATGATATTTTCTTCCTTTGGAGTCATGGTGAGCAATTACTGAAACAACTATATGATGACATCAACAAGTTCCATCCCACCATCAGACTCACCATGGACTACTCTCCGGAATCGGTTGCATTCTTGGACACACGCATCTCCATTAAGGACGGTCACCTCAGCACCTCACTGTACCGCAAGCCCACGGATAACCTCACGTTAAAGAAGCCATCCCCTACGGACAAGCCATCCGAATACACAGGATCTGCTCGGATGAGGAGCATCGCAACAGACACCTCCAGATGCTGAAAGATGCCCTCATAAGAACAGGATATGGCGCTCGACTCATCGATCAACAGTTCCGACGCGCCACAGCGAAAAACCGCACCGACCTCCTCAGAAGACAAACACGGGACACGGTGGACAGAGTACCCTTCGTCATCCAGTACTTCCCCGGAGCGGAGAAGCTACGGTATCTCCTCCGGAGCCTTCAACATGTCATTGATGAAGACGAACACCTCGCCAAGGCCATCCCCACACCCCCACTTCTTGCCTTCAAACAACCGCGCAACCTCAAACAGACCATTGTCCGCAGCAAACTACCCAGCCTTCAGGAGAACAGTGACCACGACACCACACAACCCTGCCACAGCAACCTCTGCAAGATGTGCCGGATCATCGACACGGATGCCATCATCTCACGTGAGAACACCATCTACCAGGTACACGGTACCTACTCTTGCAACTCGGCCAACGTTGTCTACCTGATACGCTGCAGGAAAGAATGTCCCAAGGCATGGTACATTGGGGAAACCATGCAGACGCTACGACAACGGATGAATGAACACCGCTCGACAATCACCAGGCAAGACTGTTCTCTTCCTGTGGGGGAGCATTTCAGCAGTCACGGGCATTCAGCCTCGGATCTTCAGGTAAGCGTTCTCCAAGGCGGCCTTCACGACACACGACAGCACAGAGTCGCTGAGCAGAAACTGATAGCCAAGTTCCGCACACATGAGGACGGCCTAAACCGGGATTTGTGTCACATTATCAGTAACCCCCACAGCTTGCCTCCTGGACTTGCAGACTGTCCTGTCTGAAGACAATACACATCTCTTTAACCTGTGCTTAATGCTCCCTCCACCCACATTGTCTGTATCTTTAAGACCTGGCTGTTTGTAGGGATTCGCATTCTAATCAGTATTCTGTAACTTGATTTTGTGTCTCTGTGCACTGTTTGAGAGCACATTTCCACTCCATCTGACGAAGGAGCAGCGCTCCGAAAGCTTATAGTGTTTGTTACCAAATAAACCTGTTGGACTTTAACCTGGTGTTGTGAGACTTCTTACTGTGTTCACCCCAGTCCAACGCCGGCATCTCCACATCATTGAATATCCTGCCAGCTATTTACTGTATCAGATCAACAGAAGACTGAGCTTGTTCTGCATTTTCAGGCAACAAATGATCTGTCTTTTAAAAGACACACACATTATATCATGCACAAGTTTACGAGCGACACAGCATTTCTGTTTGCTGTAGAAATTTTTTTTAAATGAACAGGAAAATATGTTAAATTGGCATGTATAATTGATAAGGAATAATTAATTATCTTTAAAGAAAGTATGAGCAAATGCATAATGCAACATCATCCACATAATAGAAATAATTGTTCTGTGTTGCAGAAGTGAATGTTTTCAAGGTAATTCTAAAGGTAATCCTTCTTTCTGCTAAGTATCCAGCAGAACTTTATGGTAGGTAAGCAGGACTGAATAGATGCCATCTGTGCTATCACTAATTTCTCTTGCAAGGTTTGAAGGAATTTCACCATCACGTTCGTACTGTACAATTGCACATATTATCTGAATGAATTCAAGGCACTAATCCAACTTGTTAATTCTCTGATGTGCAAATCACATGAAGACAAACTGTTTTCTCTCCAATCACTGAATCCTGAAAAGAACAGCATGTCCCAGTTTTGATACCTGATTTAATTAGCTTCTCAAAAATGATCACGGAGTAGATTCAACTGCCCTAAGTACCAGGGGAAGAGGAAAGATATAACCAGTTGTGCCAGGCGATGGTGAGATTCTGGCCCATCAAGCTGCCGGCCAAACATCACTGTCTGGGACATTGCACCGCAGAAGTGGAGAATGACTTGAACCAGGATAAGTAACTATCTTCACAGCAGGAGAGAGAAAAAAAAATGACTGATATTTTTCCCCCCTATCTACAAAGATACACTAGCATACAGATTACTTTACTGAATTCATAGTCCAGGAGGCTTGGTCGAATGATCTGGAATCATGAGGCTAAACCCCACCACAACAACTGAAGTACTGAAGACTTGAGCTACAGAATTAGCCATGCCCCTAACCGAGCTGTCAGAGTTAAGCTGTGCTGCAACAAAGGAGAAAATTGTCCAGCTATGTTGTGTCCAAAAACAAGCAAAGCATATCCAATTTGGCCAATCTACTCTCAACTATTAGTGACTGCAATAGAATGTATTGATTTGATTTATTATAGTCACATGTATTAACATAATGAAAAGTATTGCTTCTTGCACGACAAAACATACCGTACAGAGAGAAGGACACTAGAGAGTGCAGAATGTAGTGTTAGTCATAGCTAGGGTGTGGAGAAAGATCAACTTAATGCAAGGTAAGTCCATTCAAAGGTCTGACAGCAGCAGGGAAGAAGCTGTTCTTGAGTCGGTTAGTACGTGACCTCAGACTTTTGTCGACAGTGATAGCAAGCGGCACTTATTTACCAATAACCTGCTCACTGAAATTCAGTTTGGATTCTGCCAGAACCACTTGGTTCCAGATCTAATTGCAGCCTTGCAAACATCTGAATTCTAGAGGGAGTGACTGATCTTGATGTCAAGGCAGCATTTGACCAAGCGTGGCATTGTGCAGCAATAGCAAAATTGAAATCAATGGGATTCAAGGGAGGGCAATGCACTATCTTCAGCTGCTTCATCAACACAAGGGATGTTCACTGATGATTGCAGTTTCAGTTCCATTTGCAGTCCTCAGATAATGAAGCGTGCAGCATGACCTGGACAATATTCAGGCTTGGGTTGATAAGTTGTAAATAACATTCAGGTCACAAAAGTGCCAATAAATTACCATCTTTAGAAAGAGAAAACATTCTTGACATTCAAAGAACAAAGAACAAAGAAAATTACAGCACAGGAACAGGCCCCTCGGCCCTCCAAGCCTGCACCGACCATGCTGCCTGACTTAACTAAAAACCCCTACGCTTCCGACCATATCCCTCTATTCCCATCTCATTCATGTACTTGTCAAGACGCCCCTTAAATGTCACTACCGTATCCGCTTCCACTACCTCCCCCGGCAACGAGTTCCAGGCACCCACCACTCTCTGTGTAAAAAATCCGTCTCGTACATCTCTTTTAAAACTTGCCCCTCGCACCTTAAACCTATGCCCCCTAGTAATTGACTTTTCCACCCTGGGAAAAAGCTTCTGACTATCCACTCTGTCTATGCCCCTCAATCTTGTCGACTTCTATCAGGTCTCCCCTCAACCTCCGTCGCTCCAGCGAGGACAAACCAAGTTTCTCCAACCTCTCCTCATAGCTAATGCCCTCCATACCAGGCAACATCCTGGTAAATCTTTTCTGTACCCTCTCCAAAGCCTCCATGCCCTTCTGGTAGTGTGGCGACCAGAATTGAACACTATATTCCAAGTGCGGCCTCACTAAGGTTCTATAAAACATCAACATGACTTGCCAATTTTTAAACTCAATGCCCCGGCCAATGAAGGCAAGCGTGCCGTATGCCTTCTTGACTACCTTCTCCACCTGCATTGCCACTTTCAGTGACCTGTGTACCTGTACACCCAGATCCCTTTGCCTATCAATACTCCTAAGGGTTCTGCCATTTACTGTATATTTTCTATCTGTATTAGACCTTCCAAAATGCATTACCTCACATTTGTCCGGATTAAGCTCCATCTGCCATCTCTCCGCCCAAGTCTCCAACTGTATCCTCTGATGGTCCTCATCACTATCCACAAATCCACCAGCCTTTGTGTCGTCCGCAAACTTACTAGTCAATCCAGTTACATTTTCCTCCAAATCATTTATATATATTACAAACAGCAAAGGTCCTAGCACTGATCCCTGAGTAACACCACTTGTCACAGCCCTCCATTCAGAAACGCACCCTTCCACTTCTACCTCTGTCTTCTTTGACTGATGTGGAGATGCCGGCGTTGGACTGGGGTAAGCACAGTAAGAAGTCTCACAACACCAGGTTAAAGTCCAACAGGTTTATTTGGTAGCAAATACCATAAGCTTTCGGAGCACTGCTCCTTCGTCAGATGGAGTGGATATCTGCTCTCAAACAGTGCACAGACACAGAAATCAAGTTACAGAATACTAATTAGAATGTGAATCTCTACAGCCAGCCAGGTCTTAAAGGTACAGACAATGTGGGTGGAGGGAATGTGGGTGGAGGGTGGGTGGAGGGAATGCTCCCTCCACCCACATTGTCTGTACCTTTAAGACCTGGCTGGCTGTAGAGATTCGCATTCTAATTAGTATCCTGTAACTTGATTTCTGTGTCTGTGCACTGTTTGAGAGCAGATATCCACTCCATCTGACGAAGGAGCAGTGCTCCAAAAGCTTATGGTATGTGCTACCAAACAAACCTGTTGGACTTTAACCTGGTGTTGTGAGACTTCTTACTGTTCTTTGACTGAGCCAGTTTTGTATCCACCTTGCCAGCTCACCTCTGATCCCATGCGACTTCACCTTCTGCACCAGTCTGCCATTAGGGACCTTGTCAAAGGCCTTACTGAAGTCCATGTAGACAACATCCACTGCCCTACCCTCATCAATCATCTTCATCACTTCCTCGAAAAACTTGATCAAGTTCGTGAGACACGACCTCCCCTTCACAAAACCATGTGGCCTCTCACTAATACGTCCACTTATTTCCAAGTGGGAATAAATCCTGTCTCGAAGAATCCTCTCCAATAATTTCCCTACCACTGATGCAAGGCTCACTGGCCTGTAATTACCTGGATTATTCTTGCTACCCTTCTTAAACAAAGGAACAACATTAACTATTCTCCAATCCTCTGGGACCTCCCCTGTAGCCAGTGAGGATACAAAGATTTCTCTCAAGGCCCCAGCAATTTCCTCTCTTGCCTCTCAGTATTCTGGGGTATATCTCATCAGGCCCTGGAGACTTGTCTACCTGGATGTTTCTCAAGAACCCCAATACCTCCTTTTTGATCTCAACATGACTCAAACTATCTACACATCCTTTCCCAGACTCATCATCCACCAAGTCCTTCTCTTTGGTGAATACTGACGCAAAGTACTCATTTCATACCTCGCCCATTTTCTCTGGCTCCATACATAGATTTCCTCCCTTGTCCTTGAGTGGGCCAACCCTCTCCCTGGCTACCCTCTTGCTCTTTATATATGTGTAAAAAGCCTTGGGATTTTCCTTAATCCTGCTGGCCAATGCTTTTTCATGACCCCTTTTAGGTCTTCTTACTCCTTGCTTAAGTTTCTTTCTACTTTCCTTGTATTCCACACTTGCTTCATGTGTTCCCAGCCTCCTAGCTTTGACAAATGCTTCCTTTTTCTCTTTGACTAGGGAATGGAATTATCATAATCAAAACCCACTTCAACATCCAGGGAATCACTATTGACCAAAAACTTATACAAAGCGGTGGCACAGTGGTTAGTAGTACTGCCTCACAATGCCAGGGACCAAGGTTTGATTCCAGCCTCGGGTGACTGTGCGTGCATTTCCTCCGGGTGCTCTGGTTTCCTCCCACAGTCCAAAGATGTGCAGGTTAGGTGGATTGACCATGCTAAATTGCCCCTTGGTGTCCCAATATGTTTAGGCTAGATAGGTTAGCCATGGTGAATGTGCGGGATTACAGCGATAGAGCCTGGGTAAGACACTCCATCAGAGTCAGTGCAGACTTGATGGGCTGAATGGTCTCCTTCTGTACTGGAGGGATTCTACGAACATTATGGATACAAAAGCAGCTCAAATCTGGCAATTCTGCAGCAAATGATTCATCTCCTGACTTCCAAAATACCTTTCAGCCATCTACAAACGCACATGTCAGGAGTGTGACACAATACTCACCACTTACC
The DNA here is from genome assembly GCF_964213995.1 of Mustelus asterias. NCBI lineage: Eukaryota > Metazoa > Chordata > Chondrichthyes > Carcharhiniformes > Triakidae > Mustelus > Mustelus asterias. The sequence goes on along the minus strand of NC_135810.1, from coordinate 124,360,289 downwards.
TGGATATAGAAACAGAAACTAGAAGCAGGAGGATGCCATTCGGCCCTTTGAGCCTACTCCACCCTTCATTTTGATCATGGCTGATCATCAGATTCAATATCCTGATCCCACCTTCCTCCCATATCCCTTTAGCCCCTAGAGCTATATCTAATTTCTTCTTGAAATCAGACAATGTTTTGGCCTCAACTACTTTCTGTGATAGTGAATTCCACACATTCACCACCCTCTGGGTGAAGAAATTTCTCATCATCTCAGTTCTAAAAGGTTTACCCCTTATCTTAAACTATGACCCCTAGTTCTGGATATATGCTACTCTAACAACACACAGGAAAAAGCAATCTGCTTGACTGGCACCCCATCTACCACCTTAAATATTCACTCCCTTTATCACCAGTTCACTGTGACCGCAATGTGCACAAGATGCAATGCAATAACTCGCCACGGCCTCTTTAACAGCACCTTCCAAACCCATGACCTCTATCACTAGAGAGATGAAGGATTCAAAAGGGGAGTCAATAGCATGGTGGAATTACCACTGGACTAGCATTCTAGAGATCCAGGTAATGGCCTGGATACCCGGATTCGAATCCCACCACGGCAGATGGTGAAATTTGAATTCAATAAAAATCTGGAATTAAAAAATCTAATGTTGGCTGTTGCAAAAAAACCCCATCTGGTTCACTAATTTCCTTTAGGGAAGGAAATCTGCCATCCTGTCTGGCATACATGTGACTCAAATGGAGGGCAGTTAGGGATGGGCAATAAATGCTGGTCCAGCCAGTGACAGCCATATCTCATAAAAATGAATTTAAAAAACACCTCTTGTGGGCTCCCTTACAAGTCACACACCATCATTGACTTGGTATTCCTTCATTGAGTTAAATTCTGAACTATCAACCTCGGTGTGAATTCCGACGCTACTCAGGTGACAGCAGTTCAGGAAGATAGTTCACTGCACTTCAAGTTAGCAATAAAAATTGGCCTTGCCAGTGATTCCACATCCCATAAACAAATAAAAGATATTTACTGAAAATTGCTAAATTACACTTCAAATGCCCATCTCATCCCCAACCTCAGACATTTGATTCAAAGATCTTTGTCTTGTCAATTGTTGGCAGTGCAGCTCAAGTCATTGCTATTCATTCAAAGTTTGGCTGGTCATTACAGGTCCCATAATAATTAAGCTCTAATTGCCTGTCAGAACATTTAAGTATTTACACACAAACATAGCTCCACATTCTAGTTTTAACAAGCATGCCTTGAAAGGAACCACAGAACTCTTTTTAAAATCAGTACATTAAAAAGCAATTTATGTGACAACGTCCTTGAACCAAAAGGTTATAAATGGGTGATGGCTCCTAGCCAATGTACAGTGTCTGAAAAGGCAATGATCTTGGAAAGTAAACATTGTTTTGCAAAGCCAAAGACTCAGCTGCAGCACAAAGATTCTTGTTACTGAAGTCCAAGATGAGCTCTTACGCTGTTGAACTTATCACAACCAAAGTCTAATGCGGTGATGAAAATTTACATCAAAACATCTTTAGCAGGACAGGAAAAAAATCAAACCCCAGTCAGTGCCTTATTAGAAATATGATAAAATCCTTTACAGATCTGCTTTTATTTTGAGGGTTCACTGCTTTCCCCTCCCCTTCTCCCACCACTTACATACACTCCACCCCAATTTGATTTTTACTCTTCCTTCACTTCCCTTCTCAGGTCTTCACCACATATGGACTTAGATAGGGTCACCATCCCAGTCACAAGTCTGGCCAAAAGCAGAGAACACAGCATGGGTTGAATATTAACCTCGGATCCTGTCTGGTCTGACTGTTCAATACAACAGATCAGTGTAGTAGAACCCTTGTTGGAGAACATGTGGATTATTAAAAGGCACAAGTTGGAAAGAGTTGACTGTTTCAATTCTGTCTGGATCGGCCTCTAATCTTCCATGCTCTTTAAACTTGGCACCCTGCTGGCTGTTCCAACTCTGTATGTCCTGTGTTTCTATCACCCCTGTGCTCACTGATCTACGACCATTACCAGTTAACCAACACCCCACTTTTAAAATTCTCATCCTTGTTCTCAAATCCTTCCATGCCCTCAGCCCCTTCCTTATCTCTGTAATCTCCTCCAACCGACAACCCTCAGATATCTGGATTCTTCTGGAGGTGTTGACCCGTTAGAGAAAATCTCCATTACGAGAGAGGAAGTGTTAGGTTTTTTAGGGAACATTAAAACTGACAAAGCCCCAGGGCCTGATGGCATCTATCCTCGACTGCTCAGGGAGACGAGAGAGGAAATTGCTGGGCCTCTGACGGAAATCTTTGTCGCTTCTTTGGACACGGGTGAGGTCCCTGAGGATTGGAGGATAGCGAATGTGGTCCCGTTGTTTAAGAAGGGTAGCAGGGATAACCCAGGAAATTATAGGCCGGTGAGCTTGACGTCCGTGGTAGGGAAGTTGTTGGAGAGGATTCTTAGAGACAGGATGTATGTGCATTTAGAACGGAACAATCTCATTAGTGACAGACAGCATGGTTTTGTAAGAGGGAGGTCGTGCCTTACAAATTTGGTGGAGTTTTTTGAGGAAGTGACAAAAACGATGAAGGAAGGGCCGTGGATGTCGTCTATATGGATTTCAGTAAGGCATTTGACAAAGTCCCACATGGCAGGTTGGTTAAGAAGGTTAAGGCTCATGGGATACAAGGAGAAGTGGCTCGATGGGTGGAGAACTGGCTTGGCCATAGGAGACAGAGGGTAGTGGTCGAAGGGTCTTTTTCCGACTGGAGGTCTGTGACCAGTGGTGTTCCGCAGGGCTCTGTACTGGGACCTCTGCTATTTGTGATATATATAAATGATTTGGAAGAAGGTGTAACTGGTGTAATCAGCAAGTTTGCGGATGACACAAAGATGGCTGGAATTGCGGATAGCGAAGAGCATTGTCGGGCAATACAGCAGGATATAGATAGGCTGGAAAATTGGGCGGAGAGGTGGCAGATGGAATTTAATCCGGATAAATGCGAAGTGATGCATTTTGGAAGAAATAATGTAGGGAGGAGTTATGCAATAAATGGCAGAGTCATCAGGAGTATAGAAACACAGAGGGACCTAGGTGTGCAAGTCCACAAATCCTTGAAGGTGGCAACACAGGTGGAGAAGGTGGTGAAGAAGGCATATGGTATGCTTGCCTTTATAGGACGGGGTATAGAGTATAAAAGCTGGAGTCTGATGATGCAGCTGTATAGAATGCTGGTTAGGCCGCATTTGGAGTACTGCGTCCAGTTCTGGTCGCCGCACTACCAGAAGGACGTGGAGGCATTGGAGAGAGTGCAGAGAAGGTTTACCAGGATGTTGCCTGGTATGGAGGGTCTTAGCTATGAGGAGAGATTGGGTAGACTGGGGTTGTTCTCCTTGGAAAGACGGAGAATGAGGGAAGATCTAATAGAGGTATACAAGATTATGAAGGGTATAGATAGGGTGAACAGTGGGAAGCTTTTTCCCAGGTCGGAGGTGACGATCACGAGGGGTCACGGGCTCAAGCTGAGAGGGGCGAAGTATAACTCAGACATCAGAGGGACGTTTTTTACACAGAGGGTGGTGGGGGCCTGGAATGCGCTGCCAAGTAGGGTGGTGGAGGCAGGCACGCTGACATCGTTTAAGACTTACCTGGATAGTCACATGAGCAGCCTGGGAATGGAGGGATACAAACGATTGGTCTAGTTGGACCAAGGAGCGGCACAGGCTTGGAGGGCCGAAGGCCTGTTTCCTGTGCTGTACTGTTCTTCTTTGTTCTTTGTTCTATTTCAGGCCTCTTGAACATGTCTGAGTATTAATCACTCCACCATTGCCAGCTGTGCCTTCAGCTGCCTAGACCCCAACCTCTGGAATTTCTATTCTAACCTCTCTCCCTCCTTTAAGTTGTCCCTTCAAATCTACTTCCTTGATCAAACTTCTTGTCATCTGCACTAATATTTCCTTAAGTAGCTCGGTGTCAAACTTTGTTTGAAAACAGTTCCTGAGAGCTCCTTAATGTTTATCATATTAAAGCTGCTGCGGAAACAAAAGCTGTTGTTGTACATCCCCTCAGCTGGCATTTAGGTAGCACCTTAAATGTCAGAAACCATTCTGGCACAGAATCAGAAAAAAACATTCCAAATTAGACAGTGTGTGTTCAGAAAGAATGTTCCCGATGGTGGGGGAGTCCAGAACTAGGGGTCACAGTTTGAGGATAAGGGATAAACCTTTTAGAACTGAGGCGAGGAGAAATTTCATCACCCAGAGAGAGACGAATGTGTGTAATTCACTACCACAGAATGTAATTGAGGCCAAAATGTTGTCCAATTTCAAGAAGGAATTAAGATATGGCTCTTGGGGCTAAATGGGGGAGGGGCAGGGGAATCAGAATATTGAATTTGATGATCAGCCATGATCAAAATGAATGGCAGAGCAGGCTCGAAGGGCTGAATGACCTACTCCTGCTTCTATTTTCTATATAGTGAGTAATTAATAATTGTTTGGAGAAATCACCAGCAGCGTTATATTCCATCTGCCAGATCCTCGCCCACTCGCTCAGCCTATCCAAATCTCTCCGCAGACTTTGTGTCCTCCACGCAATTCGCTTTCCCACTCATCTTCGTGTCATCAGCAAACTTTGATACCCTACACTCAGTCCCCTCCTCCAGATCGTCTATGTAAATGGTAAACAGTTGAGGCCCCAGCACCGATCCCTGCGGCACTCCGCTGGTCACCAACTGCCAACCAGAAAAGCACTCATTTATTCCAACTCTCTGCTTCCTGTTAGATAGCCAATCCCCAATCCACTCCAACACCTTACCCCCAACTCCGTGTACCCCAATCTTCTGCAGCAACCTTTTGTGAGGCACTTTATCGAATGCCTTCTAGAAATCTAAAAACACCACATCCACCAGTTCCCCTCTGTCAACCTCAACCCTATATTCCTGCCTACACCCCGCTCAAGTTTAGGGTCTGACCAGAAAGTCAGCTTTAACTCTAGATGGAAACAATCAGAGGAAATGCTTTCTGCGGATACAAGAATACTAGTGTGTTTTAAATTTGCTTTAAGAGTGCAAATGATCTTTCCCTATCCTAATGTAACAGGGTTGTCTGCACATGTGGCATTGCTGCAGCCTCACTGACCCCTATCAGTTCAATCGTGATCAAAAACAGAAAAACATTGGTTCTACTCACTCTCCACAGATGCTGTCAGACCTGCTGAGATTTTCCAGCATTTTACTGTCTTTGTTTCAGATTTCAGCATCCGCAGTATGATGCCAATTTTATTTTTAAATTGATCTTCACGTTAGAAGAGATGTCAGAAGTAGAAGCTTATAATTTAAAATTATAAGTATATGTAATGAAATAAAATCAAAAGGGTACAAACTAATTATTATCCTCAAACTAACTAACCCAACCACTATCTCTTTGCCCCATGATTTCTGGAGCATGAAGCAGCATCACTATACATCATGGAGCCTACATCAATGATTTGGTTCCATTAAATAGGAAAAGGAGCATGTCATTCAGCCCCTAAAGCCATTCAATTAGATCAGTCGATCTGCATCCTTTTCCTGCTGACTTTGTTCAATATTCCTTGCTACATTAAATTAAAAATATCTATCAATATCACTGTTGAAAATCCAAGTGTCAAAACAACCACAACATTGGAGAGAAATCCCAGCTTTCCATTAGCCCATGAAAATGTATCTCATTTTGCTTTAAATGGTCTTGCTCTCATTTTTAAATTTGTACATAGATAGGGTTGACAGTCTGAATATTTTCCCTGGAGTTATAATGTCTAATACTAGGGGGCATGCACTTAAGGCGAGAAGGAGAAAATTCAAAGGAGATACGAGGGGCAAGTTTTTTTTAATACAGAGAGTGGTAGGTGTCTGGAACACGCTGCCAGGGGTGATGGTACAGGCAGATACAATAGGGGTGTTTAAGGGCCTTTTAGATAAGCACATGGATATGCAAGGATTAGAGGAATACGGACCAAGGGCAGGCGGAAGGGATTAGTCTAATTTGGCTTCATGTTCGGCACAACATCGTGGGCCGAAGGGTCTGTTCCTGTGCTATTCTATGTACTTCCATTTGCCCTGTACATCAACTCTCCTACAGCTCTTCAATCAGAACATCTCCAATTAACCATTACATCAACCCGCTCTACCCTTTTCCAATAGGGGTACCACCAATTGCTCATTACATCAACCCCCTCCCCAGTAGGGGTACCTCCAATTGCCCATTGCATCAACCCTCTCTACCCTTTTCCAATAGGGGTACCACCAATTGCTCATTACATCAACCCCCTCCCCAGTAGGGGTACCTCCAATTGCCCATTGCATCAACCCTCTCTACCCTTTTCCAATAGGGGTACCACCAATTGTTCATTACATCAACCCCCTCCCCAGTAGGGGTACCTCCAATTGCCCATTGCATCAACCCTCTCTACCCTTTTCCAATAGGGGTACCACCAATTGCCCATTACATCAACCCCCTCCCCCAGTAGGGGTACCACCAATTGCCCATTACATCAAGTCAGTGGGTATCCACCAGTCGCCCAGGGTGTTGCCAATAGCAACGCGTTCAAATACCAACCGTCCGGCCGCGTGCAGCAGCCAAACAAGCAGCGCTGTGCCGAGGGAGGGGGTTATCACTCAATGTAAACATTGAACTAAAATAGTTTCCAGAACGAATTTTGGAAGAAAAATAGAGACTGGATCCTGAGGTTAAAAAAACTACGTGCGCCTGTGTGTGGGGACAGAGAGGAAAGTTCAGCCTGACCTGGTCCCACAGCAGCCACTGGCACAGAGCCCGCTCCAGCTCCTGGTCTCCATCATGATGGGTATCCCCTTTCAGCGGGTTCGCGTTCACATCCTGAACACCGTCTCCCATCGCCACACAAGACAGATACCGCTAACACAATTTTGTATATATTCTAAAAGCACACAATACTAAATAAGGGCTCCACGCCTCCCGCCGTGTCACACGGTTCTTCAATGACAACAACGCCACCTCTTCATCGCTATCCGGCTGCTGCTGCCGCTGGCGTTGTGCTTTTTTGTTGCCTCCCCCTAATATTTCAATCTGCGCCTGCGCGGCGCTGTGTCGCCACCTTTGTAGTTTTTCCGCCTGGGCAATAGCCGGGATGACGGGCAGGGGGACTGCAACTACCAGCAGGCATCGCGCGGCAGGCGCCAGGCCATTACCTAGGGAACGACGTGAGGCGTGCCAGAGAGAGGAGGGCGGGGTCTAGGTTTGCCGCGATGCCTTTCGGGAGTTGTAGTTTCATATCGACAAGCTGGCGCAAAAGAAGTGTGCTTCGGGACTACAACACCCAGGATGCATTGCGCAACATGTCCGTGAACTGCCCGCCCGCCCCTTTCGCTAATGCGCCTGCGTGCTCAATTTCGTGCCTAAGCCTGCAAGACGTGGGAGTTGAAGTTCCTGTGAAGCTGCATTATGGAAGACTTTTGGATCCCCTTTTATATGCCAGCTGATCCTCTCACTGAAATAAAGCATTGGGGAGACTAAAGGCAAACTGGATGACCGCTTTGTGGAACACCTTCGTTCAGTCCCCAAGCATGGCACCAACCTCTTGTGTGGGACCTTATTGAAAGCCTCATGAAAATCCAAATACACAATAAGATCAAGTGTGGTTATGCCGATGCTGCACTTGGTAGTGGCCATTGGGTTGCATTTAAGCTTCGTATGTTTCATATGAAGCAATTTTTAAAAGCGGTATCTCGGCCTTTTGGCTGAGATGCAAATGAGACCAAGCCTTGGAGGAGGAAGACCTGCGCCTCCTCCAATCAGCTTGGCTCATGTAGATCAGGCCCAAGACAGGGTAGAGGCTTGCATGCCCTGTCTTGTCAGCCTGGATCAGAAATGTCTCAACTTGTTGAGACTATGATTCGGACTTGATTTGATTGAATTGGAAAAGTATAACAAAAAATAACAAGCAATTCCGAGGACAATTGACATACTGGTCTTTACTGTAAGAGGATTGGAAACAAGAATAAAGAAGTCTTACTACTACTGTCCAGGGCATTGGGGAGACCACACCTGGAACACTGTGCACAGTTTTGCTCTCCATATTTATGGAAGGCGAGGTGATGCATTTTGGTAGATTGAACCAAGGCAGGACTTACTCAGTTAATGGTAGGGCGTTGGGGAGAGTTACAGAACAAATAGATCTAGGGGTACATGTTCATAGCTCCTTGAAATTGAAGTCACAGGTGGACAGAGTGGTGAAGAAGGAATTCAGCATGCTTGGTTTCATCAGTCAGAACATTGAATACAGGAGTTGGGACATCTTGTTGAAGTTGTTCAAGACATTGGTAAGGCCACACTTAGAATACTGTGTACAGTTCTGGTCACCCTATTATAGAAAGGATATTATTAAACTAGAAAGAGTGCAGAAAAGCTTTACTAGGATGCTTCCCAGACTTGATGGTTTGAGTTATAAGGAGAGGCTGGATAGACTGGGACTTTTTTCCCTGGAGCGTAGAAGGCTGATCTTATAGAGGTCTATAAAATAATGAGGGACGCAGATCAGCTTGATAGTCAATATCTTTTCCCAAAGGTAGGGGAGTCTAAAACTAGAGGGCATAGGTTTAAGGTGAGAGGGGAGAGATACAAAAGTGTCCAGAGGGGCAATTTTTTCACACACAGGGTGGTGAGTGTCTGGAACAAGCTGCCAGAGGTAATAGTAGAGGCGGGTACAATTTTGTCTTTCAAAAAGCATTTAGACAGTTACATGGGTAAGATGGGTATAGAGGGATATGGGCCAAATGCAGGCAATTGGGATTAGTTTAGGGGTTTAAAAAAAGGGTGGCATGGACAAGTTGGGCCGAAGGGCCTGTTTCCATGCTGTAAACCTCTATGACTCTATGATAAACTTGCATTTGGATGTATTACAGAGAGGCTTCATGAATCCTGCATCAACACAATCTTTGAATTTCAGCCTATGTTGCTTTGCAGTTTGTCAAGACTGCAATGATAAATATGATTAAGTCTGCATCATGGAATCAATATTCAGCTGGACGCCCCACTTCAAAGTGAGCCACAGCATTCTAACATACCTTTTTGACCAAGCTTTTAGCCATCTGTTCTAATATATCTTCCTATAGTTTAAATGTTTCTGTGAAATGTCTTGGGATACCACTGTTCTCACAGACCCAGCTCACAGTAGTAGAGGATTAGGGACAATAATTTTGGATACAAGGTTAGAGGTCCAAACACTTCTACTACCCTTGTGTGAAAATATGTCTCCTAATTTCAATCCTGAAATGTTTGGCTCTGATTTTACTCTGTTTCCACTAGTCCTAGACTCCCAAAGCAGTGGAAATAGGGTAGATAGAGAACTTCCCTTAATATCTTGAAACTTTAATCAAATCACCTCTTAATCTTCTAAATTCCAGAGAATACAATCCTAATTTGTGAGATCCTTTTCTAACCTTTGGAATTCAGATATCATTCTGCTAAATCTACACTGAAATCCTGCCAAAGCCAATATATCCTTCTAAGGTGTGGTGCCCAGAGACACCCTCAGTTCGCCAGGTGTGGTCTAAGCAGAGTTTGGTATAGTCAATATAATAAGGAGCAAAGTACAGAACAATGATAACAGAGGACTCAATTATCTTAATTTAGACAGGGATGTGCAAGATAAAGCATTGGTCGTTTGATTTTAGATATCCTATGAATTGAAAAGGCTAAGTATCAGAGCACGCTTTCTAGAAGCCCAGGAAATCCTTGATTAAAAAAGCAAAACACTGACAATACTGGAAATCTGAAAATTCTGGAACTCAGCCCCCTTTCCAGCCTCCCCTCACCCGCCCAAGCTCCCCTCACAGCCTCATTTTTATATTTCAGTGATCCCATTACCATCTCTTTTGCCATTTAAACTCACCTGCCTATCACCTTATCAGACCTTCCCTTTTGTACTTTTTCTCCCTCTTTTAAATCTGTTCCCCTCTCCACAGATGCTGCCTGGTCTGCTGGACATTTCCAGCATTTTTTTGTCTACGTTTCAGCTTTCCAGCAACCACATTTTACTAAAATGCTCCTTATAGTATGAGAATGTGCAGATGCCGGCGTTGGACTGGGGTAGGCACAATAAGAAGTCTCACAACACTGGGTTAAAGTCCAATAGGTTTATTTGGAATCATGAACTTTCGGAGTGCTGCTCCTTCACCAGGTGAGTGATGAAGGAGCAGCACTCCGAAGGCTCATGATTCCAAATAAACCCGTTGGACTTTAACCTGGTGTTGTGATACTTCTTAGTATGAGGGGCATCAATTATCCAGAGAGACTGGAAAAGATAGGAATTTTCTTAGAGCAGAGAAGGTTAAGGGGAGATTGAATTGAGATGTTTAAAATCTAAGGGGTTTTACTAGAGTAAATAAGATATTGTTTCTGGTGCAGAAGGGTTGGTAACTAGAGGACACAGATTTAAGGTGACTGGCAAAAGAATCATGAGGAATGAGGGAATAACTTGACAAAGCAAATTGCTTTTATCTGGAATGGCAGCCTGGAAGCAGACTAATTAAAAACCTTCCAAAAGAGAACTGGATAAATCCTTAAGGTGCAAAAGATATAGGGTCATGGACATCGAGCAGTGGAGTGGGATCTGGCACAGGTATGATGGGCCAAATAGCCTCCTCCTGTGCACTATATTCTGTAATTGCAAAAATGCACAATTCAGTGTGGTCAGATACTGCCATCTTCTGGTACCTATGTGGTGCTCCAGTAATCATTCCTTGTATCCAACCATACAAGTGTCCAAGGTTTTTGCTTCCAAAAGCTACTTTGCAAAGTTCTGTGGGTTCTCTATAAAAAGTTTAAATATACACTCCCATCAACTTATAGATACCGAAAGATCTGTTTTTCTGATTTTAGTAATTATCCAAAGAGACAACAATGCTGCCAAACCTCCAGGCTCTCGAAACACTAACAGCAACTACTTGCATTTATATTTTAAAAATTCATTCAAGGGAATTGCCAGACTGACAGCCAATGCAGGTCAACAAATACAAGGGAAATGGGCAAAATAGAGTTTTTGAAGTTCACAGAGGTTGGTATTTGTGAAGTCAGACGAAGAAAGCATCGGAATAGAGGCTGCAATAGGAGCACAGGTACCGCCTCTCACTCTACCCCAACCACTGTTCAACCAGAGACCCACTGGTGTGTGCAATAGTGGACAGGCGCAAAGAGAGAGGGTGAGCGATAGAGAGGAGAGAAATAATGTGTGAGAGGGAGAAGGGGAAATAGGAAAAGGAAGAACCTCCCACCTTAAATCTGTTCCTCTCTCCACAAATGCTGCCTGGTCTGCTGGGCATTATGTGGAGATGCCGGCGTTGGACTGGGGTAAACACAGTAAGCGTTTTAACAACACCAGGTTAAAGTCCAACAGGTTTATTTGGTAGCAAATACCATTAGCTTTCGGAGCGCTGCTCCTTCGTCAGATGGAGTGGAAATCTGCTCTCAAACAGGGCACAGAGACACAAAATCAAGTTAAAGAATACTGCTTAGAATGCGAATCCCTACAGCATTTCCAGCCTAACGTCTGTGATGGGTAAGTTGTTAGAGGGTATTCTGAGAAACAGGATCTACAGGCATTTAGAGAGGTAAGGACTGATTAGGGACAGTCATTACGGCTTTGTGACTGGAAAATCATGTCTCACAAATTTGATTGAGCTTTTTGAAGGGGTAACCAAGAAGGTAGAGGAGGGCAATGCAGTCAACGTTGTCTACATGGACTTTAGCAAGGCCTTCAACAGGACCGCATGGTAGGTTGTTGCATAAGGTTAAATCTCACGGGGTACAGGGTGAGGTAGCCTGGCTTGATGACAGAAGACAGAGGGTGGTTATGGAGGGTTGTTTTTTAAACTGGAGACCTGTGACCAGCGGTGTGCCTCAGGGATCGGTGCTGGGTCCATTGTTATTTGTCATTTATATTAATGATTTGGATAAGAATTTAGGAGGCATGGTTAGTAAGATTGCAGATGACACTACGATTGGTGGCATAGTGGACACTGAAGAAAGTTATCAAGGATTGCAATGGGATCTTGATCAATAGGGCCAATGGGCTGATGAATGGCAGATGGATTTTTTAAAAGTTTATTTATTTGTCACAGGTAAGGCTTACATTAACACTGCACTGAAGTTACTGTGAAATTCGCCTAGTCGCCACAGTCCGGCACCTGTTCAGTTCAACGCACCTAACCAATTTAACTTCATTTAGATAAATGTGAGGTGATGCATTTTGGTAGAACCAGGGCAGGACTTACTCAGTTAATGGTAGGGCGTTGGGGAGAGTTATAGAACAAAGAGATTGAGGGGTTCAGGTTCATAGCTCCTTGAAAGTGGAGTCTCAGGTGGACAGAGTGGTGAAGAAGGCATTCGACATGTTTGGTTTCATCGGTCAGAACATTGAATACAGGAGTTGGGACGTCTTATTGAAGTTGTACAAGACATTGGTAAGGCCACACTTGGAATACTGTGTGCAATTCTGGTCACCCTATTATAGAAGGGATATTATTAAACTAGAAAGAGTGCAGAAAACATTTACTAGGATGCTACTGGGACTTGATGTTTTGAATTATAAGGAGAGGCTGGATAGACTGGGACTTTTTCCCTGGAGCACAGAAGGTTTTGAGATGATCCTATAGAGGTATACAAAATAATGAGGGGCATATATCAGCTGGATAGTCAATATATTTTCCCAAAGGTAGGGGAGTCTAAAACTAGTGGGCATAGGCTTAAAGTGAGAGGGGAGAGATACAAAAAGGTCCAGAGGGGCATTATTTTCACACAGAGAGTGGTGAGTGTCTGGAAAGAGCTGCCAGAGCTAGTAGTAGAGGCGGGTACAATTTTGTCTTTTAAAAAGCATTTAGGCAGTTATATCAGTGAGATTGATATAGAGAGATAGGGGCCAAACACGGGCAATTGGAACTAGCTTAATGGTAAAACTGGGCAGCATGGATAATGTGGGCCAAAGGGCCTGTTTCCATGCTGTAAACCTCTAAGACTCTATGACTAAGAATGTGAACAAAAGCGAAGTCATAGAATTGTTACAATGCAGAAGGAGGCCATTCAGCCCATCAGGTCTGCATCAACTCTCCGATAGAACATCTCACCCAAACACACTCCAGCAATTTCGCATGGCCAATCCACCTAACCTGCACATCTTTGAATGTGAGAGAAAATAAAACAAAAGTGAGACAGAGGGAAAAGTAAATGAAACCGACAGACAGAGGAAGCTGGAGTCTTGGCACAATCTGACACAAGAGTGGCTTGGGATTTGGAGCTGTGGAACGTGTGCTATGGGCAAATACAATGGTGTGTGTGCGCGTGCGTGAGTGTAAACTTGTAGCTTCAGGAATGTCAACTATTCAGGTATTAAATTGCTTACAAAATTTCAAGGATATTTTTCAGAACTAAAAGTTAGCTTATCACATTATAACCTCAACAAAAGATCCAAGGTCATCCCCAGCAGAAAACACAATGAAAATAATGATTCCTTTCTCCCCAATGAAAATCACAAAATCAGCTTTGATTTCCAGCTGGTATGATGAGACACATGTAACTGTGAGGTAATTGCTCATGAACATAAATACAAAAAATACATTCTGGAGATCTTACTTTAATGGAAGACAAGATTTAATTATTTTCAGAACTATAAGAATTTCTCGTCTTTTCCCCTGCAGCTGGCTTATGCAGAACACGGTTCCAATTTACACAAGTTGACATTCTTCATCTGCAAGTCTATTTGATGAGTCTCATCTTGGCATTTAAGCACAGTGTGCAGCACAGTCCTCTTTCCCCATCCCCACCCACACTACGAGCTCCATGCAGCCAGGCTCGCTGGGAATTCTGCAGTGAGCAACTCAACTCAACTCCTGACATCCCAAAGTCTGTTCACAAGTCAGGAGTGTGATAGAATTCTCTCCACTTGTCAGGATGAGTGCAGCTCCAACACCACCCAAATAACTCAACCCCATCGAGGTCAAAGAAGCCCAGTTGATCAGGACCACATCAACCACCTTCAACAATCACTCCCTCCACCACCGACACACAGGGGCAGCAGTGCATCATATTCTAGATACACTGCTGCAATTCAACAAGGTTATTTTAGGTTATTCCCAAATCTACGATTGCTAACACCTAGAAGGACAAGGGCAGCAAAAGCATGGGAAAGCCAGCATCTGCAAGTTCCACTCCAAGCTACTCACTATCTTGATTTGGAAATATATTGCCGTTCCTTCACTGCCATCGAATCAAAATTCTGGAACTCTCTTGCTAACCGCACTATGGATGTACCTGCAACACATGGACAGCAGTAGCTCAGTAGCTCCCCACCACCTTCTCGAGAACAATTAGGGATGGGCAACAAGTGCTGATACAAATGCAGAAGTCCCAGTTATTAAATCACCTCATCACTCACCAATTTTAGAAAATCTCTTGCTCAGATCAGCGCAGCTCAGGGCTTGAACCTGGGACATCTCCTCCTCTAATAAAGCAAAATACTGCGGATGCTGGAATCTGAAACAAAAACAGACAACGCTGGAAAATCTCAGCAGGTCTGACAGCTTCTGTGGAGAGGGAATAGAGGCAACGTTTCGAGTCTGGATGACCCTTCGTCAGAGCTCTGGGTCATCTAGACTCGAAACGTTGGCTCTATTCTCTCCCCACAGATGCTGTCAGATCTGCTGAGATTTTCCAGCATTTTCTGTTTTCCCATACACTTTATCATCCTTCTTTCTCACCTCCATTTTTTCACTTCTCCATTCCAGCTCTCCTTCTTGTTCCCCCCACTGCCCCCCCCCCCCTCCCCTGCTTCGCATTCTGATCACTTAATGGACACTCTTAGCACCTTCTCAGCCTGCTGTATCCTCATTTACATTCCACCCACCCTCAAAGTATAAATCTCTGCTGATTCTCTTTGCTCTTAGTTCTGACGAAGGGTCACCTAGACTCAAAACGTTGGCTCTTATTCTCTCCCCACAGATGCTGTCAGACCTGCTGAGATTTTCCAGCATTTTCTGTCTTTGTTTCACATCTCCTCCTATGGTGTCGGTGGAATTCCCACACCTGGTTGTAAAGACACTGATGGTGGAGACATTGGTGGAGACTGTTTATTGCTTGCCACAGAGCTTACACCTCCACTTCAACACCAGTCACCCAGTGCCGGCCAACTCTTCCTTAATACGTATTTGGGTATAATTAAATAATCAATACCGACATTTATTCACTTTATTACCTCAAACTATTGGGTATTTAACATCCATCAAACAGAGCCTATCAGTTACTAATATCTGTATGGTTTAGTGTCCCAATGGGCAGCATTATTCCCATGTTTAGCTTCCTCCAATGGATATAATAAAGTATCAAAATCAACCCCCCTCCTCACAGTGCCCTGTAAATCTCTGCCACCTCTATGCACCAGGACAGTTAACTTGGCTGGGCAGTGATCTGTGTGGAATACCAGTTAAGGAATCGTTACGTTACTAACGTCTCAGCACGCAGTTAAACTGCTCAGCAAATGTCTTGAGGAAAGGCTCCATAGCCTCTGACACAGTCACCTCCCTCTTCAGCGTCCGGCTCAGGGATGTGACCCCTTTCCCCTCAATGCCGCAGGGGGTGATGTGAGAGAACCAGTGGAGATCAGTGTTGCAGTTCAGTGCTAGCCCATGAGAGGTGACGTATCTGCTGCAGTGAATCCCTGAAAAGTGAACAAGGTGGAGGGATTAAAGATCACAATCCTGGAAATTCCTCTGGAAAAAAATGATTCATCTTCCCTATCCCGCAATCCCCCTTCTTCAGCTGCCTAATCCCACTGATATTAAACACTCTCAATTGTTACTGGTGCTCAGAATGCACATACCATGGCCTGCTATGTCCAGCACCGAACCCAATTGTCCATTCTTCATGGGCAACTCAGGGCACAATCGCATATTTGACCATGGAATGCATCGCAATGCTGTCCTCACTAGCTCACTAGACAATTCAGGGCTCATTGGTTAATGACTGAGAGATGCATTTCAGTCTGATCCCTTCCTGGTGTAACTGGGCACTGGGGCTAATTTAGCATCTTTAATACAACTGAAGCAAAGCCCAGCCAACTTAGCTCAGTTTAAAAATGGCACCTTCATTCCCGTGTCCTAAAGCACAGAGAGAGGAAGAGAGAGGGCGAGTATAAACTCCCAGGACAGATACAGCACGGGGTTAGATACAGAGTAAAACTCCCTCTACACTGTCCCCCATCAAACACTCCCAGGACAGGTACAGCATGGGGTTAGATACAGAGTAAAGCTCCCTCTACACTGTCCCCATCAAACATCCCAGGACAGGGACAGCACAGGGTTAGATACAGAGTAAAGCTCCCTCTACACTGTCCCCATCAAACACTCTCAGGACAGCTACAGCACAGGGTTAGATACAGAGTAAAGCTCCCTCTACACTGTCCCCATCAAACACTCCCAGGACAGGTACAGCACGGGGTTAGATACAGAGTAATGCTCCCTCTACACTGTCCCCATCAAACACTCCCAGGACAGCTACAGCACAGGGTTAGATACAGAGTAAAGCTCCCTCTACACTGTCCCCATCAAACACTCCCAGGACAGCTACAGCACAGGGTTAGATACAGAGTAATGCTCCCTCTGTCCATTTAAACTGAATCTATGAATCTGAAAATGCAGCTTTATTCTATTCTATTTAGAATATTCAGGAAATGCTATTTTTGAACACCTTGATCTTACTCATCCCCAGTCGCCAGTTTCTTTTCATGCTGTTTACTCACAGTTCAATTCATCCCTCCCAAATTGTATTATGTTGCACTTATCCACATTAAATGGGCTCTGCAATCTTATCTGTGTCCCCAAAATCTTTGATGTTTTACTCAATATGGGACAAACATCCAGCCACTGTGTCATCTGTCAACATTGAGATTGTTTTTCCTACACCAAGTGCTCCACATTGACTCCGGAGCTCTCACACCAGGACAAACATGGGCAAGGAAGCCTCCTGCCATTCCCCGCTCAGCTGACGAATCCATACTCTTGCATATTGAGCACCATTTGCAGGAAGCACTGAGGGTGGCAAAGACACAGAATGTACTCTTGGGGGTGGAATTCTATCAGGTCGCCCCTCAACTTCCAAAACACCTGATAGAAGTCTACAAGATTATGTTGGGTATGGACAGAGTGGATAGTCAGAAACTTTTTCCCAGGGTGGAAGAGTCAATTACTAGGGGGCACAGGTTTAAGGTGTGAGGGGCAAGGTTTAAAAGGAGATGTACGAGGCAAGTTTTTTTCCCACAGAGAGTGGTGGGTGCCTGGAACTCGTTGCCGGGAGAGGTAGTGGAAGCAGATATGATGGTGACTTTTAAGGGGCAACTTGAAAAATACATGAATTGGATGGGAATAGAGGGAAATGGTCCCCGGAAGGGTAGGGGGTTTTAGTTCAGTCAGGCAGAATGGTTGGCACAGGTTTGGAGGGCCGAAGGGCCTGTTCCTGTGCTGTAATTTTCTTGGTTCTTTGGAGGCTTCAATGTCCATCGCCAAGAGTGGCTCGGTAGAACCACTACAGACTGAGTTGGTTGAATCTTAAGGGACACAGCTGCTAGACTGGGTCTGCAGCAGGTGGTGAGGGAAGCAAGAGGGGAAAATATACTTGACAATTCTAACAGGACTAAATAGCTGGATGCAGGGAGGATATTCCCGATGGTGGGGAAGTCCAGAATTAGGGGTCACAGTCTGAGGATTCGGGATAGACTATTTGGGACGGAGATGAGGAGACATTTCTTCACCCAAAGAGTGGTGACCCTGTGGAATTCATTACCACAGGAAGTAGTTGATGCCAAAACATTGAATGTATTCAAGAGGCGGCTGGATTTAGCACTTGGGGCGAATGGGATCAAAGGTTATGAAGAGAAAGCAGGATTAAACTATTGAGTTGGACAATCAGCCATGATCGTGATGAATGGCGGAGCAGGCTCGAAGGGCCAAATGGCCTCCTCCTGCTCTGATCTTCTAATGTCTATGTCTCACCAATCTGCCTGCTGCAGACACATCTGTCCATAATAGCATCGGTAAGAGTGACCACCGCACAGTTCTTGTGGAGACAAAGTTCACCTTTACATTGAGGGGATGTCCTCCATCATGTTGTATGGCACTCCCATGGTTGAGATTTTGAATAGATCTAGCAACCCCAGATTGGGCATCCATGAAGCATGTGGGTAATCAGCAGCAGCAGAATTGTACTCAATCACTATTTGTAACTTCAGCAAATCCCCCACCATTACCATCAAACCCTGATCAGGGATTAACCCTGATTCAATGATGAGTGCAGGAGGGCATGCCAGGAGCAACAACAGGCATACTTAATAATGAGGTGTTAACCTGGTGAAGCTACAACACAGGACTAGTTACATGCCAAACATCACAAGCAGCAAGTGATAGAGCTAAGCAATCTCACAACCAACGGCTCAGATCCAAGATCTGCAGTCCGGCTGTATCCAACTTTGGAAAGTGGTGGACAATTAAACAACTCACTGGAGGAGAATCCACAAATATCCCCATGATGGAGGAGCCATGTGCTACAGCTCTCCCTTGATACCAAGCCCTGGTTGGAGATTTCCCCCATCTCCAGAGATTGTGACATCACTTACCAATAGCACAGATCTTCTCATCTCTAACCCACACTCCTGTGTCAGGTGATGTCTCTGCGTTGATCCCAAACCTGTGGCACAGCTGGATGACAGTCCTCTCTAACTCACCCACGTACCATCGCACGCTCTTCCTGAAGTGAGCCAGGTTGAGGATGGGGTAACAGACCAGCTGCCCAGGGCCGTGGAAGGTGATCAGCCCCCCTCGGTCAGCCCGGTAGAACTCTGCCCCCAACCGCTTCAGTCGCTCTTCCTCCGCGTTGGGATACTGTGCTGTCCTGATCCCGATAGTGTAGACAGGTTGGTGCTCACACAGCAGCAAGGCATTGACTGGGGACTCGGCGGTGGCGCACTGAGACAGGGCATTGAGGTGACGCCGGATGAACTTTCGTTGCGCTTGCAGACCTTCTCCATATGAAATCCTGCCCAGGTTCACCACTTCGATCACAGGCTTCAATAAGGGCATGGCGACAAAACCCAGACTGCAGGGAGTACAGAATAAGAAACACTTGCATTTATATAGCACCTTTCACAGACTGAGGACCAGCACTTTACATCCAATGAGAGACTTTCAAAGTGCAGTCACTGTTATCACGTTGGAACCACAGCAGCCCTTTCACACCAACACCATCGATCACATTGAGGGATAAATATTCGCCAGTTCCATAACTTCTAACCCTCAAACCAAAAAAACCCCAAATCTGGCCAACGTTTAAACAATCCGTCCAATTTGCCAGGAGTTGAGTAAGATTTTGTCCCTTTGGGAAACAGCAGGATTTGGGATATGGAAAAAGCAGATTGTTGCCTTTCAGATCACAGCGGACATGGGACAGGTCCAAGCCTCTGAGCACAGGATGCAGAGAGTAGTTGCTGCAACAACACCAGTAGAAGCCACACAATCTATCAGAAAGATCTGTATTTCCGAGGGACCAAACTGCACAATGTTATCCTCTGTTCCCACAGTTTACATTTCCTTTACGTTATGCTGCACTTGGTCCTCTGTTTGCAGCAAACTAAAATATTGATGAAATTCAGAGGACAGATGCACTGAGTTCTCTCTCAATCTGGTTTGATGAGAAGGGTTTGCATAACATTCTATCACATCCATCTCAAGGTGCCTGCTGCAAAATTTGAAGCTTAGGCATTGTTAGCAATTTAAACAAACAACTATTTTGCATAAGCCAGGATCCCACGAAAAGCAACGTGACAAGCAAACAGTTAGAATAGTTTTAAGTGGTATTGGCCAAGGAAGGAAGGTGAGCTGCTGGGGGAGGCAATTGAGGCTTTTTCTGCTTAAAGACAATCAATGGGGCAGCGTTCACTCAGGGGTAGCACTCTGGATCACATGCTTAGATTCTCAACCAGAGTTGAAAGGATTAACACTTCACATGCACATTTGTCCCTGAAATGGCAGACCCCTGTCAATCCTTACTGTACAAACTCCCCACGATAGTTGTTGTGCCTTTTCTTTTTGTTCTGGACACACCAGGATTTTAGTGCAACATGGCGGTTGCAATGTTACGCGTCTCCTGAGAAGTCTAAGTTATTCATCGAGATGCTTCGTGTGTACACCCGCCTTCGGCACTGGCTGTGAAAGCTTCTCGTTGGCCGAGCATCATAGAAATTTTCAGTGAAGGTTGGGGATCGAGAGTGCACAGTGTCGACCCAGTGGTAGAGAACAGCAAGTAGAAAGACCAGCACACCCAGACAGTTTACAAAGTAAAGGAGCTCATCTTCGGTCATCCCACTGATCTGGGAAAAATGACAAAAGGTTCAAATTTCAGACCTGCTTCTGGAAAACTAGCCACAATCTATGAATAATCACTGGCTCAGGTTTTCAAGTAGCAACCTAAGAAATCATCAGATCGAGTCCCACCCAAACCCATTGCAAAACCAAGTTCAATTAATCTAGTGATTTGTGAACTGATGCCAGATAAACGGTGGCACTGTGGTGAGCATTGTTGCCTCACAGCACCAGGGACCTAGGTTCAATTCCAGCCTTAGGTGTCTGCGTGGAGTTGCACATTCTCCCCGAGTCTGCGTGGGTTTCCTCCGGCTGCTCCTGTTTCCTCGCACAGTCCAAAGATGTGTAAGTTAGGTGGATTGACCATGGTAAATGCACGTGGTTATGGGGACTGGGCCTAAGTAAGATGCTTGTTCAGAGAGTCAGTGGAGACTCGATGAGCCTAATGACCGCCTTCTGCACTGTAAAGATTCTATGGTTCTATGATTATGTGCCTACTAAAGCTGTTCGAACATTGCAAAACTCCTAGTTTTCTAATGATCTTCAGGGAAGGAAACCTGCCAACTCTACCCAGATTTCCATCTATGAAGAACATTAGTGAACCAGATGAGTTGTTTTGACAATTGCTGAGTAATGGTCACCATTACTGAGACTAACTTTTAATACCAGATATTTTTTGAGTTAAGTAATATCCATGTTGTTTACTTGATGGTGTCTCCTTGTCTGCCAGGTGTATGTTCATCAATTAAACTTCATCTTTTGATGCTGCAGGTGCCCACAGCAGATAAGATTACTCAGCATTTTAGTCTGTAGTCCCAGTTCCCTCAGCATACCCTCTAGGTCAGATGATTATAGGTTTAAGTTTTGCTCCATGATCCAGGCTGATGTCTGCAGTGTAATATTGAGGTAGGTGCACCTTTCAGAGGAGCTGTTACAATACTGGTAAACTGAGGGCCCGTCTGCCTTCTCACAGGATGTAAAAGATCCCATGGCCACTAATGCAAGGAGGAACAGAGGAGTATCCTGGCCAATATTTAGTATTTAACCAATATCACGAGAAACAAATGATCTGATTATCATCACATGGCTGTTCGTGGGGCCGTGTATGCTGTGCATCTATTTCCTACATTTTATCAATGAGATTCTCTTCATTATTTTCCTCACTTCGCCTCTCTACTTTTTAAAGAATTCTTACATGGAATGTGCTCGTAATGCCAACATTTGTTGCCCATCCCTAATTGCACTTTGATGGCAGTTAAGAGTCACCTACGTTGCTGTAGGTCTGGAGTCACATGTAGGTCAGATTGGGTAAGGATGGCAGATTTCCTTCTATGAAGAACATTAGTGAACCAGATGAGTTGTTTTGACAATTGCTGAGTAATGGTCACCATTACTGAGACTAACTTTTAATACCAGATATTTTTTGAGTAACTAGTTGAATTTATTAATTTAATTTTAAATTCTACCAGCTGCCATGGTAGGAACTGAACCCCAGAACATTAGCATGGGTCTCTGGATTACTGGTCCAATAACATCATCACAACAACAGCATCTCCCGTAGGCCTAAGGTCTGCAGCCACTAATTTTAGCAATTTTGTATTTTGCATTTTATTTCTGCTCTGCTTTTTAATATTTAAAATCATTTTGTATTTTCTCACTCACACTGATGGTAACCCAGCTATGATTGTGCTTTGATTAATTATCAATAATAATCAGTAGCAACCTGTTTTTCTACTCCTAGTTTGCTCTCATAACTGGTTAGTTCAGCTGTCGTTTACATGAAGTTTTTGTTTTTCACTTTCTCAAGCTAGAATACCAAAATAAGATCTTTATATATATTCCAAGGTACTATTCTACAGCAGTCTGTAACCTTGGACTACAGACCAAAACGCTGAGTAATCTTATCTGCTGTGGGCACCTGCAGCATCAAAAGATGAAGTTTAATTGATGAACATACACCTGGCAGACAAGGATACACCATCAAGTAAACGACATGGATATTACTTAACCTTGAGGCCCCTGTGAGAAGAAGCGACAAGAGCTGAGATTTGTTTTGGGAAAAACTGTGTACCAGGATTCCAGAGACCAGAATGAAGCTTAAAGGGAAATGCTTAGGAGACTTGGAGCTGCAGCCAAGTGGAATAGTCAGCCAAGAGGAAGAAACAGAAATGGAGTGCCTCACTGCAATGCTCACCGTTAGGGTTACTCAGTGGGGCGGCACGGTAGCACAGTGATTAGCACTGCTGCCTCACAGCATCAGGGACCCGGGTTCAATTCTAGCCTTGGGTCACTGTCTGTGTGGAGTTTGCACGTTCTCCCCGTGTCTGCATAGGTTTCCTCTGCGTGCTCCAGTTTCCTCCTGCACTCCAAAGATGTGTGGGTTAGGTTGATTGTGGTTGGTGCAGACTTGATGGGCCGAATGGCCTCCTTCTGCAATGTAGGATTCTATATCCTAAACTTGTTAATGTCGGTACCAAGGGCACAGTAATATGTATATCAATTTCAGGGGATGTCGTGGAACAGACCAAATTGGGGGTTATTGTTTGTGTTTAAATAAACATCTGTCTGTCTTTTCTACAGATACATACAAAGTGCTTTCTCTTTGCAATAAAGAGATCTTTCTTCCTTTTTATCTAAATTATAGAATCATAGAATCCCTACAGTGCAGAAGGAGGCCATTCGACCCATCGAGTCTGCACCGACCACAATCCCACCCAGGCCTTACCCCCGTTAATCTCTCATATTTACCCTATTAACCCCCCTGCACTAGGGTTAATTTAGCACGGCCAATCAACCTAACCCACATCTTTGGACTGTGGGAGGAAACCGGAACACCCAGAGGAAACCCACACAGACACGGGATGAATGTTCAAACTCCACACAGACAGTGACCTGGGGCCATTCTTATATATTTATTATCAATTATAATTGTCATACAATTCTAATTATTATTCAATATTCAATAAAATTGTTGCTTTAACACATTACTTCTCATAGTCACTCATTTCTGTTATGTCCAGAGTACAGCTTCATACCCAAAAGGGACTCTGAAAGGAATTCTCAACTCCTTACATCCCCGGAACCTCTCATTATTAGTAAATCAAGCTCCATCTCAATTAATCATGATGTCTCTCTCTATCTCTGTAATCTCCTGCTCTACAAACCTCATAGATCTCTGCACTCCTCTAATACTGGTCTCTTGAGCATTAACTAATTTTAAATGTCTCTGCCTCTCTTGCCTCCTTTAATACACTTCTTAAATTTTAAGGTATTCGCTAGAGAAACACAACAAGGGGGTGTTCTGAGAGGAGTGAGTGGTTTGGGCAAAGCTTTCTTCTACAATCATTTTGCAGTCTCGGAATTCTGAGTGCATTTCCTTAAGAAACACATTGCGAACCACAGTAAGAAGAAAACATGTATATGTATCTCATGGGACTTCAAGAGTCAAGCCCGGGACTGTCCCACCAGAGTCTCTGCTTCATAGCTACCATTACTTCTTCAGAAGAGGGTAAACTCGCAACCCCAATCATAATGTGAGAAAAAAAACAGAAAAGGGAGATGTTGTAGGGACCATAGGAAAGACAAATGTAGTGAATACCCCTGCCACTTTGTCCAGGATTTTGCTCACCTGACCTAATATATCCTTATGTGATTCAGTCAAATTTTGTTTCATAAATGTCTGTGAAGTGCCTTAGGATGCTTTAAAGTCATAGAATAGTTACAGTACAGAAGGCTGCCATTCACTGTCATGTCTGTGCCAGTCTCTGAAAGAGCAGCTTCACATTTTTTTTAGTTAGGGCATCATGGTCGGCGCAGACTTGGAGGGCCGAAGGGCCTGTTCCTATGCTGTACTTTTCTCTGTTAACCTAATCCCTCTCCTGCCTTTTTCCCATAGCCCTGACTTTTTTCCTTTTCAGATAATAATCCAATTCCCTCGAGAGTCTCAGTTGACCCAGCCTCCATTATACTCTCAGACACTGCATTCCAGATCCTAACCATTCACTGCGTAAAAGTTTCTCAAGTGTCCATTACAACTTTTGCCAATTACCTTAAAAGTGTGCCCTCTCATTCTCGATCCTTCCACCAGTGAGAACAGTGTCACCCTATCTACTCTGTCAAGCCCCCCATAATTTTAAACGCTTCTATCAAATCTGCACCAAATCTTCTCTTCTTCAAGGAAAATAGTCCCAACTTCTCCAAACCCTTTATGTAACTGCAGATTTACATCATTAAATGAGTTATATAAATAGCTGTTGTTATGAGAGGCAGGAGATAGTGAGATTCAGTGCAGTTTAGGTAGAACTTTATACTGTATTTCTTATGTTTCTGGTGTACTGGAATATATTGTAGATTTATGGTGGATATAAAGCTGCCACTCACCTACTGCGAAGTCTTACAACCTCAAACCGTGGGCGCCGCCATCTTTATAACCTTTGACCCTTCCCAATTCTTAAACGTTTAAACCTTTTTACTCCATGCATTTCGAGTTTTTTAATCACAATAAATTTCCCGGAGCAAACAAAGAATAATTTTGTTGTCCGGTGTTTTTTTGGGGGGAAAGTCGGGGCTCTGAGGCCTGGCTGGACGCTAAGCCTGGTTACCAGGGTAACGGCTAGGCCCCGCCCCTCACCGCGGGATTACCTCTAACCTTCGGGGCCACGCCCCCTCCTCCCTGTGACCCCTGACCTCGTGTTCGCGCCACCGCTGCCACCATGGAGGAGCTGGAGCTGCTGGTGGAGAACATCGAGGAGCTGGTGGCGGATGAGAACCGGATTGTGAGCGGGGATCCACCCGGGGAGGGAATGGGGATCCACCCGGGGGAGAGGGAGTGGAATGGGGATCCACCCGGGGGAGAGGGAGTGGAATGGGGATCCACCCGGGGGAGAGGGGGGTGGAATGGGGATCCACCCGGGGGAGAGGGGGGTGGAATGGGGATCCACCCGGGGGAGAGGGGGTGGAATGGGGATCCACCCGGGGGAGAGGGGGGTGGAATGGGGATCCACCCGGGGGAGAGGGGGGTGGAATGGGGATCCACCCGGGGGAGAGGGGGGTGGAATGGGGATCCACCCGGGGGAGAGGGGGGTGGAATGGGGATCCACCCGGGGGAGAGGGGGGTGGAATGGGGATCCACCCGGGGGAGAGGGGGGTGGAATGGGGATCCACCCGGGGGAGAGGGGGGTGGAATGGGGATCCACCCGGGGGAGAGGGGGGTGGAATGGGGATCCACCCGGGGGAGAGGGGGTGGAATGGGGATCCACCCGGGGGAGAGGGGGGTGGAATGGGGATCCACCCGGGGGAGAGGGGGTGGAATGGGGATCCACCCGGGGGAGAGGGGGTGGAATGGGGATTGACCTGGGGAGAGGGGGTGGAATGGGGATCCACCCGGGGGAGAGGGGGTGGAATGGGGATTGACCAGGGGAGAGGGGGTGGAATGGGGATTGACCAGGGGAGAGGGGACCACCCGGGGGTGGAATGGGGATTGACCAGGGGAGAGGGGACCACCCGGGGGGTGGAATGGGGAATATTGTAAAGGACATAAACCTGGCGGATGGAGGGATGAATCTTCCTCCTTCCACTTTGCCTCATTGTTACCATCCACCTCCACAAGTGGCCAGTTCTTGTGATGTAGTGGGTTTTTTTTGTCTGTTTTAGTGTTGAATCTGTGATTATATCTAACTCATTTTCTCCAGGTCACCTACAAGATGCTGAGCCAGTTCCTGGGCATCCATGTCAACCAGGCGAAACAGTGAGTTTGGTGACTTCACACCTACCATCAATCAGTATGGGCTCAAGGATTACTTACTGGGGGTTTTGGGGAAGGGAATACCTGGGAGAGTGCATCTGACATGAAGCACAGTTTGTAGGACAGGGGGAAATGAGGGCTGTGTATTGTACTGTTGTGTATGGGCATCAACAGTAAATTGCATTTATATAGTGTCCTTAATGATGTTGGTCTTAGTAGCCTGGGGTGGGAGCAAATGGAAAATAGATCAGCCTTGGGTACTTGCCCTGGATTTGCAGGCAATAGGAAGGGTCTGTATGTTGCATACATTAGCCAGGGGTGGTGTCAGATTTTGGGTGATGCCTGTCATGGTCAAATAGTCTTGTGCTAGTGGGTGGAGAATATTCACTTGAAAGGAAAGAAAGACATTGCATTCAAATAGTGTCTTTCACAGCTTTGACAAAGGATCATCTGAACTCAAAACGTCAGCTCTTTTCGCTCCTTACAGATGCTGCCAGACCTGCTGAGATTTTCCAGCATTTTCTCTTTTGGTATCTTTCACAACACCGGATGGTTGTGAAAAGGGATTTATAATCAATGATGTACTTATGAAGTCCAGTCAATCATTAAGAATTATGGCAACTAATTTGCACAACAAGGTACCAAACCATCTGTAAGGTTGGTTGGTTGGTTAACAGGAAATAAGAGGGTGGTCATAAATGGGTCTTTTTCTGGTTGACAGGATGTGACAAGTGGTGTGCCACAGGGATCAGTGCTGGGGTCTCAATTTTTTTACAATTTATATAAATTACTTGGATGAACGGACAGAACTTATGGTTGCTAAATTTGCCAATGATACAGAGAAAGGTAGGAAAATGAGTTGTGAAGAGGGCACGAGGCCACAAAAAGATGGAGCTAAGTGAGTGGACAAAGATCTGACCAATGGATTATAATGTGGGAAAACGTGAAATTGTCCATTTTGGCAGGAAGCATAAAAAAGAAGCATGCTTTCTAAATGGCGAGAGATTGCCGAGCTCAGGTGCAGAGGGAATTGGGTGTCCTAGTGCATGAATCACAAAAGGCTAATATGCAAGTGTAACAAGTAATTAGGAAAGCTCAAAGAGTGTTATCATTTATTGCAAGGGGAATTGAAAATAAAAGGACGTTACAGCTGTATAGGGCGCTGGTGAAACCACACCACATCTAGAGCACTGTGTACAGTATTGGTCTCCTTATTTCAGGAAGGATGTAAATGCATTGGCAGCAGTTCAGAGAAAGTTTACTGGACTAATGCCTGGAATTAGATTGTTTTATGAGGCAAGATTGGACAGGCTAAGCTCATATCCGCTGGAGTTTAGTAGAGTAAGAGGTGACTTGATTGAAACTTGTACTGAAAAGTCTTGACAGAGTGGATGTGGAGAAGATGCTTTCTCTTGTGATAGAATCTATAATTAGGGCTCACTGTATCCCAATGCATCTGACAATAATAAATCAATGTAAAGTATTGTTTCCTGCGCGCTATACAGACCAAACCTACCATTCATAGTGGTATTAAAAATAAGGCGTGTTTGCTCATTTAAGCCAGATGAGAATTTTTTTCTCTGAGGGTTGTGAGTCTCTGGAACGCTCCCTCAAAAGGCGGTGGAAGCAATCTTTGAATATTGTTAAGGCAGAGCTGGCTAGATTCTTGATCAACATGAGGGTGAAGGGTTATTGGGAGTAGGTGGAGGTTACCATCAGATCAGCCATGATCTTATTGAATGGTAGAGCAAGTTGAAAGGGCTGAGTGTCCCAATCCTGCTCCTAACCCGTATGTACGGGGCTCTGTGTCAAATTTTGTTTGATAAAACTGAAATGATATGAACTTCCTTGGAATGTTTTGCTGTGTTAAGCATCAACTTTAGATGCATGTTGTTGAGTCTTATGGGTGGGGGTAGTGGGGTCTGGATTTTTCTTTTGAGTTTGATGCCAGTTCAGTCAGTGCAATAAGCTGGCTGCCCCACAGCTTTCTGGCTGTTACCAGTTCTCTGAGATTTCTATCCGCCCCCTCAAGCCAGGAACTGCTCCAGAAATTGTGCAGGTTCTCCATCTCCAAGTTGAGAGGTTTGTTTTGTTTAAAGGTTGGGTTTGTCACAAGGGGTTTGTACCTCGGTAACTGTATTGTTCTCTCTTTTGTATGTTTGCAAGGATGCTTTATTACTACGTAGAACGAAAGCGGAAGGAAAATTCAGGAGCCCAGCTCCATGTGACCTATCTCGTGTCTGGGAAAGCAGTTGAAAATGGAACTTCGGTACGTCCACTGATCTGTTCAGGGTCCAGAATCATCAGTGTGGGAGAGAATCCAAAACTAGCAACCCTCTGAGAGAAGAAATTCCTTCTCATCTCCATTTTAAATGGGGGGTGTCCTTATTTTGAAACTGTGTCCCCGAGTTCTAGATTCCTCATAAGGGCACATCCGCTCAGCATCCAACCTGTGAAGCCCCCTCAGAATCTTATGTTTCAATAAGATCACCTCTCATTGTTCCAATTCCAGTGAGTATAGACCTAACCTGCTGCACATTTTCTATAGGTTATAGGGAGAAAGCAGGATTAGGCTATTGAGTTGGACGATTAGCCATGATCATAATGAATGGCGGAGCAGGTTTGAAGGGTCGAATGGCCTCCTCCTGCTCCTATCTTCTATGTTTCATAACACAACAGCCCCAGAATCAGCCCCTAATATTTAAACAATTATTCAATTCCTGTTGCAATAATTGGAATGTCATAACATTCAAGGCTATCGGTTAAGTGTTGGTAAATGGGGTTAGGTGGGAGATCAGGTTTCTCGGTGCAGACTCGATGGGCCAAAGGGCCTCTTCTATACTAGGATTCTTGAATGAATTAATTAATTGATAGATTTTACATCAACAATATATTTAATCCACTTCTCTTTCTTTAAAATATGCACCCATGCAGGCTCACCTTTCCCTGATATGGTGCTCTGTTGCACAGAGCAGGAAGGGTCAGGTTCCAAGCTTGCTCTGCACTGAATTAGCTGAACTCAGCCAGGACAGATTTGAATGCTATAGTTGGGTTCAGTACCACTGGGTTTGGGGAGAGACCTGGTTCCTAATCACTCTCCATCGACACCCACTGGGAAAATAGGCATACATAGTTGACAAAGTTTGAAACTGGCATCACATCATCGAAAAGGCTTTCTTAAGCAGGGTTGGTGGTCTGGGGCAAGGTGCCAACAGGTGGCTGTGGCATTCTCCTCAGTTAGAGAACAGTCGGGGTGTGAATGTGCTGTCTTGCCGGCCTCTAGTTAACTGCAGTGTTCTTCTTTTCCAGTGTCACAAGGTAGCAGTGGTGAGGGAGGATCAGCTGGAAGGTAAGAGCAGGCATCTGCAGTTGACACAAATTATCCATGTCTGTACACTGTCAAACCTTTGGTTAGTTGTATGTTGTGGTGGGCGACGATTGCCTTTTTGTAACTCCTGGCACTGCCTATTGAGTTTGGATGCTTGGATGGAGGACGTTATATGAAAAGACCAGAGAAACTAGATTGTTCGCTTTATAGCAGAGAAAGTTAAAGGAAGATTTCACCCTCAGCTCTGTGCTCGCGAGCCTACATTGGCTCCCAGTGAAGCAGCCCTCCATTTTTAGAACTCACGTCTTTGTTTTCAAAGTTCTCCCTTTTTCTGTAATCTTCTCCAGCCCTGCAACCCCCTGTATCTCTGCACTCCTCTAATTCTGGCCTCTTGCATATCCCCGAATTGAATCACTCCAGCATTGGTAGCTATGTCTTCAGCTGGCAAGGTCATTATCTCCGGAATTCCTTGTTCTCTACCTCTGTCTTCATTTAAGACGTGCCTTAAGACCTCTACCTCTTTGACCAAGCTTTTGGTCATTTGTCTTAATACTTCCTTATGTGGCTGTGTGTTAATATTCTTTTGAGGTCAATGACTTGGATATTGGAATACAAATTTGCCAATGGTACAAATCTGGAGGTGTGGCAGGGACAGTGAGGACGGTATCAATTGACTGCTGTAGCACATAAGTGCTAGAATGGATAGCAAGTGGCAGATGGAATTTAATACTAAGAAGTGTGAGGGGTACACTTTTGGATAAAGGAATGGGGAGAGGCAATATAGATGGCACAATTCCAGAGAGTTTGATTTGATTTATTGTCACATGTATCAGCAGGGTGTAGAGGTACCTGGTGGTTGTGATGTGCATAAGCTTCAAAGGTAACAGGATATATTGAAGGAGTGGTTAGCAAAGTATATAGGATCTTGCGATTTATAAATTGCCTCGGGTACCCAGCAGTGCCAACAGAAAATCACCGCTTCACAGACTGCATTAAGGTGTTAACAATCCTTTCCACCTCGGATGTCTGGCTTCTTGCTGGCCGACTTCTCCAGGTTAGCATTTATGTCAAGAGGGCTAGAATACAAGAGCAGGGATGTACTCCTGTATAAGGCTCTGGTCAGACCCCATTTGGAGTTTTGTGAGCAGTTTTGGGCCCCATATCTAAGGAAGGATGTGCTGGCCTTGGAAGGTTCACAAGAATGATCTCTGGAATGAAGAGCTTGTCGTATGAGAAACTGTTGAGGACTCTGGATCTGTATTTCTTGGAGTTTAGAAGGATGAGGGGGGATCTTATTGAAACTTACAGGATACTGCGAGGCCTGGATAGAGTGGACTTGGAGAGGATGTTCCCATTAGTAGGAAAAACTAGAACCAGAGGCCACAACCTTAGATGAAAGGGACGATCCTTTAAAACAGAGATGAGGAGGAATTTCTTCAGCCAGAGAGTGGTGAATCTGGTGAACTCTTTGCCGCAGAAGGCTGTGGAAGCCAGGTCATTGAGTGTCTTTAAGACAGAGATAGATAGGTTCTTGATCAATAAGGGGATCAGAGGTTATGGGAAAAAGGCAGGAGAATGGGGATGAGAAAAATATCAGCCATGATTGAATGGCGGAGCAGACTCAAAGAACAATACAGCACAGGAACAGGCCCTTCGGCCCTCCAAGCCCGCGCCGCTCCCTGGTCCAAACTAGGCCATTCTTTTGTATCCCTCCATTCCCACTCCATTCATGTGGCTATCTAGATAAGTCTTAAATGTTCCCAGTGTGTCCGCCTCCATCACCGTGCCCGGCAGCGCATTCCAGGCCCCCACCACCCTCTGCGTAAAATACGTCCTTCTGATATCCGTGTTAAACCTCCCCCCCCCCTCACCTTGAACCTATGACCCCTCGTGAACGTCACCACCGACCTGGGAAAATGCTTCCCACCATTCACCCTATCTATGCCTTTCATAATTTTATACACCTCTACTAGGTCACCCCTCATCCTCCGTCTTTCCAGTGAGAACAACCCCAGTTTACCCAATCTCTCCTCATAACTAAGCCCTTCCATACCAGGCAACATCCTGGTAAACCTCCGCTGCACCTTCTCTAAAGCCTCCACGTCCTTCTGGTAGTGTGGCGACCAGAACTGGGCGCAGTATTCCAAATGCAGCCGAACCAACGTTCTATACAACTGCAACATCAGACCCCAACTTTTATACTCTGTGCCCTGTCCTATAAAGGCAAGCATGCCATATGCCTTCTTCACTACCTTCTCCACCTGAGACGTCACCTTCAAGGATCTGTGGACTTGCACACCCAGGTCCCTCTGCGTATCTACACCCTTTATGGTTCTGCCATTTATCGTATAGCTCCCCCCTACATTAGTTCTACCAAAATGCATCACTTCACATTTATCTGGATTGAACTCCATCTGCCATTTCTTTGCCCAAATTTCCAGCCTATCTATATCCTTCTGTAGCCTCTGACAATGTTCCTCACTATCTGCAAGTCCAGCCATTTTCGTGTTGTCCGCAAACTTACTGATCACCCCAGTTACACCTTCTTCCAGATCGTTTATATAAATCACAAACAGCAGAGTAAGACTTGATGGGCCAAGTGGCCTAATTCTGCTCCTATGTCTTATGGTCTTATGACACCTTACAGCTCTGGCTTTAACTGGAAGCCTCTCTCTACCCCTCTCTTTAACTTCAGTGTACATTACTTTGTTCAGAATCTGGTTCTTTGTCCCTTTGATTTCAGTCTTCTTGGGACTCTGTTTTTCATTCCTAGTTTCTGGATCTTCCTTTTCTTTAGCTTCTGGGACTAACTTTCTGCCCCTCACTTTATTGTCCTGTCTGTACTGGCAGTTTCTGGGGAAAGCTTCCTGCTTCTCACTTACCTGGTTGCAACTGAACTCAGATGCTTCTGCTTTTAGTGTGAGCCTCTGGTTGTTAAGCAACAGCTTAGTCTTTTTTAACCCCTGTAATTGCTTTTCCGTCGTAAATCCTTAATTACAAAGCAGGCAAAGTTTAAAATGAAACTAAAAGCCATAGACTTGCTGATACCTATATTTAACATGAAGCTAAACTAAACTTTTAACTCTTTCTTTACACACTAATACAGAAACACTGATTAAACTTGCACTTTATTCCTAATACTCACAAATATAAATTATTTAAGCACCACCAACCTCGCCCTCTGTCCCCAAGCCTTGACCCCCTGGCCTGAGGTTCATCAAGCAGGTTACAGGCTGAGATGTGGAATGTTTGGAATGATGAGCTCACATGGGACTGTGGCTTCAGAGGAAAGAGAGATATCAATATAAATAAATCCTTACAAACCAGTTGTTCGTGTTGTTACATTCTCTGATTGTTCATGTATTCACAGCACTGAAACTGAAGATGCTAGTGACGGCGAGTGTCCATGTTTACAGCATTCAGAAAGCAATGCTGAAGGATAGCAGCCCCCTCTTCAACACTGATTATGAAGCAGTCAAGGAAAACCTGCAGAACAGTAACAAGTAAGTAACATGACTGCTTAACAAGTAACAAGACTCGCATTCCAACCATCATCTTGTAATTGAGTCTGTGTCTATATATGCCCTGTTTGTGAACCCAACTCTCCACTCACCTGATGAAGGAGCAGCGTTCCAAAAGCTCGTGCTACCAAATAAACCTGTTGGACTTTAACCTGGTATTGTGAGACTTCTTATTGTGACTGGTTACAGTAAAGGCTTTCACAACTCCCAACAGTAGAATAGCTGCTGGAGCAAGTTATCAGAGCACAAGTGTCAGTTATAATAGAGAAACAGGCCACTTGGCCCAACTTGGTCCATGATGGTGTTTATGCTCCAGACCAGCCTCCTCCCACCCTTCTTCATCTCACCCTATCAGTGTATTCCTCCATTTCTTTCTCCCTCCTGTGTTTATCCAGCTTCCCCTTAAGCACATCTCTACTTTCTTGCCTCAGCCACGCATTGTTTCACATTCTCACCACTCTGGATAAAGAGTTTCTTTTTAATTATTTGTTTTTAAAATTATAATATAAAAATTATTATTTCGATTTACTCCTCTCTGTGGCTAGGCCATTGTTTATTGCCCATCCCTAAATGCCCCTGAGAATGGGGTGGTGAGCTACCTTCTTGAACCACTGCAAACCGTTGTGCTATATGAAACCTGTGTTGTTAGGGAGGGAGTTCCAGGATTTTAACCAAGTGACAGTGAAGGAATGGCGATATGGTTTCAAGTCGGATATGTGGGTTGGGGAGGAGCTTGCAGGTGATGGTGTTCTTATGCATCTACTGCCCTTATCTTTCCAGGTGGAAGAGTTCTCAGGTTTGGGAGGTGCTGTCGAAGGAAGCTTGTTGAGTTGCTGCAGTGCACAGAGTAGATGGTACACACTGCTGTTACCTTATAGATTGTGCACTGCTGCTGCTGCACATTGGGAGAGGGAGTGAATATTATAGGTGGTGGATGGGGTGCAAATCAAACAGGCTGATTTGTCCTGGATGGTGCCAAACTATTTGAATTGGAACTTCATTTGAGCAGGCACGTGGAGAGTATCCCATCACACTCCTAACTTGTGCCTTGTAGATGGTAGACAGGATAGACAGGGAATCAAGAAGTGAATTGCTGTCTGTAGAAGTCCCAACCTCTGTCCTGCTCTGGTGGTCACAGTATTTATATGGCTGGGTCCAGTTCAGTTTCTGGTCAATGGTAACCCCCAGGATGTTGATAGTGGGGGATTCGGTGATGGTAATACTATTGAATATCAAGAGGTGATGGTTGGATTCTCCCGTATTGGAGGTAATCCGTTTTAGTGGTGTTTTTTGTGGGATGAATATTAGCCACATCACCAGTGAGAACTTGCTGCTCCTGAATGTAGTGCCAGAGTGTCATTTACATCCACTCCAAGAGGACAAATGGGGTCTCGGTTTAATGTTTCATTCGTGAGTTGGCACTTGGCGCATCGCCCCCTCGGCTCCATGTGCTGTACTGTGAGGAAAAGTATTTTTACCTAGAGGGCGATTGGAGTCTGGAACAAACTTCCTGAGAAAGTGGCAGAGACAGGTTCGATCGAGGTATTCAAAAGGGAATTGGATTGCTATCCGAAAATAAAAATGTGCAAGGTTACGGGATAAGGCAGGGGAGTCGGACCAGGTAGAATGCCCTTTCAGAAAGCCAGTGCAGACTCGATGGGCCAAATGGCCTCCGTCCTCCCTGTAATAATTCTGTATTAGGAGCCTTGTGTTCGAGTCTCTGGAGTAGGGCTCAAACCCATGATCTCTGACCCACCAAGTGATGGCTGACATCTTAGACTTGTTAGAGATGTGTTGACTCTCTGAATCCCTGGATTAGATCGTGCCTTGTTACTCTTTTTCTCATCACTTTTCCAAGATTACTGAGAAGCTTTCTCTTTCCGATTGCAGATACAGCGCAATTCGATGTGCAGATGCTGTTCCCCGGTCAGCGGAGGAGTTGGCGCGGCTGCAGAAGTCAGTGCAGCAGCCCTTTCGGAGTTCAAGTGAGGCAACAAGCACCAGCAAGCCCGTCGTGAACGGCAATGTGCCCGCTGCCCCCAAACATGTGCCACCCCAGCCCAAGGGAATCATGGGGATGTTCTCCAACAAACCCTCTGCCAAGTCGCAGGATAAAGAGGTGAAAGGGGAGCCAGTCCTGGCAAAAGACGGGGAGAGTGCTGTAAGTGTCTGACAAGACGGTGAGCTCAACCTCTGATCAAATTTGGCCAAGGCTTTAAGTGCTCCCCAATTCGTCCTTGGAGTTGGATGTAGAAATGCTGATTCAAAGGGCTTGTGGCAGATGGGGAGGAGGTGAGGACATAAATAGGTTCGCTGAAAGAATGGCCATCAGATGTGATGTGAAACAATTGCAGGCTGATGTGAGAGGAGTTGAGTCGTCTTGTTGAAGTTGTACAAGACATTGGTAAGGCCACACTTGGAATACTGTGTACAGTTCTGGTCACCCTATTATAGAAAGGATATTATTAAATTAGGAAGAGCGCAGAAAAGATTCACTAGGATGTTACCGGGACTAGATGGTTTGAGTTATAAGGAGAGGCTGGATAGACTGGGACTTTTTTCTCTGGAGCGTAGAAGGCTGATCTTATAGAAGTCTATAAAATAATGAGGGGCATAGATCAGCGAGATAGTCAATATCTTTTCCCAAAGGTAGGGGACTCTAAATCTAGAGGGCATAGGATTAAGGTGAGAGGGGAGAGATACAAAAGGGTTCAGAGAGGCAAATGTTTCTCACAGAGGGTGGTGAGTGTCTGGAACGAGCTGCCAGAGGTAGTAGTAGAGGCGGGTACAATTTTGTCTTTTAAAAAGCGTTTAGACAGTTACATGGATAAAATCGGTATAGAAGGATATGGGCCAAATGCGGGCAATTGGGATTAGACATAGAACAGTGCAGCACAGAACAGGCCCTTCGGCCCACGATGTGCCGAGCTTTATCTGAAACAAAGATCAAGCTACTAAGGAATTAAGGGCTATGGGGAGAGAGCGGGTAAATTGAGTTGAAATCAACCATGATTGAATGGTGGAGTGGACTCGATGGGCCGAATGGCCTTACTTCCGCTCCTATGTCTTATGGTCTTATCCCACTCCCTATCATCCTGGTGTGCTCCATGTGCCTATCCAATAACCGCTTAAATGTTCCTAAAGTGTTTGACTCCACTATCACTGCAGGCAGTCCATTCCACACCCCAACCACTCTCTGCGTAAAGAACCTACCTCTGATATCCTTCCTATATCTCCCACCACGAACCCTATAGTTATGCCCCCTTGTAATAGCTCCATCCACCCGAGGAAATAGTCTTTGAACGTTCACTCTATCTATCCCCATCATCATTTTATAAACCTCTATTAAGTCTCCCCTCAGCCTCCTCCGCTCCAGAGAGAACAGCCCTAGCTCCCTCAACCTTTCCTCATAAGACCTACCCTCCAAACCAGGCAGCATCCTGGTAAATCTCCTCTGCACTCTTTCCAGCTTAATGGTTTTTCAAAAAGAAAAGGGCGGCATGGACAGGTTGGGCCAAAGGGCCTGTTTCCATGCTGTAAATCTCTATGATTCTATGAGTATCTGACATATGTTTTGCATTCACTAGCGAGGGTAAAAACAGGTCTCGGTTTAACACCTCTGATGTTTCCGCTCTCCCTCGATGCGGCACTTGATTGGAGCCCTGATTTTGATTCCATTCTCTGAAGTGGGGCATAAGATTTGAGGGGATAGTGAGGATAGGGTGAGAATGTTTATTTTGCTGCTCTGGGTTCACATTCTCCTCCTCCTATTCCCCTACCCTGAGATCGCTTTGGGTATCTGATGTTGTCTGAAGTGAAGAACTTCCTGACATCAGTCCTGAAAGAGAACAGAATGTTTTTTTTTCAAGAGGTGTTTCACAACGATGCAGTGAATTTCCACCCTCTTCCCTTCCAGGCTCCTTCAGGCAGTAAAACAACCAGCAAAGGAAACAGCTTCAGCAACTTCTTCCTGAAAGCCAGTGCGAGTAAGTAAAATCCATCAGTGGCTGTACCTGTGCTCTTACGCTGCAATATCCCCCCCGAAACCTGCCTGACTCGCCTTTTAAATGTTTAAAATCTATCTTACTGAGTCATAGAGGTTTACAGCATGGAAACTGGCCCTTCGGCCCAACTTGTCCATGCCGCCCTATTTTTTTAAAACCCCTAAACTAATCCCAGTTGCCCGCATTTACTTAGAGATTCACTAGGATGCTACCGTGACTTGATGGTTTGAGTTATAAGGAGAGGCTGGATAGACTGGGATTCTTTTCCCTGCAGCGTCAAGCTTTTGAGCGCTATGTCTCCACATGTGGCTTGATGTCAAATTTTGTTCTGATAATCGCCCTTGTGAAGCACTTTGTGACTGCGTTTTATAATATAACGGCATGTTTTTATTGTGGTTAATTCTATCACTGTCCCTGTGTGATCCAGAGATCATTTCTTTACTCGTTCTGTCCGATGGACCTAACGGATGGACTGCATTGGTCCAAGAAGGTGGCTCACCATCTCGAGGGAAATTAGGAGTTGGCAATAAACTCTGCCATATCAGCAATGCCCACATCCTGTGAGAGAATAAAACAAATCTCCACATCATTCCTTGGCCCCATTCAGGCAAACTGCTGGATTTGCAAATTTGGAATTCTCTTTTCCTTTAGATAATTTTTTGATCGTGTATGTAAAGCTTTGCATGAATGCAGCAGCTTATCATGGCTCTTACACAGCTCAGCGCTGTGTGTTGAAGCAGAGCGGTTGTTATGTAAGGAAATATAAGCCCAGTAGTGCCGGTTGTCAGCACCCACAACTAACTGTTTCAAAACCCTCAGAGAAAGGTTCGCCTCCCTCCAGTCGAGCGACCAAGGAAGAGGACCCTCCGACCAAATCCGTGGCAGAGCCCCCTGAGCGGGGAGGCTGCAATGTCAAAGCTGCTTCGGAGAAAGAGGGAGATGAAGAGAGGGTTCCTGCAAACGTGGTTGCGGGGCAGAAGCCACAGGCTGAGGCGCTGAAGGAGAAACCCCAAGCAAAGAAAGAAGCAGTCGGCAAAAAGCAGCAAAAAGATGGACCGAGGTCAGTGCAGAGTGTGGGCAAAGGTGTCTTATGTGGGGGGGGTGGGGGAAGGGCAGGCAGGTGGGTTGCCTGACTGGGTGTTAGCTGTGGCTCATTAAGTTATCACCCTTCCCTCCTGCGTCAGAAGTTCAAGTCCGACTCCAGAGACCTGAGCACGAGATATCCTGATGCTGTGTAAGAAGCTATCTAAACGCTGACTTTCTTTTGGTCTCTTAA
Source organism: Mustelus asterias (assembly GCF_964213995.1). NCBI lineage: Eukaryota > Metazoa > Chordata > Chondrichthyes > Carcharhiniformes > Triakidae > Mustelus > Mustelus asterias. The sequence goes on along the minus strand of NC_135810.1, from coordinate 124,321,988 downwards.
CTAACTGCTGCCTTTCTGGTTTCAGGAGAATAATATTGAGAATGCTAACATACAATTATAGCAAGCAGTTAGGAAGGCCTTTTATTGTTGGCTTTTATTGCGAGGGGATTGGAATACAGGAATAAAGAAGTCTTGCTACAATTAGAGCCATAGAGGTTTACAGCACAGAAACAGGCCCTTCGGCCCAACTTGTCCATGCTGCCCTTTTTTTTAAACACCTAAGCTCGTCCCAGTTGCCCGCATTTGGCCCATATCCCTCTATACCCACCTCACCCATGTAACTGACTGCTTTTTAAAAGACAAAATTATACCTACCACTACCTCTGGCAGCTTGTTCCAGACACTCACCACCCTCTGTGTGAAAAAATTGCCCCTCTGGACACTTTTGTATCTCTCACCTTAAACCTATGCCTTCTATTTTTAGACTCCCCTACCTTTGGGAAAAGATATTGATTATCTAGCTGATCTATGCCCCTCATTATTTTATAGACCTCTATAAGATCACCCCTCAGCCTTCTACACTCCAGAGAAAAAAGTCCTAGTCTATCCAGCCTCTCCTTATAACCCAAACCATCAAGTCCCAGTAGCATCCTAGTAAATCTTTTCTGCCCTCTTTCTAGTTTAATAATATCCTTTCTATAATAGAGTGACCAGAACTGTACACGGTATTCCAAGTGTGGCCTTACCAATGTCTTGTACAACTTCAACAAGACGTCCCACCTCCTGTACTCAATGTTCTGACTGATGAAACCAAGCATGCCGAATGCCTTCTTCACCACTCTGTCCACGTACAGGGTCTTGGTGAGACCACATCTGGAATCCTGTATGCAGTTTCAGTCTCCACATTTAAGGAAGGATAACAAGAACAGAGGAAGCTGGAGAAGCTCAGCAGGTCTGCCTCAATGCAACCCACCCTCTCCCCCTCTCACACCAGACTGTTTGTTCTTAAAGTTTCTACTTTTTGTTGCAGTTTCTTCTGCTCCAGCATTCTCCCTCCTTTCTGTTCTGACGAAGGGTCCATGACTCGGAAACGTTAACTCTGTTTCTCTCCTGACAGAAGCTGGCAGAACTGATGAGTTTCTCCAGCGTCCTCTGCTCTTGACTCAGATTCCAGCATCTGCAGTATTTTGCTTATCTAAGAAATGATAGACTTGCAACGGAGCTGGTGCAGCAAAGGTTCATTAAATTGGTCCCTGGGATGGGGAGATGAGTAAATTGAGTTCATGTTCTCTCGAGTTTAGAAGAATGAAAGGTGACCTCAGTGAAACATAGCTTGATAATGTAGACACAGAAGTTGTTTCAAGTGGGTTGGGAAGCTAAAACACGGGCACCAATCTCAGGATAAGGGGTTGATCATTTAGGATCGAAATGAGCATAAATTTCTTACTTTGGTGAATCTTTGGAATTCTCTCCCCCAGAGGGTTGTGGATGCTCCATCATTGAACATATTTAATGCTGGGATAGACAGTCATTTGGCTTCCCAGGAAATTAAGGGAGCGGGCCAGGATCAGCCGTGATTGTCAGTGGAGCAGGCTCAAGGAGCCAGACAGACTACTCCTGCTCTCGTGTGTTCTTGTGATAACAACTTGCATTTATATAGCACCTTTAATGTGACTGGGCTCACAGCAGATTAGCTGCACACTTTTTGTTTTTATCCATGAGAGACTATCAGACAGCGCTGACTAAAGTTTATCTTCCTTTTCTCCACTTTCCCCCTGGACAGCAGCAAGAAAACTAAGCGTAACACAGCGCTGTCCAGTGAAGCAGAGGAGCCCTGTAACAAGCGACGCCGGAGGATCAGACAGCCTCAGTCAGACAGCAGCGATGATGAGTGTGAGATATATGCTTGTCATTTAGTTTTAATCCTTTCTGTGCCAGAGGATAAGTTTAAAAAGAACACATGAATGAATTTTCACTCCGTTTTGATTTTTGAGCTGGGTACAAATCCAGAAAGTGTAGTTACTGCCGTGGCATCTGCTTGGATAATTACTCACCAGCCCATGCAACAGGGAACCTAACCCACTGGACAAACTGCAATTTTACATGTAGTACTTCAGTTATTGTTATTTTTAAAGCTCTGCTCGACCGAACAACTCTGAACTCACTCACACCAGCCTTGGTAATTGCTGGTCTACCTTGGGGATCTTGGTTAGAAATCATAGAAACCCTACAGTGCGGAAGGAGGCCATTCGGCCCATCGAGTCTGCACCGACCACAATCCCACCCAAGCCCTACCCCCACATATTTACTTGCTAATCCCTCTAACCTACGCATCTCTAAGGGGCAATTTTTAACCTGGCCAATCAACCTAACCCGCACATCTTTGGACTGTGGGAGGAAACCGGAGCACCCGGAGGAAACCCACACAGACACGAGGAGAATGTGCAAACGCCACACAGACAGTGACCCGAGCCGGGAATCGAACCCGGGACCCTGGAGCTGTGAAGCAGCAGTGCTAACCACTGTGCTACCGTGCCGCCCTTCTTTCTCCTTTCATTTCTTGTCTTTGTGCATTCCCCTCCTATGCAGGACAGCCAGCGCCCCCCCAACCCCCTCCCCCCTCCCTACTGTGCCCCCATGTTCTGAGTCTCTCCAACTCGCTTCTGGTCACTGGTCATTTGCCTACTCTTGACTCTGGCACCCTGGATGGTCGCTTAAGTGTAAAGCAAGGCCCGCTGTGGACCCCTAGAAAGTCTCTACAGACTCCAGTTTGAGAACTCCTGATCTATGGAATGCACAGCAGTTCTGTGTGCTTGCTTCATTCACTCACCCACTCCCACGACCTTCGCTGGCAAGAAGGAAATTCTTAAGTATAACTTTGAGTTGTTTACTAGCCTATTTCACGACAACACCATCATCTCCCAAGCCGCAAACCATTCTGACTTGGTCGGCACAGTGGTTAGCACAGCGCCTGGGACCTGGCCAATTCCAGCTTTGGGTCACTGCCTGTATAGAGTCTGCACGTTCTTCCCATGTCTGCGTGGGTTTCCTCCGGGTGCTCCAGTTTCCTCCCACAGTCCAAAGATGTGCATGTTAGGTGGATTGGCCATGCTAAATTGCCCCTTGATGTCCCAGGATGCGTAGGTCAGGAGGATTAGCGGGGTAAATGTGTGGGGTTATACGGGGATAGGGCCTAGGTAAGACACTCTGTCGGAGAGTCAGTGCTGACTCGATGGGCCAAATGGCCTCCTTCTGCAAGGTAGGGATTCTATGGTATGTTGCTGGGTCAAACCCCTGGGCACTATTGTGAGAGCATCATTACCACAGGGTCTGCACTGATTGAAGAAGGTGGCCCATCATCCATCCACTCCAGTGAAACAGGAAATGGATAATCAATGTGCCAGCAGTACCCACATCCAGAGATTTGATTGATGAAGCTGACCAGTTATTGGCACCTAGGCATCTATTGCAGAAACCTGCAGGATATTTATAAACCAAAAAACTGTCACGATGCATAATGATTCCCCGTCTTTTCATAATCTAACTCTGGCTTGTCAATTCAGTGCCATAACCACCATATCCATTTTAAGACCAGTTCCTTAACATCAACAGAATTAAAGAGTTGGCACAAAGGGCCTTGTTGAATTTGAGACTACAGAGCTTTGATGAGGAGCAGAGGCAGAGTTGGAAGGAGAAGGTTTCAGTGAGAAATGTTAACGAGGGCAAGGGAGGTGATCTTGGCAACAGATATAGGATGCAGAATTAAAAGCGAAGCTGTGCATTAAGAGTGCCCAAGGTTTCATATCGCTCAGAGTGTGGTGTTGATGGCAGGTGCAGAGTATTGTCAGAGGAGGGTTGTGGGGGAGACGGGGAAGGTTTGGGTTGCTCTCCGGTCTAAACAATTCTGACCATGATTTACTCTCTGTTCCAGTAATCCCCGACTCTCCTGAAGCTTGTGATATAAAGACTCCATCACCACCCCGTGAAGAGCCAATCAAGGAAGAGGATACATCACCTCAGTGCCTTTCAGATGTCGAGGTTAAGCCACCATGTTGGGGAAGTGCAGATGAAGCTGAGGTAATGGGCAGTTCCTCCAGCACAAAGTCTTTACCAGTAAGGATTGTTCAACTGGTTTATGCAGAGGACATTTTGCAGCAAATAATACAAAGGATCATAGAATCCCTACAGTGCAGAAGGAGGCCATTCGGCCCATCGAGTCTGCACCGACCTCAATCCCACACGGGCCTATCCCCATAACCCCACATATTTACCCTGCTAATCCTCCTGACACTAAGGGTCAATTTAGCATGGTCAATCAACCTAACCTGCACATCTTTGGATTGTGGGAGGAAACCGGAGCACCCGGAGGAAACCCACGCAGATACAGGGAGAATGTGAAAACTCCAGACAGACTGTGATCCGGGTGGCATGGTGGTTAGCACTGCTGCCACACAGTGCTGTTGGCACTCACCTGATAAAGGGGCAGCGCTTCGAAAGCTACCAAATAAACCTGTTGGACTTTAACCTGGTGTTGTGAGAATACTAACTGTGCCTCACAGCGCCAGGGATCTGGGTTCGATTCTCTGCTTGGGTCACTGTGTGGAGTCTGCACGTTCTCCCCGTGTCTGCGGGGGTTTCCTCCCACAGTCCAAAGATGTGCAGGTTAGGTGGATTGGCCATGCTGAATTGTCCCTTAGTGTCAGGGGGACTAGCTAAGGTAAATGCATGGGGATAGGGCCTGGGTGGAATTGTGGTCGGTGCAGACTCGATGGGCTGAATGGCCTTGTGCACTGTAGGATTCTGATTTTATGAATGTTCTAGCAAGGAATTGGGCAATTTTCTAGATGTGAAAGGAACAAAATGAGCTACTGTAGTCAAATCAGTCTTTAAGCATGCATCTGGTCCTGTTGATCTGAGTGACTCATTCTGGCTTCGTGCCATTAAGTATCGTTCATTTTTGGCAAATGAAATCATAATGTACAACAACAAACTGCACTTTTCTAGCACCATAAACTCAGGAACCCATTTTGTAGCATTTCATAGGACGGTAATCAAGCAAAATGTGATACCAAGCCACATGGCAATGATTAAAGTTTCAAGGAGTGTCTTAACAGAGGAAACTACGGAGGGAATTTAGAGCTGCTTATTTTTATTCATTCGCTCAATATGGGTGTCGCTGGCTAGGCCTGGATTTGTTGCCCAATCCCTAATTACCTTTGAGAAGGTGGCGGTGAGCAACATTCCTCAATATAACGTGAGTTGTTTGCAATGCCATTATCAGAGGGCATTTTAGTCAACCACATTTCTGTGGATCTGGAGTTCTAGGTAGGTCAGACCGGGTAAAGAAGGCAGATTTCCTTCCCTAAAGGAAACAAGATGGGTTTTAAACAATCTGTTATCTTCGTGGTCGCCATTACTGAGACGAGCTTTATATTCCAGATTTTATTTAATTAACCAAGTTTAAATTGCTCAGCCTACGCAGTGTGGTTTGAACTCATGTCTCTGGATTATTAATTGAAGCATCTGGATTACTAGTCCGTTTGTTTGAGTTTGATGATCTATACCTAGGTAGCTGAAGGCATAGCCACTTGTAGCAATAAAAATCTTGGGTGGAGCGCAGTGATCTTGGAGGGTTGTCGGGCTGGAAGATGGCGGGGAGGAGGGTATGGTGAGGTCATGGAAGGATTTGAAAAACAGGATGAAAATTTTAACTGTGAGCATTGCTGTACAGGGAGCCAGAGGCCGTTTGACCAATCAAATCTGCAGTAGATCAATCCACTAAACTGCCATCGTGTCCTCTTCCCTTCATCTCTGTATCTCCCTCCCCTTCAGAGAGTTCGGCTATTCTTCACAATGAAAGATATGATGCTGTCCGCACTGATGTACCCATGGGAAAAGGTCATTGAACCCATGTGTGTTTGACTTGCCCTTTGATTCACACCCATTCGCCAACTATTCCTCCTGCCTCCTATTCCAACTTTGTGGGAAGGGCAAAAAAAGCACAGAGAAATTTATCTGATAAATTCCTAAAGGACAAGGAAATGTGTCCACTACGTTTAGACAGTTACGTGGGTAAGATGGGTATAGAGGGATATGGGCCAAATGCGGGCAATTAGGACGAGCTTAGGGGTTTAAAAAAAAAAGGGGTGGCATGGACAAGTTGGGCCAAAGGGCCTGTTTCCATGCTGTAAACTTCTATGACTCTGTGACTCATCCAGAATCATGAGAAAAGTAAATATCTAAACTTGTTTCCCCCCCCACCCTGCCAACCCTGCCCTGGCAACCACTTCCTCATGGAGTTTAGAAGGATGAGGGGGGATCTTATGGAGACTTATAAGATAATGCGGGGGCTGGATAGGGTGGAGGCGGAGAGATTCTTTCCACTTAGTAAGGAAGTTAAAACTAGAGGACACAGCCTCAAAATAAAGGGGGGTCGGTTTAAGACAGAGTTGAGGAGGAACTTCTTCTCCCAGAGGGTGGTGAATCTCTGGAATTCTCTGCCCACTGAGGTGGTGGAGGCTACCTCGCTGAATATGTTTAAAGCGCGGATGGATGGATTCCTGATCGGTAAGGGAATTAAGGGTTATGGGGATCAGGCGGGTAAGTGGTACTGATCCACGTCAGATCAGCCATGATCTTATTGAATGGCGGGGCAGGCTCGAGGGGCTAGATGGCCTACTCCTGCTCCTATTTCTTATGTTCTTATGTTCTCAGGCTAGATGGTGGCCTCCATTCTACCCAGCCCCATCATCATGACCTATACATCTCTCATAATCAATGCCCAAATTAAAATAATCAAGAGAGGAAGGTACAATTTTGTCTTTTAAAAAGCATTTAGACAGTTACATGAGTAAGATGGCTATAGAGGGATATGGGCCAAACACGGGCAATTGGGACTAGCTTAGGGGTTTTAAAAAAAAGGGCGGCATGGACAGGTTGGGCCGAAGGGCCTGTTTCCCTGCTGTAAATCTCTATGACTCTATCTGAGCCAGATTCCCTCCAAGTGAGAACAGACCCAAGGCCATTCTTAATCATTTCACTCCAAAGATGTGATCAGGTTGATTGGCCATGGTAAATTGCCCCTTAGTGTAAGAAGGATTAGCAGGGTAAATATGTGGGGTTATGGGGATAGGGCCTGGGTGGGATTGTGGTCGGTGCAGACTCAATGGGCCAAATAGAACATAGAACATAGAACATTACAGCGCAGAACAGGCCCTTCGGCCCACGATGTTGCACCGACCAGTTAAAAAAAAACTGTGACCCTCCAACCTAAACCAATTTCTTTTCGTCCATGAACCTATCTACGGATCTCTTAAACGCCCCCAAACTAGGCGCATTTACTACTGATGCTGGCAGGGCATTCCAATCCCTCACCACCCTCTGGGTAAAGAACCTACCCCTGACATCGGTTCTATAACTACCCCCCCTCAATTTAAAGCCATGCCCCCTCGTGCTGGATTTCTCCATCAGAGGAAAAAGGCTATCACTATCCACCCTATCTAAACCTCTAATCATCTTATATGTTTCAATAAGATCCCCTCTTAGCCGCCGCCTTTCCAGCGAAAACAATCCCAAATCCCTCAGCCTCTCCTCATAGGATCTCCCCTCCATACCAGGCAACATCCTGGTAAACCTCCTCTGCACCCTCTCCAAAGCCTCCACATCCTTCCTGTAATGTGGGGACCAGAACTGCACACAGTACTCCAAGTGCGGCCGCACCAGAGTTGTGTACAGTTGCAACATAACGCTACGACTCCTAAATTCAATCCCCCTACCAATAAACGCCAAGACACCATATGCCTTCTTAACAACCTTATCTACTTGATTCCCAACTTTCAGGGATCTATGCACACATACACCTAGATCCCTCTGCTCCTCCACACTATTCAAAGTCCTCCCGTTAGCCCTATACTCAACACATCTGTTATTCCTACCAAAGTGAATTACCTCACACTTCTCCGCATTAAACTCCATCCGCCACCTCTCGGCCCAACTTTGCAACCTGTCTAAGTCTTCCTGCAAACTACGACACCCTTCCTCACTGTCTACCACACCACCGACTTTGGTGTCATCAGCAAATTTGCTAATCCACCCAACTATACCCTCATCCAGATCATTAATAAATATTACAAACAGCAGTGGCCCCAAAACAGATCCCTGAGGTACACCACTTGTAACCGCACTCCATGATGAATATTTACTATCAACCACCACCCTCTGTTTCCTATCCGCTAGCCAATTCCTGATCCAATTTCCTAGATCACCCCCAATCCCATACATCTGCATTTTCTGCAGAAGCCTACCATGGCCTCCTCCTGCACTGCAGGGATTCTATGATTTAAAGCCCTCAGATTGGACTGCACCCCATGACTGCAGCCAGTTGGAAAGTTCAACTAATTTTAAAAAATATTACTCAACTCCTCGCTGCATCACTCCCCACCAAGTCAGGATATATAATTTTCTCTCAGTTCTTGTGTCCCTTATCTAGTTTGTGTTTGAGGGACCAGTAGAGCCAACAGAGACGGCAGTGGGTGGCGATTGACTCAAGTTGGATAAATTGCAGTAATGTCAACATGCTTCTTCCAAATGGTGGAGAGTTTAGTCATCTAGTGTGGAGGAATTTTTAAAAATTCTCTCATGGGATGTGAGCGTCACTGGCAAGACCAATATTTGTTGCCCATTCCTGACTTATTAGGCATTTCAGAGGGCATTTGTGAGTCAACCGTACTGTTGTGGGTCTGGAGTCACATGTAGGTCAGACCGGGTAAGGACAGCAGATTTCCTTCCCTAAAGGACATTAGTGAATCAGCTGGATTTTTATAACAATTGCTAGTTTCACGATCAGCATTACCAAGACTAACTTTCAATTCCAGAATATTGCTTTAAATTTCATCCATTACCATGGTGGGATTTGAACCCAGGCCCCTGGAGCATTTAGTCAGGGCCTTTGGATTACTGGTCCAGTAACATTACCACTACACTGCCATCCACTGGTTACTGCCACTGGAAACAGTTTCTTTGTGGGATGTGTTGAGGCTCCAGCTGTAACACAAGGTGAAATGTGCTAACTTGAAAAACAAAAGCAGGAAATACGGGTGGTCAGGCACCACCTGGAATGGGAGAGATGGTTCAATGTTATAGCCTCACCTCATCTTGTTCTATTCCCCCCCCCCCCCCCCCCCCCCCCCCGCCCCTCCCTCCACCACCCTCAGAAGACAGTGGGAGTGAAACGAAGGAAACGAAGGCGAGTTCTCAAATCCAAGACCTTTCTGGATGACGAGGGTTCTATGGGTAAGATTTACCAATTGCTGCATGCTTCTTCACCTTTATACCATTTTCTCAGTAACCGGGAATCCACACATTGGGACAGGGTGCTCCTGGGAGAGGGCATGGAGGTGGGACATCCTCCTCGGAAAGGGCTTGGGAAAAGGGGATGGTGGAGAGGTCCACATGATGGAGAGGATATGGACGTTGGTGTCCTCCCAGGTGAAGAGGATATGGAGGGTTAGGGCGTCCTCTTGGAGAAGGGGGGTGGTCATTCTCCTAATGGACAGTTTGGGGATTCAAAGTGAAGAGGGTCTGAGGCCTGGAACTCGCTGAGGGTTGAAGAAGATGCTGAGTCTTTGTTCAGCCTGTAACTGGCCTGAGAAAGGAGTGGAGTCAGAGGGTGGAACGTGGAGTTGTGGGAGTTGGCAGTGGGAGCACAGCAATGGCTTAGATCATCCTAATAAGTTTATCCATGGCTGGACCTTGGACACACACAGTGGATGGGTTGAGGGAGGGGATGAAGTTTAAAATATGTTCCCTAATGTGTGAGTAGGACCTTGTAACCATCTGGGTTGTCTCATTCTGTTCCCCTCCTGCCCACGTCTTACACTAGTGACAGAGAAGGTTTACCAGAGTGAGTCGTGCACTGACAGCGAGAACGAGTTAGCAGCCAAACAAGAGTCAAAAAATCTCTCTGGACCCAAACCGACCGGCATGAAGAGCACTGCAGGAGGCAAAGAGCAGCCAAAGGAGCAGAAGGAGAAGAAAGCAGCAGCCGCCAGCAGGGCAGGCAAGCAGGCATCCATCATGGGATTCTTCAAAAAGGCCACCTAGTTCCAGCATCCTACTCCTGTCATGTTGACTCGGTCTCTCACTCCGTGTCGAATGTGCGTCATCGATCATTGTGATCAGACATTGAGATTTGATCAGGAGTCCAAAAAAACTAACACTCAAAAGTACTTAAAATATAAATTGATGATGAATGATCTAAAGGAAACTTGGTGCTGATGTTTGGGAAAGGTCACCTTGGACCGAGAGCTGCAGTTCATATACCTTGAGTGTTGCTCGAATCGGAGTGAAGTTACCTCTAGGATTGTTTCACATTGCACATTAAAACTTTATGTATCGTTAGGTGACTTTATTCTCCCTTATGTGTCCAGGAATAATCAGTCTCCAAACTTTATTCTGAACCCTTCTTGACCTCTCACGGGGGTAACCTGTACTAACTAGACTCTCTCTCCAATTCGCTGAAGTGATTGTCCATAAATAGTGTTTCAAATGCGACCCTGGGTACGCACGATAGTTACAGGATCGTGACGCTGAACTTCAACCATCTCGCTGGCTGAGGCTGTTAAAACTGACAAGGTTAATGTTTGTTTTCTTCTCTCCTGGTTTTTAATTAGAATCAAAGTGTTGGTTTTGTTTCTTTTAAAAAGTAACTCCAGTTTGTAAAATGTTTCAATAAGGTCGAAGTCTCATCATTCAGAAGTATAAGCTTCTTTACTCTGCATGCTGCCTGAGGCTCTGTGCTGTTACAATATGTGTTACTGGTGTACTCTGCTGTCTTGCATGCTTTTGTGTCATAGTGGAACATCCTCATTAGCCCTGGAAAATCCGAGGAGCAGGTCATGGGTCAAAGTACCGCACCTGCTTTTAACAATTATTTCAGGAACATTCCTACCACCAGATTTGACACTGGGTACAGCTGTGGTCACTCAGTGACCCATGGCTATCTTCACCCTCTATGTGAGCAGAGGTAGTGATTGTCTACAGATTATATAAGGCATCTCAGTGTTGTGCAATTTGCACACGTCACTGGACAGTGAGTGCGAGTCTAGGCACGGTTGATGTGATTTCATTCCCCTTCATTAGGCACTACGCCCACCCCACTCACTGCCCCAAATAATAAGCTAACCACCACTATTCCCACCCCTACCCCACCATGCTGAGATTGTACAACTCCCATGTCTGAACCAGATGGTTGCGTTGATGTACTGAGCTATAAGGAATATTTTAAAATGCATTTTGACTGTATTCAGGCAACTGCTGACGTCTTTTATTCATGAGAGGTTAGGTTTGAGTCCTCACCTTGGCGTAGTGAACTGTCCAAATGAAAGGAGTTCATCCTGACTCGACTAGGTCTGTGCTGGACTGGGAAACAGTGGACTGAAATTGATCATCAACTCACCTGAAGTCTCAGTAACCAAGAAGTGACAATGGGAATTGTGGAAACTGGACGTGGCCCAGACAAGGAGAGTGCAATGAGCAATTCTCGGGGATATTTCCCGTTTATTTTTCATGTTCCTCCAGGACTAGGTGTAGACGGTGTGATATTAAATTTGTGCAAATAACCAGTCTTACGTACAACCTTGCACAGTTCTGGGACACCTGTCCCTCTCCAGACCGCCAAAAGACAGAAATATCCAGTGCCGGATGTTTGATATTTTTACAAAAGCTCTGCCTAATGTCCCCAGTATCTCTGAGGAGTGTGAGGAGACCGTTTCTGTGGAGGATTTGTCAGTCAAAGAGTTCAGAAATCCTTAGGGGACTCTAAGTGCAATGGGTAAACAACTAAGAATTCATTTCATTTATATTTCAGGCCTTGTAAACAGAACTGGGCTAGTTAAGGGGTCGGGGGTGGGTGTTGTTGGTGGGTTGGGTTTGGGAGGAAGTTCTAGATTTGAGTAACCCAATGAACCATTTTCTGTTTAAAGTTTATATGTGAATAAAAGTTTTTTTAAAAAATAAGCTAAGATTACTCATTGTAAATCTGTGCGAGTCTTCACTCCAAAGCACGTGTGTTTTGACATAGATATGCAGTACAGTGTGAACGTAACTTTGTGTTCCAGCCCCTGGAGTGGATCTTGAACCCAGCATATTGCCCTTGTTTAAGTGACAGTCAACGCTCCTTACCTGCTGCTGCTAAAACTCTTGTCACCTCCAAGCTCAATTTTAACAATGATTTCCTTACATGATCCATCCAAAACTCTGGCACCTGCATCCTAAACTCATCTTGAGTCCCTCTCTGGTAATGCTCAAGTTGCCAACGCCTTCTCATTCCTCACTGCCTCTCTTTTTACCTTAAAACCTCCTCTAAACTCATCTCTTTGATCTGCAGTTGGCTCCCCGAACCTCTCCATCTCTGCTCTATTGGACCTGCCACTCTGTGAAGGGAAGCTTTTTTGTTTGCAAAAATATACCTCATTCAGAAAATATCTGGAAGAGCATTGCAAACATTTCAAAGTGGCCATCACACACACTGCAATCATATTCAGGTTCTCTACGTACATCAGGTTGCAGTCGGATGCTTCAGTGCAGTCAAAGAAACTACAGACATTTCAAAATGGTCATTGCAAAAGGTACAACGGTATTTAAGTTGTTTACGTCGATCAAGTTGCACTCAGGTGCTTCCATACAATTGTGATGCATGTAATATTCACTGCATCCATTCACTGAGTCACACAGCTCAAGGGGGTTCTATACAATTTACCTCCCCTCATTTCACTATAGCTGAAGGTTTTAGATAGTGACATTGCCCCTTGATCCCTTTAGCCCCAAGAGCTATATCTAATTTCTTCTTGAAATCACACAAAGTTTTGCCTCAACTACATTTTGTAGGAGTGAATTCCACACATTCACCACCCTCTGGGAGAAGAAATTTCTCCTCATCTCAGTCCTAAAAGGTTTATCCCTTATCCTCAAACTTTCACCCTTAGTTCTGGACTCCCCCACCATTGGGAACATTCTTTCTGAATCTACCCTGTCTAATCCTGTTAGAATTTTATAAGTTTCTATGAGATCCCCTCTCACTCTTCTAAACTCCAGTGAATATAATCCTAACCGACTTAGTCTCTCCTCATATGACAGACCTGCTGTCCCAGGAGTCAGCCTGGCAAACCTTCGCTGTACTCCCTCCTTCCCCCCCCCCCATATCAAGGGATATGGGGGGAAGGGGAGGACCAGGGTATTGAATTTGGTGATCAACCATGATCATATTGAATGGGAGAGCAGACTCGAAGGGCTGAATGGCCTATTCCTGCTTCTATTTTCTATGAATGTTTCTCGGCAGTGGACTCCACATAATGTTCTAGAGGCCCTGGAGGAAAAGGAGATGGTGGATCCTGTCAGATGGTTCCCTGAGCAGACTATCAAAATCATTTGGCAGAATGCTTCATCATCAGAACTTTCAAACAAGCACCAAGACCTAGCTTGGCTGAAGAACATCCTCCCACAGAAACAGGACAAAATACTCCAGGTGTGGCCTCACCAACACCCTGTACAATTGCAATAAAACATCTCTACCCCTATACTCAAATCCTCTCGCTATGAAGGCCAACATACCATTTTCCTTCTTTACTGCCTGCTGTACCTGCACACTTACTTTCAGCGACTGGTGCACAAGGACAGTAAGGTCTTGCTGAGTATCCACCTCTCTCAATTTACACCATTTAAATAATCTGTCTTCCTATTATTGCTACCAAAGTGGATAACCTCACATTTATCCACATTATACTGCATCTGCCATGCAGGTGCCCACACACTCAGCCTGTCCAAATCACGCTGAAGCATCTCTGTATCCTCCTCACAGCTCACCCTCCCACCCAACTTTGTAATATCTGCAAATTTGGGGATAATACATTAAGTTCCCTCGTTCAAATCATTAATATATAATGTAAACAGTTAGGGTCCTAGTACCGATCCCTGTGGTACCCCACTAGTCACTGCCTGCCAATCAGAAAAATACCCATTTATTCCAACTCTAAGCTTCCTGTCTGCTAAATAATTTTCTATCTATCTCAATACACGACCCGCAATCCCATGTGCCATAGAACCATAGAAAATTACAGCTCAGAAACAGGCCTTTTGGCCCTTCTTGTCTGTGCCGAACCATTTTATGCCTAGTCCCACTGACCTGCACTTGGACCATATCCCTCCACACCCCCCTCATCCATGAACCCGTCCAAGTTTTTCTTAAATGTTAAAAGTGACCCCGCATTTACCACTTTATCCGGCAGCTCATTCCACACTCCCACCACTCTGCGTGAAGAAGCCCCCCCTAATATTCCTTTAAACTTTTCTCCTTTCACCCTTCACCCATGCCCTCTGGTTTTTTTCTCCCCTAGCCTCAGCGGAAAAAGCCTGCTTGCATTCACTCTTATCTATACCCATCAAAACCTCTATCAAATCTCCCCTCAATCTTCTACGCTCCAGGGAATAAAGTCCCAACCTATTCAATCTCTCTCTGTAACTCAGCTTCTCAAGTCCCGGCAACATCCTTCTGAACCTTCTCTGCACTCTTTCAATCTTATTTACATCCTTCCTGTAACTAGGTGACCAAAACTGTACACAATACTCCAAATTCGGCCTCGCCAATGCCTTATATAACCTTACCATAACACTCCAACTTTTATACTCGATACTCTGATTTATAAAGGCCAATGTACCAAAGGCACTCTTTACGACCCTATCCACGTGTGACGTCACTTTTAGGGAATTCTGTACCTGTATTCCCAGATCCCTCTGTGCAACTGCACTCTTCAGAGTCCTACCATTTACCCTGTACGTTCTTTGGTTTGTCCTTCCAAAGTGCAATATCTCACACTTGTCTGCGTTAAATTCCATTTGCCATTTTTCAGCCCATTTTTCTAGTTGGTCCAAATCCCTCTGCAAGCTTTGAAAACCTTCCTCACTGTCCACTACACCTCCAATCTTTGTATCATCAGCAAACTTGCTGATCCAATTTACCACATTATCATCCAGATCATTGATATAGATGACAAACAACAATGGACCCAACACCGATCCCTGCGGCACACCACTAGTCACAGGCCTCCACTCAGAGAAGCAATCCTCCACAACCACTCTCTGGCTTCTTCCATTGAGCCAGTGTCTAATCCAATTTACTACCTCCCCATGTATACCTAGCGACTGAACCTTCCTAACTAACCTCCCATGAGGGACCTTGTCAAAGGCCTTGCTGAAATCCAGGTAGACAACATCCACCGCCTTCCCTTCATCCACTTTCCTGGTAACCTCCTCGAAAAACTCTAATAGATTGGTCAAACATGACCTACCACGCACAAAGCCATGTTGACTCTCCCTAATAAGTCCCTGTCTATCCAAATATTTGTAGATCCTATCCCTTATCACACCTTCCAATAACTTGCCCACCACCGACGTCAAACTTACTGGCCGATAATTTACCGGATTTCTTTTGGAACCTTTTTTAAACAACGGAACAACATGAGCCACCCTCCAATCATCCGGCACCTCCCCCGTGAATACTGACATTTTAAATATGTCTGCCAGGGCCCCTGCAAGTTCAACACTAGCTTCCCTCAAGGTCCGTGGGAATACCCTGTCCGGTCCTGGGGATTTATCCACTCTGATTTGCCTCAAGACAGCGAGCACCTCCTCCCCTTTAATCTGTAAAGGTTCCATGGCCTCCCTACCAGTTTGCCCTATTTCCGTAGACTCCATGCCCGTTTCCTCAGTAAATACGGATGCAAAAAAACCATTTAGTATCTCCCCCATCTCTTTTGGTTCCATACACAGTGCCGACCACTGTCTGATCAAGTTGTGGTCAAAGATGTTTCTCTGCATAAATGTTTCCACGAGGGACAAATAGCACTGTCCAACTACTTGGAGCGTTCAGTGGCAGTGTGGTAAGACCCATCTTTTGCAACATTGGGGACAGGTAGAACGTCAGCACATACTGACACTTGGTGTTTGCGTATGCACAGCTTGATGCAGTCGCACATAAAGGTGGCCATCAGGATCTGGCTGATGTTGGACACATCTTTTCCCCTTTATCTGGAGGCTTGTACATTGGGTCCCTTCAAACATGGTCCATTTTGGACCCCTAGATGAAGCAGAAAATGGCTTGGGTAATTGCCACAGTGCAGGAGTGAGGAATGGGTCAGACCTGGGCCACATACAGCAACATCGAGAATGCCTCGCACCTGATAACCAAGTTCTTACCTGCAATGGAGAATCAACGGCGCTCACACGTACCCAGTTTTTGGTTCATTATACCTATTCGCTCCTTCTAGTTTCTAACGCATGGCCTGGTCCCACCAAACCATATCCCCAGCACCCTCAGGCCTTCTGACCTGGCGGTGAAAGGGGCAAGGGTTAGAGCATGGCCTCACTCTTACCACGATTGACCTTGGCACCCGAGGCCAGCTTGAACTGGCCGCAGATGTTGATCAGCCTGTGTACCAACAGCAGATCCAAGCAGAAGATAGTGACGTCTGTGTACACGGAGACTTTGACCCGAGTGCCTCCGATGCCTCGGACTGTCACTCTTATGCCTGAATCCTTCCTGATGGACTTGGCAAAATGTTCGATTCAACACACAAACAGGATGAGAGAGTGAGCGGAGCTCCGCCTGATGCCAGATTTAATTGAAAAGCTTTCTGATTCCCACCCATTGATTTGATATTGCACAAATGGGGAATAATTTCTTACTCTTAACTGGCTGTTTCCTAGTGCCTGGACATTATGGAACTTCTCCACCACAATCTCCATCTTCCATGACATCCAGCCTAATCTTGGCATCAATTTAAAACATATAATTGAAAGGATGTGGATGTCGCTGGCTAGGCCTGCACTTACTGCCCATTCCCAAATGCCCTTCAGAAGGTGAGCCACCATCTGAGCAATTTTCTTAGCTATTTGGGAGGCAGTTAAGAGTCAACTATTTCTGCGGGTTGGAATCACATCGGCCATACTGAGTGCTGAAGGGCATTAGTGAACTAAAGGGGTTTTTACATCAATCTGGTAGTTTCATGGTCACCATTACTAATACCAACTTTTTTCTTCAAGGAATATGTAATAAACTGAATTTAAATTTCTCCAGCGTCATGGTGGGAGTTGAACCCCATGTCTCTCGATCATTAATCCAGGCCTCAGCATTACTAATCCACTAACATAACCGCTATGCTACCACTCTAGGTTGATCTGTTGTACCTTCTCTTCAATGGTTTCCAGTGATGCACTGCAGGCTCTTAGTTATGTTTCACAATTTAAAATAAAACTCCCCCTTCATTCTGACAGTATAATGTTCCACTCCAGTGACATCATGAATAGGAGCATGGGGGGAGGGGTAGGGGGCTGGAGGGCTGGTTTGGGAGGGAGGGAGGGAGGGGGGGGGTGTGGTGGTGGTGCCACTGTGTGACTCAGAGTAAAATGTAAGTGAAAAGCTGTTCCAGGGCATCTGCCCCGAGGCTGCATTTACCCAACATTTCCAGGTGGAAACACAGAGTTGGAAAATACTGTGCTTGTATGGCCCGGGTATTCGCAGAAGATTCAGCAACAGACACTCAGCAACTTGCCTTCACTTGGTGAGTGTACTATAGAGAAATGTAGATGTGGTCAGGAAAGGGGCTGGTGATGGTGTAAAAAGGAAAACAGATGCCCAGCCAAATATTTGATTTGACTTAGGAATTAGGAGCAGAAGTAGGCTTTTCAGCCTTTCAAGCCAGTTCCGCCATTCAATCAGATCATGGCTGATCTCTCCCTGGTCTCAAATCCACCTCCCCACCTGTTCCCCATATCCCTTTAACCTGCTTTTTAATCATAACTATGTCTATCCCCTTCTTGAAACCACTTAATGATTCAGACTCCACCGCGCGATGGGGCAGCGAGTTCCACAAATTCAGCACCCTCTGCGAGGAGTAGTTCCTCCTCATCTCAGTTTTAACTCGACCACCTCCCAGCCAAACCTGTGACCTCTTGTTTTAGATTGTCATACAAGGGAAAACATTTGCTCTGCTTACTTTGTCAATCGCTTTCAGTGTTTTATATATCTCGGTCAGATCCCCTCTCATCCTTCTAAACACAAGTACAAGACCAAACTGTTTAATCTCTCCTCATACGTCAACCCTTTCATCCCCGGAATCAATCTGGTGAACCTCCTCTGAACTGCCTCGAATGCCGCAACATCCTTCCTCAAATAAGGAGACCAAAACTGGACACAATATTCCAGACGTGGTCTCACCATCACCCTATACAATTGCAAAAACACTTTTCTTTTATACTCCAGTCCCTTTGCAATAAATGCCAACATCCCATTTGCCTTTTTTATTACATGCTGCACCTGCAAAATGACTTTCTGCGATTCATGAACACAGACACCCAGATCCCTCTGCCCGGATGCATTTTGAATCTGCTTTCCATTTCGGTAATAATTTGCCTTTCTATTTTTTTGGCCGGAATTAGAAAAGGGAGTAAATTAAGGGTTAGTTTTAGAGAAAGGACCAGCCAGTTAGAGTAGAATAGGGACAAAAACAGAAAGTGCTGGAAAATCTCAGCAGGTCTGACGGCGTCCGTGGAGAGAGAGAGTGGAGGCAACGTTTCGAGTCTGGATGACCCTTTCCTCAGAGCTGGGAGCTCCATTCTCCCCACAGAGGCTGTCAGACCTGCTGAGGTTTTCCAGCACTTTCTGCCTCTGTTTCAGATTCCAGCATTCGCAGTATGTTGCTTTTATATTAAAGTAGAATAGATTAATCAGTTAGTTAGAGTTAGATTAGAGAAGAGATCAGTTAGTTAGAGTAGATTAGGAGCTGGTTAAAGTTAAAAAAGAGTTACTTTATTAGGCGTGAGTTAGAGATAGGTTAGAGAATAGTAGTTAGGGTTAGAGTAGATAAGGGGCTAGTTAGGGAGGAGAACAGCTAGTTTGATTCGTTTAGGAGTTAGTTAGGTTAATCAGTTGGCTAGAATGAGGTTAGAGAAAAGATCAGTTAGAGTAGATTAGGGGCTAGTTAGAGTTAAAAAGGGAGATGGTATATTAGGGGTTAGTTAGGGAATAGTTATGGTTAGTTAGAGTGGATCAGGGGCTAGTTAGGGGGAACATTGCTGGATTAGTTTAGGGGTTAGATTTGGGTGAGAGGCAGCGAGTTTGATCAGGAATTAGTTTAGAGCGCTGGATCAGGGCGCGCTCCCGCTTTCCGCGCCCCCGACGCGCGCTCCCTCGGCCCACGCGCTTTTCCCTGCGCGCGCTCCCGCTGTCCGCGCGCACCCGATGCGCACTCCGGCGGTCCCGCCGCGCGCTCCCGGAGGGGGGCGGGGCTGCTCCGTCACAAGATGGCGGGCCGGAGCCGGAGCGGGAGCGGCAGCGGGGAGCGGGCCCGGAGAGGGCGGCAGGGAGCCCGGCTCCAGACTCCGGGCCAGGCCGGGGACAGCGGCCTCTGCCGGGGCTGCCTGAGCCGCGCGGGACCCGAGGCCGGGATAGGCCTCAGCCTGGGTCTTGCCTGCCCGCTGTGCCGCCGCACCGACACCGACAGCAGCCGGGCCCGGGCCACCGGGGCGCCGCTCTGGCAGCAGCGAGGCCGCAGGAGGAAGCAGCAGAGCCGCTGGAGGCAGCGAGAGGAGGCGGCGGAGCAGCGGCTGGAGTCCGGTGAGAGCGGCAGGGCCGCGGGCAACTGCTGACCGGGGGGCCTCTGCCAGACTGGGCCTGGGGAGCGGGCAGCGATCCAGAGGATCCCTAGTAGATCCCCAGTTGATCTCTGACAGACTCCCCCAGTGGGTCCCTGACAGACGTCCCCCACTGGATCCCTGACATAACCCCACTGATCCCTGACAGACCCTCAGTGGATCCCTGACAGACCCTCCTCCCTCCAGTAGACCCCTGACAAATCCCCCCA
The DNA here is from genome assembly GCF_964213995.1 of Mustelus asterias. Classification (NCBI taxonomy): domain Eukaryota; kingdom Metazoa; phylum Chordata; class Chondrichthyes; order Carcharhiniformes; family Triakidae; genus Mustelus; species Mustelus asterias. Next base: position 124,302,135 of record NC_135810.1, on the reverse strand, counting down.
GAGGATCCCTGATAGAACCCCCCCCCCAGTGGATCCCTGATAGAACCCCCCCCCCCAGTGGATCTCTGATAGAACCCCCCCCCCCTCCCGTGGATCCCTGATTGGACACCCCCCCCCCCCCCCCCCCCCGTGGATCCCCGATAGAACCCCCCCCCAGTGGATCCCTGATTGACACCCCCACCCCCACCACCAGTGGATCCCTGATAGAACCCCCCCTCCCCGGTGGATCCCTGACATACCCCCGGTGGATCCCTGACATACCCGCCCCCCCCCCCGGTGGATCCCTGACGTACCCCCCCGCCCCCCCGGTGGATCCCTGACATCCCCCCCCCCCCGGTGGATCCCGACATCCCCCCCAGTGGATCCCTGACATCCCCCCCCCCCGGTGGATCCCTTACATCCCCCCACCCCCCGGTGGATCCCTGACATCCCCCACCCCCCGGTGGATCCCTGACATTACCCCCCCCCCCCCCGGTGGATCCCTGACAGCCCCCACCCCCAGTGGATCCCTGACAGCCCCCACCCCCAGTGGATCCCTGATAGACCCCTAGTGGATCTCTGATGGACCCCCCAGTGGATCCCTGACAGACTCCCTCCAGTGGATTCCTGATATCCTCTCCCCCAGTGGATACCCAAGACTCCCCAAGTGGATCCTTGATACCCCCAGTGGATTCCTGATAGAGCCCTCAGTGGATCCCCGATAGACCCCAATGGTTCCTTGACATGTCCCCAGTGTGTCTGCAGGATACCCTGTAATCCCCAATAGACTCCAGTGGGTCCCTAATCAATCCAGTGGATCTCTAATAGACCCAAGTGATCCATAATGGACCCCGCAATCCCTGATAAACCAAATGTATGTCTAATAAATCCCTGGTGGATCCTCAATAAAGCCAAATTTGATTCCTGATAGACCCCAGGGGTCCCCAACAAAACCAAAGTGGATCCCAAATTTAATCAAGATAAATTCTACTGAATTTCCAATAAACCCCAATGGACCCCCAAGTTGATCCCAGCAAATCCATGATAGATCCCAGTTGATCCCTGATAGAGCCCAGGGAGAAGTGAAAAGAAGAATATCAGCATGTGGAAAGTGGCAGTGGCTCTGAAATCGAAAAATGTGGGAAGAAAGTGGCTCTGATGAGGGTCATCCAGACTCGAAACGTTGGCTCTGCTCTCTCCCCACAGATGCTGTCAGACCTGTTGAGATTTTCCAGCATTTTCTGTTTTTCTTTGGGAAGAAAGGGGTTGGGGAAGTGGGGGTTTACCAAGACATTGGGGTATTAGGCTGACATAGAAGAATCATAGAAACCCTACAGTGCAGAAGGAGGCCATTCGGCCCATCGAGTCTGCACCGACCACAATCCCACCCAGGCCCTACCCCTACATATTTACCCACTAATCCCTCTAACCTACACATCCCAGGACTCTAAGGGGCAATTTTTAACCTGGCCAATCAACCTAACCCGCACATCTTTGGACTGTGGGAGGAAACCGGAGCACCCGGAGGAAACCCACGCAGACACGAGGAGAATGTGCAAACTCCACACAGACAGTGACCCGAGCCGGGAATCGAACCCGGGACCCTGGAGCTGTGAAGCAGCAGTGCTAACCACTGTGCTACCGTGCTACCGTGCCGCGACATCAAGGAAGGATATTCTGATTTTGAACATGATTGTTTTAACTGGAAAAACCGAGGGCTGAGGGGAGACCTGATAGAGGTCTACAAAATTATGAGAGGCACAGACAGGGTGGATGGTCAGAGGCTTTTTCCAAGGTTGGAAGTGTCAATTACAAGGGGGCACAGGTTCAAGGTGAGAGGGGGAAAGTTTAAGGGAGATGTGCGGGGGAAGTTTCTCACACAGAGAGTGGTGGGTGCCTGGAACGCACTGCCAGAGGAGGTGGTGGAAGCAGGCACATTAGCAACATTTAAGCATCTGGATGGGTATGTGAATAGGGAAGGAATAGAGGGATGTGGACCAAGTAAGGGCAAAAGGTTTTGTTTTGTTTAGTTAGGGCATCATGATCGGCACAGGCTTGGAGGGCCAAAGGGCCTGCCCCTGTGCTTTACTTTTCTTTGTTCGATGGGTGGCATGGTGGCATAGTGGTGCCTCACAGGGCCAAGGACCCAGGTTCAATTCCGGCCTAGGGTCACTGTCTGGAGTTTGCACATTCTCCCCGTATCTGCATGGGTTTCCTCCCACAGTCCAAAGATGTGCAGGTTAGGTTGATTGGCCTAAATCCTAGTGTCAGGGGGATTATCAGGGTACATTTGTGGGGTTAAGGGAAAAGGGCCTGGATAGGATTATGGCCGGTGCAGACTTGATGGGCCGAATGGCGTCTTTCTATACTGTAGCGATTCCGTGATTCTAAGGAGGCTTGGATGCAGAGTGAGGAGAGAAGAGGTTATGTTGGGGTAACATTAGGGGTTGCTGCTTGGAACGGGGTCATGAAAAGGGAGGGAGACCAAGTGAATAGGTAGGATGGTTAGGTGAGAAGCGATGGAGTGGAGGAGAATGAGAGAAAAGGGCAATCTTACATCGTTAAAGGAATGGGAGGGATGGGGTCAGGGGGAAAGGGATGACCCTGGAGGAGTTTTGTGGGGGACAGAGAAAGGGGATGTGAGCTGAGAATTTCTACAACCTTACTTCATCATGGAGTAGATTTTCTGAATGACCTAAACTGTTTACTTTAAATCTGACTCAAAATCACTTGACAATCGGCTTGCAGAGCTGAATCATAGACTAGTCCTGTTTGTATGTGAGTTTCCTCACACAGGACTTGACTAAGCATGTAACTATCTTTACTCTGGTTAGGTTAAAGTTGATGTATGCAATGCTACAGCACAGGAAGAGACCATTTGGTCCATCACATTTCTGCTGGCCCTATGAAAAAGCGACACCTCCACCCCCTGATACCACATCCTCTTAATTTTCCCACCCAGTAATCTTTCCACTTCCTTTTGAAGGGTCAGTTTAGATTCTGTTTCTACCACCGATTCTCACGAGACATTGCCCGTCCTGACAACGTGTTTCTTTAAAAGTTATTTCTGCTATTACTTTTGTGCTTTTAATGATGATTTTTAAACATGCCCTGATGTTACAGACTTGCCAACCTGGAGAAATGTATTTTTTCTTGTTTTTTGTGTTACCAAAATCTCTCAAAATTTGAGTCTCTGTTAGAATGAAAAGGGCATCTGTTTCCCCAAGTCTCCTCGTATCATCTTAGTCAATCTCCCTTTTCCCTCATGGTTTGATATCCTTTCTGAAGTAAAACACTGAAATCTCTACGCTGTATTGTAACTGATGATTTGTGTAGGTTCAGCATTACCTCTGAGCTCAATGCTATGATATTACAAAGGGTTTTGATAAGAGTAAATCAAAACTGTGCAATGGGAGAAGAGTGGCACAGATTGAAGACAATTTGCAAAAGAACTGGTGGTAAAAAAATTTTGACACTGACTTGTTGTGATCTGGAAGGCGCTGCCTGAAAGGGCATTGGAAGCAGATTCAATAATAACTTTCAAAAGGGAAATGGATAAATACTCAAAACAAATGCAGGGCAATGGCGAAAGAGTGGAGAGAGTAGGAATAATTTTAGAGACTTGTTACTGACACATTGCTAAATGGCCACCCCTTCTGCTGTGAGATGTTGTGGTACTCAAACAAGACTTTGCAAACTTTGTGTGACTGCCTGATGCACACTTAGGTAACCCATTAAAGATGAAAGCTTAAATAAAAACAGGAAATGCTGGAGGAACTCATCAGGTCAGGCCGCATCTGTGGAGAGAGAGAGAGAGAGAGAGACAGTTAATGTTTTGAGTTCAATATCACTCTTTCTCAGAACTAGTTTGGATGTTTCTACTAATAAGTGCCTTGAAACAGTGCTGAATATTATACAGGATTGTTTTTAAATGAGGGAATTGTCCCTGTAACCCAGCGTGCCGTGTCTCTAGAATCAGAATCCCTACAGTGCAGTCTAGGAGCAGAGAGTGACAGGCTCTGCCTGTGAAGTCTGTTGTCTAGTCTCCATGGGAAGCACAAACCTGAGACCCTAGTGAGTATGATAATTACCTAGGGCACAGTCCCAGACCACTACTTGCTGTCTCAAATTTGCTGGCTGGTGTTCAGCTGGTAGCACCCTCTCCTCAGAGTCAGACGATCACAGATTTAAGCCCCACTCCAGAGACCTGAGCACTTTATCTACATTGATTCTTCCAGATCTGATGCTGAGGGAGTGCTGCACGGTTGGAGATGCTGTGTTCTGGATGAGATGCCCTCACCAGTGAATGTCACCGTTGGAAAAACGGGCTTTCGTTTATAAACGACTTATTTTACAATCTCAAAACACTTGAGTCCAAAATGCTTTGCCAGTAATGAAGTACTTCTGAAGTGGAATCGCTGCTCTAATGTAGGAAATGTGGCAGTCAATTTGCACACAGCAAGATCCCACATCAGCTGAAAAAAACTAGATAATTCGTTTAAGTTACGTTATTTGAGAGGGTTAATATTGGCTGGGGCACGGAAGAATTCCACTGCTCCTCTTTGGAATCTTTTACATTCACCTAAGAGGGCCTTGCTTTAAGGTCTCATCCAAAAGATGGCATTTCTGACAGTGCAACACTCCCCCAGTACTCCACCGACGGTGCGGCACCCGCACAGGACTGCACCGGCAGTGCGGCACCCGCACAGGACTGCACCGGCAGTGCGGCACCCGCACAGGGCTGCACCGGCAGTGCGGCACCCGCACAGGGCTGCACCGGCAGTGCGGCACCCGCACAGGGCTGCACCGGCAGTGCGGCACCCGCACAGGGCTGCACCGGCAGTGCGGCACCCGCACAGGGCTGCACCGGCAGTGCGGCACCCGCACAGGGCTGCACCGGCAGTGCGGCACCCGCACAGGACTGCACCGACAGTGCGGCACCCGCACAGGGCTGCACCGGCAGTGCGGCACCCGCACAGGGCTGCACCGGCAGTGCGGCACCCGCACAGGGCTGCACCGGCAGTGCGGCACCCGCACAGGGCTGCACCGGCAGTGCGGCACCCGCACAGGGCTGCACCGGCAGTGCGGCACCCGCACAGGGCTGCACCCGCACAGGGCTGCACCGGCAGTGCGGCACCTGCACAGGACTGCACCGACAGTGCGGCACCCGCACAGGGCTGCACCGGCAGTGCGGCACCCGCACAGGACTGCACCGACAGTGCGGCACCCGCACAGGGCTGCACCGGCAGTGCGGCACCCGCACAGGGCTGCACCGGCAGTGCGGCACCCGCACAGGGCTGCACCGGCAGTGCGGCACCCGCACAGGGCTGCACCGACAGTGCGGCACCCGCACAGGGCTGCACCGGCAGTGCGGCACCCGCACAGGGCTGCACCCGCACAGGGCTGCACCGGCAGTGCGGCACCTGCACAGGACTGCACCGACAGTGCGGCACCCGCACAGGGCTGCACCGGCAGTGCGGCACCTGCACAGTACTGCACCGGCAGTGCGGCACCCCCACAGTACTGCACCGGCAGTGCGGCACCCCCACAGTACTCCACCGGCAGTGCGGCACCCCCACAGTACTCCACCGGCAGTGCGGCACCCCCACAGTACTGCACCGGCAGTGCGGCACCCCCACAGTACTGCACCGACAGTGCCAGCCTTGATGTTTATGTTTCCCGGAACAGGAGAGTTCTTCCCCAATATCCCAGCCATTATTTATCGGCCAATCAACCTCACATAAATAGATTACTTGGCCATTACTGGTTGTGGGATCTTGCTGTGTGCAAATTGCCTGCTGTATTTCTTAACTATCGGCAGTGACTGTGCTTCAAAAACGTAGTTATTGTGTAGCACTTTGGAATCTGTGTGTGTGTGTGTGTGTGTGTGTAAATTGAACACGGAAAGCAGTACTAGAAGCTGTTCATTAATGATTTTGTACAAAGTGTCAACCCCATATGAAGCGTTGGGAAAGCTATTGAACTCACATGTCCTTTATGGGTCTGTGAGCATTGACAGTTTTCTAATTGGTTAGTTAGAGCCTCTTGTTCAGGTGTCTTTATCGAGGAGATATTTATGTAATCTGTTGTCTCTGTGAAGAACATGGCAGTGGGAAGTGGCCATTCAGCCCCTTAAGTCTGTTCTACCATTCAGTTGAATCATAGTCGATCTATATCTTAACTACATTGACCTGTCTGGCTTTCAATAATCAACAAGAATCTGTCAGTCTCAGTTTGAAACTTTCATCAGTCCCCAGCATATTGTTTGGGGGGGGGGGGGGGAATGATGATGTGGTAATGTCACTGGCCTAGTGATTCAAGTGCCCAGGCTAATGCTCTGGGAACATTAATCCACATCCAATCATGGCAACTGTTGGAATTTAAATTCAATAAAATCTGGAATTAAAAGCTTGTCACAGTATGTTGTTGTTTGTCGTAAAAACCCATCCAGATCACGAATGTCCTACAGGGAAGGAAATCTGCTGTCCTTACCTGATCTGGCCTACATGTTGACTCCGGATCTGCGCTAATGTGGATGATTCTTAACTGTCCTCTGAAATGGCCGAGCAAGACGCTCAGTTCAAGGGCAATTAGGGATGGGCAACAAATGCTGGGCCTTTCCAGCGTCTTCCACATCGTATGAAATATTGAATTAGAAACATGATTTACACTCTCCTTTGTGTGGGGAAACGCTTCTTGACATCCTCTCCTGAGTGGTCTGAAAGGTTCTGGATTCTCCCAGATTGGCAATGCCTGGAATTTACAATTCTGACCCTTGTTTTCAAATCTCTCCATTGCCTTGCCCCCTCCCTAACTCTGCAATCTCCTCCAGCTCCCTGACGCTTCATGGTATCAGCCCTCCTCTACTTCTTAAACATCTCTCCAATTTCCATCACCCTACCATTGGTGGCTGTGCCTTCAGCTGCGGAAGCCCTAAGCTCTGGAATTGCCTCCCTAAACCCCTCTATCTCTCCTTCCTCTGTCAAGACACTCCTTAAAACCTACCGCTTTGTTCAAACTTTTGGTAGCTGTCCTAATATCCCCCTCTGTGGCTCAGTGTCAAATGTTGTTCGATAACACTCCAGTGAATCACATGGGACGTCCTGTTACAGTAGGTGCTGCTTCCGATTCCTCCCTGTGCCACATTCCCAGGAGTGACTCTTTGATCTCTGCACTGTCAGGACAGAGATTGTTTCCTCTTTTCCTCAGAGTGCCCACAATCTGCTGTGAAAGGCAGGCTTTGGTTTCTTTATAGAACCTTATCTGTATTCAAAATGACAAGGGATTTTGACAGGGAGCTTGGGAGTAACAGTGTTCCCACCGGCAGAGGTGTTGGTAACCAGAGCACATAGATTAAAGATAACTGGTAAAAGAAGCAGGGACGGGAAATAAGGTATGGAAACAGCTTCGGTAATGACTTAGATCATAGAAACCCTTAGTGCAGAAAGAGGCCATTTGGCCCATCGAGTCTGCACCGACCACAATCCCACCCAGGCCCTACCCCCCATATCCCTACATATTTACCCGCTAACCCCTCTAACCTACGCATCTCAGGACACTAAGGGGCAATTTTTAGCATGGCCAATCAACCTAACCCGCACACCTTTGGACTGTGGGAGGAAACCGGAGCACCCGGAGGAAACCCACGCAGACACGAGGAGAATGTGCAAACTGCACACAGACAGTGACCCAAGCCGGGAATCGAACCCAGGTCCCTGGAGCTGTGAAGCAGCAGTGCTAACCACTGTGCTACCGTGCCACCCAATTCCTCCCTGTGCCACAATCTGCTTTTAAATCTGCTTTAAAAAGGAATTGGATAAATACCTGAATGGGGGAGTTTTCAGGGCAGGGGGGCAAGGGCATTGCTCTGATGAAGAGTCAGACACAATGGATTATATGACCCCTCACTATGCTGTGATTCCATGATTTATTGTGCTTAAATGGGCAAAGGATAATGGTCACTTCAGGCGCCTCGTAAGAAGGGAGTTGGGTTTGTCCTGAGTTGAGTTTGCCTTTTTGTTTTGTGCTTGCAGAACCTGTGTTCCGTGCTCCCCTGGTGCTGAGTAAAGCAGGCGATGTCCGGGAGGGGTTTGAGAACCAACTCCGACAGGTACTGTCCTCTGCCACTTCAATTATTCCAGTCGACTGTTTACAGAATGAGGAGGAAAACGGGAGGGGAATGGGACAGGGGTTGGTGAGGTGGAGAAAGGCTTTCACACCCTCTTCCAGTCAACCTTGAATAAGTTGCACTTTTGCCATTTGTCACTGATGATTTCTGGGTTCATTTAGGTTTGGGTCGATAAGTGGCAAGTAACATTCATGTCACACGAGTGCCAGGCAGCAAGTGTCTCTGTGCGGCGCACGAGCATCTCCAGGCGGTGGAACCACCGCCTCTGGGCAGCGCATGGCCCACCAATTCTCTCATAAGATGATGGTTTGCACCCTGGTTAATTCTGTTAAGCATCACGTGACTGCATGGCAGTCTCTGCTGGATTTACTGAAGAGGAAGACAGTGCGTTGAGAAGATGTATGATTCACTAGCCTCTGTTTTCTCTGAGCTCTCTTGGCAAGTTGAGCTTTTTGTTTTTGCCCCCCTCTTCCAATTCCCCTCCTGACAGTCCACCTCCTGAAGTCACAGCCTTCAGCATTACCATCACTGAATCCCCCACTATTAACATCCTGGGGGTTGCCATTGACCAGAAACCAAACTGGGCCAGCTATATACATACTGTTGTTTCAAGGGCAGATCAGAGGCTGGGAATTCAGTCTCCTGTCTCCCCAAATCCTGTCCACCATCTACAAGGTACAAGTCAGAGAGTGTAATGGAATACTCCCCACTTTCCTGGATGAGTGCAGCTGCAACAACACTCCAGAAGCTTGACACCATCTGGGACAAAGCAGCCCACTTGATTTGCATCCTTTCCACCATTTAAAACATTCACTTCCTTCACCACCGATACACAGTGACAACTAATATGCAAGATGCAGTATGTTGACAATCCAACCAGGGAGGGGGCCATACTAGATTTGGTATTGGGGAATGATGATGTGGAGATGCCGGCGTTGGACTGGGGTAAACACAGTAAGAGTTTTACCAACACCAGGTTAAAGTCCAACAGGTTTATTTGGTAGCAAATACCATTAGCTTTCGGAGCGCTGCTCCTTCGTCAGATGGAGTGCCGTCCGATTCCTCCCTGTGCCACAATCTGCTTTTATATCTGCTTTAAAAAGGAATTAGATAAATACTTGAATGGGGGAATTACATGGATACTCCATCTGATGAAGGAGCAGCGCTCCGAAAGCTAGTGGCCTTTGCTACCAAATAAACCTGTTGGACTTTAACCTGGTGTTGTTAAAACTCTTATTGGGGAATGAGCCAGGCCAGGGGATCGATGTTTCAGCGGGGGAGCATTTTGGGCTTAGTGACCATAATTCCATAAGATTTTGGGTAGTCACCACAAGAGTGGCCCTCGGGTGAGGGTGTCTAATTGGGCGAGGGCCAATAACATCCAAATTAGACAGGAACTGGGGAATGTGGATTGGGAGCGGCTGTTTGAGGGCAAATCCACGTCTGCATGTGGGAGGCTTCTAAAGGCCAGTTGATCGAAGTGCAGGACAGGCATGTCCCCGTAAAAATGAAGGATAGAAATGGCAGGATTCGGGAACCATGGATGACAAGGGAAATTGTAAGCTTAGTCAAAAGGAAAAAGGAAGTATTCGATAGGTCCAGGCATCTAAAAACTGACAAAGCCCTTGAGGAATACAGTGAAAGTAGGAAGGAATTTAACCAGGGAATTAGGAGGGCTAAAAGGGGCCATGAAATATCTTTAGCAAACAAGGTCAAGGAGAATCCCAAGGCTTTTTATGCATTTATTAGGAGCAAGAGGGTAGTAAGAGAAAGAGTAGGCCCACTCAAGGACAATGGAGGGAAGTTATGTGTGGAGATACAGGAAGTGGGTGAAATCCTTAATGAGTACTTTGTATCGGTATTCACCAAGAAGGACATGATGCATGTTGAGGTCAGGGATGAGTGTGTGAACGCTCTAGAGAGTGTCAATGTATTGAAGGAGGAAGTGTTGAGTATCCTAAATTGCATCAAGGCAGACAAGTCCCCAGGGCTGGATGGGATCTATCTCAGGTTACTCCGGGAGGCAAGGGGAGAAATAGCTGGGACCTTAACAGATATCTTCATATCCCCTTTGACCACAGGCGAGGTTCTGGAGGACTAGAGAACCTTTGTTTAAGAAAGGAAGCAGGGATAATCCAGGAAATTATAGGCCGGTGAGGCTGATATCAGTGGTGGGGAAGCTTATGGAGAAGATACTGAGGGACAGGATAAATTTAGGTGTGAATTATACTGTAAATGGCAGAACTCTTAGGAACATTAACATACAGAGGGATCTGGGCATGCAGGTCCACAGTTCCCTAAAAGTGGCAACTGAGGTTGCCAAGGTGATTAAGAAGGCAAATGGCATACTTGCCTTCATCAGCCGGGGCATTGAATACAGGAGTTGGGAAATCATGTTGCAGCTATAGAAAACCTTGGTTTGGCCACATTTGGAGTACTGTGTGCAGTTCTGGTCATATTATCAGAAGTGGAAGTGCAAAGAAGGTTCACCAGGTGTTGCCCGGTCTCGAGGGTGTTGACTATGAGGAGAGGTTGAATAAACTAGGATTGTTTCCACTGGAAAGACCGAGGCTGAGGGGAGACCTAATAGCGGTCCGCAAAATTATGAGAGACATAGACAGGGTGGATAGTCAGAGGCTTTTTCCCAGGGTGGAAGTGTCAATTACACGGGGGCACAGGTTCAAGGTGAGAGGGGGAAAGTTTAAGGGAGATGTGCGGGGGAAGTTTTTCACGCAGAGTGTGGTGGGTGACTGGAACGCGCTGCCAGAGGAGGTGGTGGAAGTAGGCACATTAGCAACATTTAAGAGGCATCTGGATGGGTACATGAATCGGGAGGGAATAGAGGGATACGGACCGAGTAAGGGCAGAAGGTTTTTTTAGTTCGGGCATCATGATTGGTACGGGCTTGGAGGGCCGGTGGACCTGTTCCTGTGCTGTACTTTTCTTTGTTCTTTATGCACTCACCAAGGCTCCTTCAAGGGCACTTTCCAAACCCATGACCACTACTTTTTAGAAGCAGCAGACAAATGGGAACACCATCAGCTGGAGGTTCCCTTCTGAGTCACTCACCATCCTGACTTGAAAATCAATTGCTGTTCCTTCACTGTTGACTGGACAAAATCCTGGAACTCCCTCCCGAACAACACTTTGTGTGTACCCACACCCCATGGGGTGCAGAGGTTCAATAAGGCAGCTTACCACCACCTTCTTTAGGGCAATTAGGGAAGGCGATGGCCTGATGGTATTCTCACTAGACTATTAATCCAGAAACTCAGCTAATGTTCTGGGGATCCTGTTTCGAATCCTGCCACGGCAGATGGTGGAATTTGAATTCAATAAAAAATATATATATCTGGAATTAAGAATCTACTGATGACCATGGAACCGATTGTTGGAAAAACCCATCTTGTTCACTAATGTCCTTTAGGGAAGAAAATCTGCCATCCTTACCTGGCCTGGCCTTCCTGTGACTCCAGAACCACAGCAACATGGTTGACTCTCAACAGTCCTCAGGCAACTAGGGAAGGGCAATAAATGCTGACCAGCCATGTCCCATGACTTAATAAACAAATGAGCATCCTGTGAACTAATATATTTTTAAAATCCTCTTAACTAGTTGCCATCTCCTCATTTGTGACCCAGGATAAGCTGTTGAGTGAGGAACATTATGGCCAGTCCAGTTTGCATACGCTCTACCTGACTCTTTGCCAGGGAGAGTCATTGGTTAGGGATCCTGAATAATCCTGTTGCTGCCGAACTAAGATCGAGCAGTCGAATCGCTAGAAATTAGTCAGATTCAGAAATGCTAATATAATGAAGGCCCGTGATGGGCCTGGAATACAAAGAGAAGAAAGTATTGATCATTTGAATAAAGCACCCAGAGTGACTGTGTTGAGTTGTGCTCAACTTCAGGAAGTGTATCGGTGCAGCACAGATTCATCTGGTCTTTTCGGGGTTAATTTACGAGGTCAGCTTGCATAATCTCTGCTTGAATTCCCTTGAATTCGGGAGGTTGGATCTAACTGAGGTGTTTCAGATGATTAAAGGATTTGATTGGGGTGGGGAGAGCCCACAATAAGGGGGGACCTTAAAATTCTAGCCAGGTTGTTCAGGGGAGATGTCAGAACGCACTTCCTCACACAAAGTTTCTACCCCTTCCCCCCCCAAAACTGTTGAGGGTCAATTGAAATTTGCTGCCTGAGCTTGCTAGGTGTTTTGGTGATGAATACTATGGGATGTGGAGCTACAGGTAAATGGAGTTGAATTACAGATCTGTGTTATCTAATTAAAATAGGTTTGAGGGGCTGAATGGCCTCCTCCATTGGCACAGATCTGGAAACTTCCAGGACCATGCTATCTTCATGTGCTGTCCCGATGCTACTACTGGATTTTTAACTGGACAGAGAGTCGAGCTGTTATCTTATGGAAACAAGTCTGTGCATGTTCCGGACACCCTGGGAGTCAGGCCAAAGCTGTTGAGCTGTATAGGGAGGAGAGCTGGGAAGGGAGCCAGGAACTGGGTTCTATTCAGAATAAACCCAGACGTCTGCACAACAGAACTTTCTCTGTGTCAAATCACTTAACATTTTGAAGCTTCCATTCTGCTTGTTATGCCAAAGAGCTGAATCTTCGTCACAGGTTTGTATATGAGTTTGGACTGCTTCTTGCTGAGTTGTTGGAAAAAACCTCCCTCTTTCCCCGCCACCCCTAATGTTTGTGCAGTTTTTGCCTTTTGTCAAGTCCAAATGCAGGCAGTGGATAGGGACGTGTCATTTTTAAAATTAATTCATGGGATGTAGGCCTCGCTGGCTAGGCCATCTTTATTGCCCATCCCTAATTATCCTTGAGAAGGTGGTGGTGAGCTGCCTTCTTGAACTGCTGCAGTTCCTGAGGTGTAGGTACACCCAGAGGAAGGGAGCTCCAGGATTTTGACCCAGTGACAGTGAAGGAACAGTGATATATTTCCAAGTCAGGATGGTGAGTGACTTGGAGGGGAACTTGCAGGTGGTAGTGATCCCAGATATCTGCTGTTCTTGTCCCAGTCTAGATGGTCATAGGTTTGGAAGGTGCTGTCTAAGGAGCCTGGGTGAGTAGCTGTATGCACCTTGTAGATTGTACACACGGCTGCCACTGTTTATCGATGGTGGAAGGGAGTGAATGTTTGTCGATGGGCTGCCAATCAAGCGGGCTGCTTTGTCTTGGATGGTGTTGAGCTTCTTGAGTGTTGTTGGAGCTGTACCCATCCAGGCAAGTGTCATCGTCATAGAGGTTCACAGCATGGAAACAGGCCCTTCGACCCAACTTGTCCATGCCGCCTTTTTTTTTTAACCACTAAGCGAGTTCCAATTGCCCGCGTTTGGCCCATATCCCTCTATATCCATCTTACTTATGTAACTGTCTAAATGCTTTTTAAAAGACAAAATTGTATCCGCCTCTACTACTATCGTGATGGGAGATTTTAATTTCCCAAATATCGATTGGAATATTCCTAGGGTAAGGGGTTTAGATGGGGAGTAGTTTGTTAGGTGTGATCAGGAGGGCTTCCTGACACAGTATGTGGATAAGCCTACAAGAGGAGAGGCTGTACTTGATTTGATATTAGGGAATGAACCTGAGCAGGTGTCAGATCTCTCAGTGGGAGAGCATTTTGGGGATAGTGATCATAACTCTATCTCCTTTACATTAGCATTGGAGAGAGATAGGATCAGTCAAGCTAGGAAAGTGTTTATTTGGAGTAAGGGCAATTATGAGGCTATTAGGCAGGATATTAGAAGCATAAATTGGAAGGGGGTTTTCTCAGGGAAATGTACAGAAGAAATGTGGCAAATTTTCAAGGAAAATTTGTCTGGAGCTCTGCACAGCAACGTTCCAATGAGACAGGGGAGTTATGGTAGGTTACAGGAACCATGGTGCACGAAAGCTGTAACGAAATTAGTCGAAAAGAAAAGCCTCCAAAAGGTTCAGGGAGCTAGGTAATGTTAGAAATCTAGAAGAGTATACGACTAATAGGAAGGAACTTAAGAGGGAAATTAGAAGAGCAAGAAGGGGTCATGAGAAGGCCTTGGCAGACAGGATAAAGGAAAACCCCAAGGCATTCTACAAGTATGTTAAGAGCAAGAGGATAAGATGTGAAGGAGTAGGACCGATCAAATGTGACGGTGGGAAAGTCTGTATACAACCGGTAGAAATGGCAGAGGTACTCAATGAATACTTTGCTTCAGTATTCACAATGGAAAAGGATCTTGGTAGTTGCAGTGCAGGCTTGCAGTGGATTGAGAAGATTGAGCATGTGGACATTAGGAAAGAGGATGTGTTGGAGCTTTTGAAAAGCATCAAGTTAGATAAATCGCTGGGACCGGATGGGATGTACCCCAGGTTACTGTGGGAGGCGAGGGAAGAGATTGCTGAGCCTCTGGCAATGATCTTTGCATCATCAATAGAGACGGGAGAGGTTCCGGAGGATTGGAGGATTGCGGATGTGGTTCCGTTATTCAAGAAAGGGAGAAGAGATAGCCCAGGAAATTATAGACCAGTGAGTCTAACCTCAGTGGTTGGTAAGTTGATGGAGAAGATCCTGAGAGGCAGGATTTATGAAAATCTGGAGAGGAGTAGTATGATCGGAAATAGCCAGCACGGCTTTGTCCAAGGCAGATCATGCCTTACGAGCCTAATTGAATTTTTTGAAGATGTAACTAGACACATAGACGAGGGAAGAGCGGTAGATGTAGTTTATATGGATTTCAGCAAGGCATTTGATAAGGTGCCCCATGCAAGGCTCATTGAGAAAGTGAAGGGGCATTGGATACAAGGGGACATTGCTTTGTGGATTCAGAACTGGCTTGCCCACAGAAGGCAAAGAGTGGTTGGAGATGGGTCTTTTTCAGCATTGGGGGTCGGTCACCAGTGGAGTGCCCTAGGGATCTGTTCTGGGACCATTGCTCTTTGTGATTTTTATTAATGACCTGGATGAGGAAGTGGAAAGATGGGTTGGCAAGTTTGCTGATGACACAAAGGTTGGTGGGGTTGTGAATAGTGTAGAGGGATGTCAGCAGTTGCAACGAGACATAGATAAGATGCAAGACTGGGCGGAGAAGTGGCAGATGGACTTCAACCCAGATAAGTGTGTGGTGGTTCATTTTGGCAGGTCGAATAGGATGAAAGAATATAATATTAAGGGTAAGACGCTTGGCAGTGTGGAAGATCAGAAGGATCTTGGGGTCCGGTTTCATAGGACGCTCAAAACAGCGTCGCAGGTGGAGGCTGTGGTTAAGAAGGCGTATGGAATACTGGCCTTCATCAATAGAGGAATTGAGTTTAGAAATCGGGAGATAATGCTGCAGCTGTATAGGACCCTGGTCAGACCCCACCTGGAGTACTGTGCCCAGTTCTGGTCGCCTCATTACAGAAAGGATGTGGAAGCCATAGAAAGGGTGCAGAGGAGATTTACAAGGATGTTGCCTGGATTAGGTGGCATGCCTTATGAGGATAGGTTGAGAGAGCTAGGTCTTTTCTCCTTGGAGAGGTGAAGGATGAGAGGTGACCTGATAGAGGTGTATAAGATGTTGAGGGGTATTGATGGAGTGGATTGTCAGAGGCTTTTACCCAGGGCTGAAATGGTTGCCACAAGAGGTCACAGGTTTAGGATGCTGGGGAGTAGGTACAGAGGAGATGTTAGAGGTAAGTTTTTCACTCAGCGGGTGGTGGGTGTGTGGAATCGGCTGCCGGTAGTGGTGGTGGAGGTGGATTTGATAGGGTCTTTTAAGAGACTTTGGGATAAGTTCATGGAAGTTAGTAAGATAGAGGGTTATAGGTAAGCCTAGTAGGTAGGGACATGTTCGGCGCAACGTGTGGGCCGAAGGGCCTGTTTGTGCTGTAGCTGTTCTATGTTCTATCTCTGGCAGCTTGTTCCAGACACTCACCACCCTCTGTGTGAAAAAATTGCCCTTCTGGACCCTTTTGTATCTCTCTCCCCTCATCTTAAACCTATGCCCTCTAGTTTTAGACTCCCCTATCTTTGGGAAAGATGTTGACTATCTACCTCACCTATGCTCCTCATTATTTTACAGATTTCTATATAAAATCACTCCTATGCCTTCTACACTCCAGAGAAAAAAGTCCCACTCTATCTAACATCTCCTTATAACTCAAACCATCAAGTCCCGGTAGCATCCTTGTGGGGTGTATTCCATCACACTTCTAACTTGTGCCTTGTAGATTGTGGACAGGCTTTGGGGATTCAGGAGGTGAGTTACTCACCACAGGATTCCCAACATCTGGCCTGCCCTTGTAGCCATAGTCTTTATATGGCCGGTCCAGTTTTTGGTCAGTGGTAACCCCCAGATGTTGATTGTGGGGGTTCAGCAATGGTAATGCCATTGGATGTCAAAGTGCGATGATTAGATTCTGTCTTGTTGGAGATGGTCACTGCTGTGCACTTCTGTGGCACAAATGTTACTTGCTAGTTCTCAGCCCAAGCCTGAATATTGTCCGGGTTTTGTTTGCACTTGGACATGAATTGCTTCAGTATTTGAGGAGTCATCAGCGAACATCCCCACTTCTGACTTTATGATGGAGGGGAGTTCATTGATGAAGCAGCTGAAGATGGTTGGGTCTAGGACACTACCCTGAGGAACTCCTGCAGAGATGTCCTGGAGCGGAGATGATTGACCTCCAACCCCCAAAACCATCTTCCTTTATACCAAGTATGACTCCAACCAGCAGAGGGTTTTTCAACTGATTCCCATTGATTCCAGTTTTACTCAGTCAAATGCTGCCTTGGTGTCAAAGGTTGTCACTCTCGCCTCCCCTCTGGAATTCAGCTCTTTTGTCCTGTTTGAACCAAGGCTGTAATGAGGTCAGGAGCTGAGTGACCCTGGCAGAATCCAAACTGGGCGTCACTGAGCAGGTTATTGCTGAGCAGGTGCTGCTTGATAGTTTACTGATGATCGAGAGTAGACTGGGCAGTAATTGGCCGGGTTGGATTTGTCCTGCTTTTTGTACAGGATATACCTGGGCAATTGTTGGGTAGATGCCAGTGTTGTAACTGCACTAGAAGAGCTTGGCTATGTGGGCAGCAAGTTCTGGAGCACAAATCTTCAGTGCTATTGCTGGAGTATTGTCAGGGCCCACTGCCTTTGCAGCATCCAGTGTTTCAGCTGTTTCTTGATATCACGTGGAGTTAATTGAATTGGCTGAAGATTGAAGTCTGTGATGCTGGAGGTGGCTGAGATGGATCATCCACTCAGCATTTCTGGCTGAAGATTGTTGCAAATGCTTCAGCCTTATCTTTTGCACTGATGTGCTGCAGTGGTGCTACCAAGCCACACATGGTGATGGACATTGATGTCCCCCACCAAGAGGACACTCTGTACCCTTGCCACCCATGGTGCATTCAGCCCAGAGGAAAGGGGTGCGATACGTGGTAATCAACAGGTTCCCTTGCCCGTGTTAGACCTGATGCCATGGGACTTCATGGGTCTGGAGTTGAAGTTAAGGACTCCTAAGGCAACTCCCTCTCAACTGTATACCAGTGTGCTGCCATCTTTGCTGGGCCTGTCCTGCTGGTGGGACAAGACATAGCCAGGGACAGTGATGGTGGTGTCTGGGGCATTGTCTGTAAGGTATAATTATATGAAGATGACTTTGTCAGGCTGTTGCTTGACTAGTCTGTGAGACAGCTCTCCCAATTCTGGCACAAGCCCTCAATGTTAGTAAGAAAGACTTTGCAAGGTTGACTGGACTGGATTTGCTGCTGTCGGTTCTGGTTCCTCGGTCGATGCTGGGTGGGTGGTCCGCCCGGTTTCGTTCATTTGAGACTTTTCAGAGGCTTGATATAACTGCGTGTCTCGCTCGGCCATTTCAGAGGGGCAGTTAAGAATCAACCATATTGCTGTGGGACTGGAGTCACATGTAGGCCAGACCGGGTAAGGACGGCAGATTTCCTTCCCTAAAGGACATTAGTGAACCAGGTGGTTTTCATGGTCATCGGTAGATGTTTAATTTATATTCCGCCACCTATCAAGGTGGGATTTGACCCTGGGTCTCTGGATTACTAGTCCAGCGACAACACCACTATGCCACCACCTTCTTGAGCTGCTGCAGTCCATGTGGTGTCGGTACACCTACAGTGCTGTTGGGAAGAGCGTTTCAGGATTGTGACACACTGAAGGAACTGTGATATAATTACAGGATGGTGGGTGACCTGGGGAGGAACTTGCTGAAGTGCATCTTGTAGATGGTCGACTGTTATTCAGTAAAATGCTGCAACCATTCTCCACACAGCAAGATCCCACCAACAGCAATGAGGTGACCAGTTGAATGATTTTGTGTGTGGGCATAGATAAGGGAGGTGCACGGCCCAGGTAACACTGGCTGCTCTATCTCTGCTGCATATCCTGAGATCTTTTACATCCATCCAAACTCTCAGGCAAAGCTCTCAGGTTAACACCTCATTCAAACACCAGCACTGTATCCTCTCTATACTGGAGTGCCTGCCAAGATGATGCACTCCTAGATTCTGCTGTTAATGTTTCAGGTTTGTCTTTCTAGAATAGTAAAGTGAGAGAGAGGAAGGAAGTGAGAAAACAGAAAAGGATGGAGCAAACGCACAGTGACTAAGGCTGCAGAGAGCGAGTAGATTTCGTATTGCTACGTTTTGCGGGGTTAAATCCATGGGCCGCACTCCCTTCTATCTCCAGCTTTCAGTCCCACAACTAATATTACCTCTAAACAAACACAACACTGGTGCATCGTCAGAGTTCCCTCGCAGGCCAGCCCCAAGTTGGTTCCTTCAGATTGACACTGTTGTGGTAAATCACCTGCAAACTCAGAAACAATTCAAAAGCACGTTGCACACGACTCTCCGAGAGCTCACTCCTCCAATTCCGGCCTCTTGAGAATTCAGTAAGAAGTCTCACAACACCAGGTTAAAGTCTAACAGGTTTATTTGGTAGCAAAAGCCACGAGCTTTCGGAGCGCTGCTCCTTCATCAGGTGAGTGGGAGTTCTGTTCACAAACAGGGCATATAAAGACACAAACTCAATTTACAAAATAATGGTTGGAATGCGAGTCTTTACAGGTAATCAAGTCTTAAAGGTACAGACAATGTGAGTGGAGAGAGTGTTAAGCACAGGTTAAAGAGATGTGTATTGTCTCCAGCCCGGACAGTTAGTGAGATTTTGCAAGCCCAGGCAAGTCTTGGGGGTTACAGATAGTGTGACATGAACCCAACATCCCGGTTTAGGCCGTCCTCATGTGTGCGGAACTTGGCTATCAGTCTCTGCTCAGCGACTCTGCGCTGTCGTGTGTCATGAAGGCCGCCTTGGAGAACGCTTACCCGAAGATCAGAGGCTGAATGCCCGTGACCGCTGAAGTGTTCCCCAACAGGAAGAAAACACTCTTGCCTGGTGATTGTCGAGCGGTGTTCATTCATCCGTTGTCGTAGCGTCTGCATGGTCTCCCCAATGTACCATGCCTCGGGACATCCTTTCCTTCAGTGTATCCCACTTAGCTGACGAAGGAGCAGCGCTCCGAAAGCTAGTGGCTTTTGCTACGAAATAAACCTTCTTACTGTGTTTATCCCAGTCCAACACCGGCATCTCCACCTCTTGAGAATTCCCAGTTTTAATCATTCCATTATTGGTGGGTGTGCCTTCAGCTGCCGGAGTCCTAAACTCTGGAATTCCTTCCCTAAACCTCTCCGCCTTTTTTGATTTAAGCTTTTGGTCACTGGCCTGAATACCTCCTCATCTGACTCATTGTCAAATGGTCGCACACGTGGGATGTTATAGCTGCTGTTGAAATGATAGATTCATCATCTTGAAGCAGATTTGTTAATAGTAGCAGTGCATACACCTCTCTGAATCGCACCCATTTCCCCCCATCCACCCCCTCCCGAGTTCCCTGCAGGATGGGGTTGGGTGGGACAGGGTTGAGTGCGGAGTGGCGACAGATTATAACCTTTTCTCCTTCCAGTACGAGGCAGAAAAGGAGAGCTTGAAGGAAGATGATGACTCGGTCACAGCGGAAATAATTCAGATTATTCTGGCCGAGGGGGAACAAGAGAAGCAACAAGTGGAGAAAAAGAAAACAATAATGGAGCAGGCGAAACGGGACGAGGAGCTGGCGAGGAAATGGAGTCGCGAATTTGTGAGTTTTTAAATTCCCTCGGATCTTTCTCTTTCCCTTGTTTTCTCTCCCCCCCCCCTCCCTCCCCCTCCCTCCTCTGCCCCCTCCCCCCCTCCCTCCTCTGCCCCCTCACCCCCTCTCCCTCACCCCCTCCCTCCCTCCCCTCGCCCCCTCCCCCTCTCCCTCCCTCGCCCCCTGCCTTCTCCGCCCTCGCGCTCTTGCCTCCTCTCCTGTCCCATTTGGCCCCCCGCTACCCTCAATCCCTGCTTCCTTCTCCCTCCCCTGTTTGGCTCCCCTCCTGCCCTGTTTTGCATCCTCATCCCCCTGTATTTAATAGAGATTCAGATGGCTGGTGTACACATGCAACATCAACACTAACATTTGACGTATTTGATACCATGTTGTTAGTTTGGTTATAAGATGGCCTACTTTACAGGCAGGACCTTTCACCTGAGGGGTGCCATTGCTTTTCGTATTAACGGTGGTGTAAGCTATTGATGCGGGAATTCATGGGAGGATTATATTTCACTGTTGTCTGTTGTCCAAGCGAGTTGTTGCCTCATTTACTCTGACAATATGCAATCTCTTGCTGGCCATTCATGTCTCAGAGCAGAACCAATCTCCATGGTCCATCCTCCTACAGTCAAATAGCTGACCAGCTGTCAATATTTGGGCTTGTGCCTGAATGTTAGACCTGCAAATGCTGATGGAATGACTACACCAACGTGAATCACCGCTTCAGGACGGAGGGAGTTGGGGGCGAGGGATAGCCAGAATGTCTGAAAACACATCCGAGGCGCAAAGAGCCACGTCACTACATCAGAACAGGAGAGGACAAATCATCGCAGCACAACTAGGAGCAGATGAAGAACCAGTTCATCTGGTTTGATGCTGCTCGAGGGGGAATGTTGGTTAAAAGGCCAAACTTGTTTCCTTTTGTGCTGCGACAGGCACGTCCGACTTTAGTGATATTGGCCCAGGACATTGAGGCAAACGCGCCGATTCTTAGTGTAGCTTGTGGTCTGTACACCCAGAGAAAGCAAAACCGACAGTGCAGCACTCCCTCAGTACTGACCCTCTGACAGTGCAGCACTCCCTCAGCACTGACCCTCTGACAGTGCGGCACTCCCTCACTGCTGACCCGTTGACTGATGCCCGGATTATTGCTGAACCTGTGGTGATGTGAGGATAGAGTAGTACCAACCAAACTAATTTACCAGTGAAACCATCTTCTGGTGGCACAGGTTTATGGTGCGAGGGGCAAGATTTAAAGGAGATGTACGAGGCAGATTTTTTACACAGAGAGTAGTGGGTGCCTGGAACTCGTTGCCGGGGGAGGTAGTGGAAGCAGATACGGTAGTGACTTTTAAGGGGTGTCTTGACAAATACATGAATAGGATGGAAATAGAGGGATATGTCCCCGGAAGGGTAGGGGGTTTTAGTTCAGTCGGGCAGCATGGTCGGTGCAGGCTTGTAGGGCTGAAGGGCCTGTTCCTGTGCTGTAATTTTCTTTGTTCTTTGGTGCCTGTGCTACTCAGTAGGTGTCATCAGGTTGTTTTAATGGAGGAAGTTTCAGTTTGTTTACTCAGATATGCGATGACATATTAGATTTTTTTCCCACAGGCTACAGATAATATGTCGGATTCAGAGAATGAGGAGCCAGTCAAACGCATGTCTACCCGACAGTGGGGATTAGGAGCCAACAACAGGCTGAGTGCCAACAGTTCCAGTCGGTTTGCAAGGTAACCCGAGTCCTGACCTCTTGGTGTATCGTGTGGCTGTAATGAACAGAAACTCTGCTGGCTGTGCCCCAACTCACACCAAAGCTGTGTTCACCCATTGCCCCTCCTGCTGGCTGATCTACATTGGCTGCTGCTCCAGCAACACCACGGTTTGACAATTCTCATCTGTGTGTTCAAATCCCTCCAGGGCCCCCCTCCCCCTCCCAACCTCTGTAAAATCCTAAAGCCCTACGACCCTCTGACATCACTGCACACTTCCAGTTCTGGGCTCCGAGAGAATCTTAATCTTCATCAATTGTCAGGGTGTCAGATCGGAAACTTCTGAGGCTTTATAAAGCACTGGTTAGGCCCCATTTGGAGTACTGTGAGCAATTTTGGGCCCCACACCTCAGGAAGGACATACTGGCACTGGAGCGGGTCCAGCGGAGATTCACACGGATGATCCCAGGAATGGTAGGCCTGACATACGATGAACGTCTGAGGATCGTGGGATTATATTCATTGGAGTTTAGGAGGTTGAGGGGAGATCTGATAGAAACTTACAAGATAATGAACGGCTTAGATAGGATGGACGTAGGGAAGTTGTTTCCATTAACAGGGGAGACTAGGACGCGGGGGCACAGCCTTAGAATAAAAGGGAGTCACTTTAGAACAGAGATGAGGAGAAATTTCTTCAGCCAGAGAGTGGTGGGTCTGTGGAATTCATTGCCACAGAGGGCTGTGGAGGCCGAGACGTTGAGCGTCTTCAAGACAGAAATTGATAAATTCTTGATTTCTCGAGGAATTAAGGGCTATGGGGAGAGAGCGGGTAAATGGAGTTGAAATCAACCATGATTGAATGGTGGAGTGGACTCGATGGGCCGAATGGCCTTACTTCCGCTCCTATGTCTTATGGTCTTATGGTCTTAAACCACAAGGTATAAACCAAGACTGGACTCCAACAATTCTTCTATTTCAGCATCGGTGTGAGGAAAGGATGCTTTGCCTTGGGAGTAATTCCACTGGCGAATTAGGAATTATTTTATCAAAACAAGCTTTATTCATAACACAGTTTAAATAGACCTCTAACAAAATGAACCAGTTTAACTCTTAAACATTGAACATAAAACAAACTCTTAACTTATTACTATTCAGTTCCAGTTGAGCAATATTTCTCTTCTAGACTTTAACCCCTCTTTAAAAATAATCGGCAAATTCAGGCAGACTTGCTTTGACTTGGGTTAACAGCCTTGGAGCTCCCAGAGTGATTTTGTAGAGAGCGCGATGTTTGTAGGCTGCTATTTTTAAGCAATCCTCTCCGGCAACTAAACTGAGAAAACTGTTTTTCTCAGCTACAAACTTAGCTCCTTCCATTTCGAGTATCACATGACTAAATGACCCTATATACCTAACTCTCCTTTCCATTACATTAATCAAGAAAACATCCCAAAGGTCCTCTTCCTTTGTAAACAAACTCATTAAGGCTTCTGCTAAATAAACACTTACATGGTCAAAATCAGTAATTATCCTGCTTTCCAGCATCTGCTGTATTCCTGCCAGACAAACCGACTGCTTGTAACAAAACACTGAATCTTAAAGCAGTCCCTCCTTAACATAACATATATTAATAGCACAGCATCATCGTACAGTCCACCATTGGCAACTGTGCCTTCAGCCGCCTGGGCTTCAAGCTCTGGAATTCACTCCCAAAATCTCTCCGCGTCTCTTTTAATACAGTGAATAAAATTAATACAGTGAATAAAACCCACCTATTTGAGCAAGTTTCTGACCACTTATCCCTAATATCTTCTCCTGTGGCTTAGTGTCAAATTCTATCAATAATGATTCCTGTGAAACACCTTGCGAGATTTTGCTACGTGCAGAGCTGTATATAAATGCAGGTTGTTGCTGAAGTGGCCGGGAATGAAGCTGCCTCTCCCTCACTCTTGGTTCCTTATTGCAGTACGCTGAGTGTCAACTCGGAGGAGAATCGGAGCTGGAGCACGCCAGTGGAAAATAACCAGGGCCGAAGACCAACCCCTCGCAGCGACAGCAGAACCAAGGTACCCATGGCTACAGCAGGAATGGCATTGCCATAGTGAGGTTTACTGCACCTTGCTAGGTGGTAACGTAATTTGCCAGTCGTTTGGAAACATGGGTGTTGCCGTTCCAATAGTGGGCATGAGAGCATTCCTTTGTCTGCTTTCTCCAATTTCCTTTATTCTTTCAGGGGATGTGGGTGTTGCTGGCTGGGCCAGCATTTGTTACCCCATCCCTAATTGCCCTTGAACTGAGTGCCTCACTCGGCCATTTCAGAGGGCAGTTTGACCACATTGCTGTGGCTCTGGAGTCACATGTAGGCCAGACCGGGTAAGGACGGCAGATTTCCTTTCCTAAAGGACATTAGTGAACCAGATGGACAATTGATGACAGTTTCATGGTCAGCAGTACTGAGTGAAGCTTTCAGTTCTGCCAGTACTTTCCAGCTGTGGTCTCCTTACTTAAGACACTTGCTTTAGAGGCAGTTCAGCGAAGATTCACTAGGTTGATTCCTGGGATGAAGGGGTTTATCCTACGTGGGAAGTTCAGAAGAATGAGAGTTGATCTTATTGAAACATATGAGATCCTGAGGAGAATTAATACAGTGGATGCTGAGATGATGTTTCCACTCGTGCAAGAATCTAGAACCCAGGGGACGATTTTACCTTGGTTATCAAAGATTTACATGGCATTTACAGCACAGGCCATTCAGCCCATCAGGTCCATGCTGCTGTTTATGCTCCACACAACTCTCTTCCCACTCATTTTCCCCTTACCCTAGTGTATATCCTTCTTTTGCTGTTTTGCTCAGCTAGCTTCCTCTTCTGTGACAGATATGATTCTCATCAGTTGCTTCATGTGATGGTGAGTTTCACAAGTGTCCAACAGTTTCCAGCTGTTCATGACCATGATTTTATCTGTGATGGTTCCTCTCCAATCTTTCTCCCTTTTGTTTTTAGACAGCTTCAGTTTCCGCCCATTCACTCGGCACCAACAATGCAGTCAATATCCTGGCCTCCTCTGAAAACAGCCGTTCCAACTCTGCCCCCAACCTGAGCTCAGAGAAGCGGTCCCCTAGCGACCCAACAGTATCGGGATCGTGCAAGAGGGAGCGGTCAGCCAGCCCTGACAGCAACGACAGCATCTCTGGGGAGTTTAACCACTTCAAGCCCATCATCTGCTCGCCCTGTACCCCTCCCAAGAAACTGCCAGACGGGAGGGTGATGAAACCCCAAATTGTCAAATCGACCCCCCGGAACCTGGGCTGCGGCTTCCACAAACCGACAACCACCACCTCGTACGACCTGAACCCCAATCTCCTGGAGAAGTGGGGCCAGATCCTGCAGGACCGCCATGAGGCGAAGATGGCTTCGAAAGGTACCCTGACATTGGAGGAGGAGGAGGAGGGCGAAGGTGCTGCTCCCAAGCTGGACTCAGCGGGCGAGCTCACTGGGATGGAACTGGCTCCAGCCTCCTGCTCCCCCAGGGGGCCTGGATGCTTAGCCTCGCAGAGCACTCTTCGGGCCATGGACTACTCGGAATCTGGTGAGCTTCCTGAATCCAGCCTTGAGCATTCCCAGGTGTGGAACAGCAACGTGGAGCCGAGCCCTGTCTGGCGAGAGGCTGTGAAGCGGGCGAACGGGCCTCACCACGGTTCCAGCGGCTCGTTTCCCGCCCACGCTGGGTCGAAGCAAAGCAAAGGACTGGTCAGCAGTGGAAGTGGATTGAATGACTCCTCCTCCCAGTCACAACGCGGCAAGAAAAGACACCACAAGACCAAGCACACAGCAGCATCCAAAATCAAACGGGAAAAACGGAACCCGGAGGGGAACAGCGGCACTAACGCCCAGGTACCTTTCACTAGCATGCTTCAAGAGGAAGAGGACCGGAAGGTGGCAGCCAGGCTGCAGAGACGCTTCAATTTGGAGCGGACTGCCATTAACCGTCAGAAAGGCAGCCAGGATGGTTATCCACTGCGGACAAAAACCAACTTCAGAGCAAAGTAGCTGGATTGGGATGATGTATCCCCTCTCTGCTCTGCCCCACGCTCTCTGCCTTCCAGTCTGTGTGATCTGCAGCCCGTACAGGAATAATAGAGTCTTTCACTTCACGCAGTTATTTTTGGTCCTTCTTGTTGTTGCTGCAGAATTACTGACTGTAATTTCACTGTCTGACTTTCTTCTCCACCTCCCTCAACCCCAGAGCAATCTAATCGATGGATCACTCAAGGTCTTGAGCTTCCAGCTCCAGCCCTGCGTGGTTGGGTGGAACCCTAATGCCCTGTGTAATCACACAAGTGATGGATGTGATTGTTGAAGATTCATGCTCCCGATTCCTTTTTCCACAGGCCAATCTGCTGCTGGAATTAAAATATCTAATCGGACGCAATGGAGCAGAACCCACCCGGGCTGAGGATCTCACTCCCCACCCCTACCCTGGGGGCAGTATTGGGGTTGTGTTGTTGGAGTGAGGTTTGGGGAGAGGGGACATTGTGGACTGTAGAATATTGCACATCACAGGCTTTGTGCCTGCAAATAACCTTGTCATAATTGATAGTGATTTTTTTAAAAGGGGATCAATTCTCTGGGTTGCAAGAGGAGGATTTGTGTTTCTAATCCCTCCTCCTGGTTTCCGTTTCCTTCACTAATCCTATTCCCGTATCATGTTGGGAGGAGTGTTTTAATGCCACCAGCACATGCCCCTGGCTGAAGCAATGCATCAGAGTTGGTCAGGGTCTGAGCATCTGTTTCTCTCCTGGTCTAACTGGAGTTTACAAACAGATTAAATTGACAGGCAGGAAATGATCAGCCTCTCCCCCCACCTGGCAATATCACAGGGCCAGAGGGTCATGATTTAAACATTCCCCCCCCACCGGACTTCATAATCTGAGGGAGAGCCAGTGTGCAAGATGGTGGAAAGTGTAGCATCATTTCCCAAACTCCTATTAAGTGGCCCAGGAATTCCATCTATGAATGACGACTGAATGTTTTTGTTGCCCTTGTTGATTCCGATTGAATAGGAAACTGCCTCCTAGCGCTCAGTACGCCTGTAACCCTTTATGTGTGTTCCGAGAACTCTCCCGCAGGTGGATGTATCTGAGCGATGTGTTGTGTCACTCTGTCTGTGGAAGGTGGGTGAGGCTGCAGCAGAGCTGCTCTGAAGCTAACGGAATAACTGATGGTAAACTAGAAACACTCCTTTGGTATGATGACTGCAGCTTACCCAGCCGGCACCCAGAAATCCCCCTGAACATTTTCACTCTACTGAAGGTTGTTAAATCACCATCTTGAGAGAAGAGTTTATTTTCTTTACATTGTTAAAAAATTTGTACTTTTCAGAAATTCCTCCAAACCTGCAGGGTAAAGGTAGCCCAGTTCATCTCCGTGCTATTCAATGCTTTAGGTCTAGCAGTGTAATCTGTACTTGCCGCGCTTATAGAAAGTCACCAGTAACCTGAATTTTTTAAAAAACATTGTGCCTCTGTGAAACCTGCAGGTAAAGTAACCTGGTGTACGTATTGAGCAGCCCACACGCATTAACCACACTGTAATCTCTGGGTTCTGGACACATCAGTGTGGAGCTCGACTTTCTCTGATTCTCCGAACTCGTGAGCCACTGTCCTTGTTGTCTGCCACCCTCTCCAATTCCTGGAAGCTCCTCTCGTGAAGAGGGCGAGTCAAAATTAGCTGCAAGCTGATTCCGTTGCAGGGAGAGGAACAGGGGGATTCCTTAGCGAGAGGTCTTTGCTCTCTCTGCTTGATGTGGTGTCACGGTGCTGAATGTGAGTGCACTCTGGAGTGCATTCAAAAGATCGATGGATTCTTGTCAGTCTTTGATCCGGCAGCTAATGCAGTGACTCCTGAAATCCTCGTGCTCACTGCTTTGTCACACCTGCTCTCCAGAGCGAAATGTGTTAATGGGTGAGCTTGGAATGCAGGTTATCAAAAAGAGATCAGAGTAGAACCTGCCAGAAGCCAGGTTAACCAGGTGCCAGCATGCATTGCTTATTCTCATGGAGTTAATTTCAGATGTACAGCACAGACCATTTGGTGCCACAGGTTAATGCCAGTGTTCACAACCCACACATAAGCCTTTCCCACCCCGACTCCATTCCTTCCCGTCTGCCTGTCGGATGTGTGTTTTGTTCACACCCAGTGTTTGTTGTACTGTGGCAATTCATTATTTAAATCCTGTCGATTAAGTTACTTCCTGTATTGGCTCCTAAACTGGATTGGGAAATTAAAACAAGGGCTAACTATTTTTGTAATGATGTGGAAAGTATGAAGACATTTTGTGAATGAAACCAATATTGGACTAATGGAACAAGTGGATATTTTGTTAATATACTTTATACAAAATCCAGTGAAGCACTTAGTCTCCTCTTAATCCGTTTAAATTCTTTAGAGGAGAAATATTTGCCAAAGAGAGATATAAAAAAAAATGTTGAGAAGAGTTTGTGAAAGAATTTTCAGGAAAGCAGAACGCAGTCACGTAAGCGACGTTTGCACAGAGTGAAATTTTATGCTGAAACTTGACAAATTAGTGCCAAAAGGAGTTGGTCTGAGGGATCTCCGTGTGTGCGTATATAAAGAAAAAGACTGTCCAGTCTATCTCGTTTGCTTTTCCTGGTGTCTGTCTCCATTGTTCTGTGGCAAAAAAAAATGAAACTTCCATTATCCTCCCCCCACCTCCCCCAGATATCACAAGTTGGGGGTTGATCACTTGTTACCTGTGACATGAAACTCAGCGACAGGTTCTGTGTCCGAGCAGGTATTTGGAGTGGGGTAAGGGAGGTTCCGTTGTAGTTGAATTTATTTCCGCTGCATAAAGTTATTAATCTGCTTTAGTCTGTATTAATAATACAAAGATGGTAAATCTTGATTTTGGAGAGGGCTAGAAAGCGAAACCTCGCCCCAAGAATCCCAGCCCCAGTGTTTCTGAGCTTCGGAGACACTGGTAAAGTTACAGTACTTGAGTTTTTAATCTCTTATTTTAACACCAGTGGCATCCCAAATGGATTATTACTGTTATTAAAGTACTGGGGATAGAAATATCGAGGTTAACATTGTTACCAGTCTGGAATTTGGCATTTTAGAGGTGGCAAAATTGGAAAATAGAAGCAGGAGCCTGCTCCGCCATTCATTTTGATCATGGCTGATCATCAAATTCAATATCCTGATCCCCCTTCCCCCCATATCCCTTGACCCCTTTAGCCCCAAGAGCTATATCTAATTTCTTCTTGAAATCAGACACAACATTTTGGTCTTTGAACTACTTTCTGTGGGAGTGAATTCCACACATTCACCACCCTCTGGGTGAAGAAATTTCCCCTCACCTCAGTTCTAAAAGGTTTACCCCTTATCCTCAAACTATCCCCTAGTTCTGGACTTCCCCACCATCGGGATCATTCTTTCTGAATCCACCCTGTTTAACCCTGTTAGAATTTTCTCAGTTTCTATGAGATCCCCTCTCACTCTTCCAGTGACTATAATCCTAACCAATTTAGCCTCTCTTCAGATGACAGACCTGCCAATGGATCTGCAAAGTGGACAACAAATAAAAAGAAACAATGGCTGTCAGCCTGAACCTCAGAGGCTGTGTGTTCAGGTCCCACTGCAGAGACTTGAGCCTGCAGTTTAGGCTGACACACCCATTTTAATTATCTGGGGAGTTTTGTTTGCCAGTTGATGAAGGAACCAGAATCAGTTTTTATTCACTGATTTAACCAATCCCTGTCAGTAAGTGTCTCTTTATGCTCACGTCATGTGCCATTCAATGCAGTTCACCTGCCTGTACTTCAATTGATAGTTAGCAGGAAGTGCCATCTTTTGGAGGAACATTAAACCTGTTTCTTGGATTCCATAAGACATAGAAGCAAAATTAGGCCACTCGGCCCATCGAGTCTGCTCCACCATTCAATCATGGCTGATGTTTTTCTCATCCCCATTCTCCTGCCTTTTCCCCATAAACCCCTGATCCCCTTATTAATCAAGAACCTATCTATCTGTCTTAAAGACACTCAATGACCTGGCCTCCACAGCCTTCTGTGGTAAAGAGTTCCACAGATTCACCACTCTCTGGCTGAAGAAACTCCTCCTCATCTCTGTTTTAAAGGATCGTCCCTTTAGCCTGAGGTGTTGTGCCCTCTGGTTCTAGTTTTTCCTACTAGTGGAAACATCCTCTCCACGTCCACTCTATCCAGGCCTTGCAGTATCCTGTAAGTTTCAATAAGATCCCCCTGCATCCTTCTAAACAACAATGAATACAGACCCAGAGTCCTCAACCGTTCCTCATATGACAAGTTCTTCATTCCAGGGATCATTCTTGTGAACCTCCTCTGGACCCTTTCCAAGGCCAGCACATCCTTAGATACGGGGCCCAAAACTGCTCACAATACTCCAAATGGGGTCTGACCAGAGCCTTTTACAGCCTCAGAAATACATCCCTGCTCCTGTATTCTAGCCCTCTCAACACGAATGCTAACATTGCATTTGCCTTCCTAACTGCCGACTGAACCTGCATGTTAAACTTAAATCTTTGAACAGGACATTCTGATAGGGCACCAGAGTTCCCCTCTCGATCAGCACCACCAATAAGCAGCTTAAGCCATCACTCGCCTCTCTGTTGAATTTTGCAGTGTCCCTACATAAGTTGTGTCAAATTTGGTTTGGAAGTTTTCTGTTGATAAACACTAGGATATGACATGGTGCTTTACAAATGCACGTTTTCTGTGCCGGAGGCTGCCAGTTTGTGTAAATATGTACAATACTTTGATGAGGCATAAATCAGATTTGTCACAGTTAGATATCAATCCTGTGAAAGCTCTGATAATTCAGTCCTTGTTTAAAGATACTCAATGATGCTCTACAGATTATCACATTTTTTCCATTTGTTCTTGGGTGTGAGCATGCTGACTTGGACAGAGAATAATGTATCAAAATTTGCTAATGTTACCAAGGTGGTGCGGAGGTCAGAGTGAGGCTGCAAAGAGTTCTGGACGGGTTAAATGAGTGGGCAACACAATAGCAAGTCGAGTACAACATAGGGAAGTGTGAAACTATTCACTTTGGTCTTAAGAATAAAATATATTTTTTAGAAAAAACTTGTAAGTGTTTATGTTCAACAAGACTTGAATGTGCTTGTACATGCAAGTACAGCAAGCAATTAGACAAACAGCATGTTGGCCTTTATTGTGAGGGGACTGGAGCACAAGAATAAAGAAGTTTTGCTGCAATTGTACAGGGTTTTGGTGAAACCACATCTGGAAACCTGTGTGGAGTTTAGACCTCCACATTTAAGAAAGGATAAACTTGCATTCGAGGGGTTACAGCGAAGGTTCATTAAATCGGTCCCTGGGATTGGGGAGGGTCCAGTGATGAGAGGCTGAGTAAATTGGGTTTATATTCTCTGCAGTTTAGAAGAATGGGAGGTGATTACATTGAAATCTATAAAATTCTGCAGGGGGTTGATAGTGCACAATATGATAAGGGGATTGACAAAGTAGGCATGGGGAGGATGTTTCCTCTTGTGGGGCAATCTAGAACAAGAGGTCATAGTTTTAGGATAATGGGTGGCAGATTTAAAACAGATGGGGAAACATTATTTCTCTCAAAGGGTGACGAATCTGGAATTCACTATCCCAGAGCGGGGTGGATGGCGGGACATTGAGTAAATTTAAGGAGGAGATAGACAGATTTTTAATTAGTAACGGGGTTGAAGGGTTATGAAGAACGGGCAGGAAAGTGAAGCTGAGGCCGGGATGAGATCAGCCATGATCGTATTGAATGGCAGAGCAGGCTTGAGGGGCTGAATGGCCTACTCTTGCTCATAGTGCTTATAATAGGGCACACTGGTTAGCACTGCTACCTCATAGCTCCAGAGATCCAGGTTCAATTCTGGCCTTGAGTAACTGTATGGTGTCTGCATGTTCTCCCCATGTCTGCGTGGGTTTCCCCCGGGTGCTCTGGTTTCCTCCCATTGTCCGAAGATGTGCAAATTAGGTGGATTG
Organism: Mustelus asterias; assembly: GCF_964213995.1. Lineage (NCBI taxonomy): Eukaryota > Metazoa > Chordata > Chondrichthyes > Carcharhiniformes > Triakidae > Mustelus > Mustelus asterias. The sequence goes on along the minus strand of NC_135810.1, from coordinate 124,270,133 downwards.
GCCATGGTAAATTGCCCCCTACTATCCCAAGATGTGTGGGTTAGGGGGATTAGCAGGGTAAGTAAGAGGTTACAGGGATAGGGCCTGGGTAGGATGCTCTGTTGGAGGGTCGGTGCAGACTTGATCTGCCAAATCTGCACTAAAAGAGGGAAAAAAAAGATTGTTTCTACTGGGTGGGGAATCTAAAACATGAGGGAACAGTCTCAGGATAAGAACAGAAGTGAGAAAATTATTCACTCAAAGGGTTGCGGATTTTGGAATTCTCTACCCTGGAGGGTTTTAGATACTCCATCATTGAATATGTTTAAGTCTGGGGTAGACAAGAGTTTTGATCTGTCAGGGAATTAAGAGATATGGGGACCAGGTGGAAAAATGGGAGTTGAGCCCAAGATTGGCCACAATCATATTGAATGACAGAGCAGGCTTGAAGGGCCACATGGTCTACTATTTATTGTATTGCCATCCTTAATTGCTCTTGAGTGATACAACTGCGTGGCTCGCTCGGCCATTTCAGAGGCAGTTAAGAGTCAACCACATTACTATGGGTCTGGAGTCATGTAGTGTTAAGAACCCAGTTGACGTTAAATGCCAGTATGGAATCATAAAATCCCTACAGTACAGAAGAGGCCATTCAATCCATTGAGTCTGCACCAACTCTCTCAGTATCTTAACCAGGTCCTCTCCCCCACCCTATTCCTGTAACCCCACACGTACGATGACTAATCCACCTAACCTACGCATCCTTGAACACTAAGGGGCAATTTAACATGACCAATCCACCTAACCTGCACATCGTTGGACTGTGGGAGGAAACCAGAGCACCCAGTGGAAACCCACACAGACATGAGGAAACTCCTCTCACAGTCTCCTAAGGCTGGAATTGAACCCAGGTCTCTGGTGCTGTGAGGCATCAGTGTTAACCACTGTGTCACTGTGCCGTGTATTCTAAATTCCAGAAGGGAAACCTGGAATGTTGGTTCTTTACTGTATTTTTGCAATTTGGTACAATGTGAGAAATGATGTAAAACCAGTGAAGAATGTTCCAGTCTTCTAATAATTCTAAACAAAAATAAATGTTTATTAAATAGTTTTTTTAAAAAAAGACTTTAAGAAAACACTTTGCCTTACTGAATATACCCAGTACCTTTAAATTGACCCAGTTCCAAATCCCTCTATTTTCCTAATCCCAGAGCTAAACCTCCCCAAACAACATCCCATAAGTTTCAAAATTAAAAGCAAAGCAAAATCCAGCAATAGTTTCCACACCTGGCACCTATATCTCTTGAGAGACTGCTTCTGGTATACAATGGAGACAAAATAACTGCTCAAACAAGATTTCTCCAGGCACCAGCTTGTTTGCAGAGAACGCAACTTTCTGCTGTTTGTGGCTGCGATCTTGGAACAGTTCTTTGTATAGGATGAACCCTATCAGCGATATACTGATTCTTTTGATCTTATCTGAACTACTCCTAAAAGTCTTAATTACATTTCTTAAGTTCTCAAAGGGTGAGCTCATGTAAGTGAAATTCACCCTCACCTCTTTTGAACTTGTACCATCTTTGCTTTAATTCCTGAAATTCTATGCCCCATTGTTAACCACTTGCCTTTGGTAAGTATCTGTTTACAGTGGTGCTAGGATAATCCACATATTTACGACTTCAGTTCCTTCACCTCAGTCAACCTGTCTTCCTAACCAATTTAAATTTTAAAATAATTTGTTCTCTTAATCATATACCGATCAGAGCATATTCTCAAAGGTTAAATTCCTTCATTTTCATTTTATCACAGCTTCTTATCGTGAGGCCAGACCAGGTAAGAGTTGCTGATTTTCTCCCATGAAGGACATTAGTGAACCAAATGGGCTTTATGATCATTATTTGAGGCTAGCATTTTATTTTGGATTTATTAATTGAATTTAAATTCCACTGGCTGCAGCTGTAGGATTTGAACTTGTGTCTCTGCAGCATCAGTGAATTTCTATTCCAGTAGCATTACCATTATGCCACAGAATCCCTTAAAGATAATTATATCCTGTAGGGGGAACGGGCAGGTTCACATCATGTTCTTCAAACAATTGATTTTTCCCTGTCAGGAAACTTTGGCACTGTCAGTGAGTTTCTCATGAAAAGAAATGCAGCACACATTTAGATATTGCCTTTCACAGCTTTGAAATGTCCCATAGCACCAATTAAGTACTTCTAAATTGTTAAATTTTGAACTGTAGGACAACTAATTTACACACAGTAAGGTCCTACAAACAGCAAAATCTGTTTTGATGACTTTGAGGCATAAATATTGGACCAGCGATTGTGGGGTATTTTACATCTGTCTTAGAAAGAAGCAGACACAGCTTTAATTTAGTGTCTCATCCAGAAGACAGCATCTTCAACAGTCCAGCAGACCCTCAGTACCGCACTTAATGTCAGCTTGGATTATGGACTTAAGCATCTGAAATGGGGTTTGAACCCAAGAGAGTTGCTACACGTTGTCTGGTTTACTATCTGATGAACACCATCATGACTTGCTAAGGAAGCTATTAAATGCTCCCTCCCACTTCCTTGACAACTCCCACTCCAGGAGCATGAAGAGAAATCTTAAATGCGGCTTGTATTTGTAGTGGATAAACTTGCATTTATCAGAGAAAGCCACTTGACTGATCCCTGGGATGAAGGAGTTGTCTTATGTGGAAAAGTTCGGCCTGTATCCATTGGAATTTAGAAGAATGAGCAGTGATCTTATTGAAACATTAGATCCTGACAGGACATGGCAGGATGGATACTGAGAGGATGTTTCCCCTAATGGAAGAGACTAGAACTAGTACGATACTATCAAGGAATATAATCAGATCAAAGTGAAGTTTAAAGATTATTTATTAGTCACAAGTAAGGCTTACATTAACACTGCAATGAAGTCTCTGCGAAATTCCCCTAGTCACCACACTTTGGTGCCTGCACCTAACCAGCACATCTTTCAGACTGAGAGAGGAAACCGGAGCACCTGGAGGAAACCCATGCAGACACGGGGAGAACGTGCAAACTCCATACAGACAGTGACCCAAGTCAGGAATCGAACCCGGGTCCCTGGCGCTGTGAGGCAGCAGCGCTAACCACTGTGCCACCATGCTGCCCAAGATCAATCTTGGCACTTAGTCAAAGAAGATATGAGGACAGGTGACCAAGGCTTTGTCAGTGGTAGGTGTTAAGGAATATCTTGGAGGAGGAGCGAGACAGAAGTTTAGGCAGAGAACTTAAAGCTTTGAGCTTAGGGCAGTTGAAACACAGCCACGAATGGTAGAGCAAAGGAAATTTGAGATGCTCAAGAGGCCAAAATTGGAGGAACGCAGTGTTAGGCGGGTTGGAGGTCTTTACAAAGACATGGTCATGAGCTCTGTTCATCTCTGCATTGTCTCTGAAGTGTAGATGATTCTTGTTTCAAGGTGATCTGATTTGTTCTGAATGCTATGAGGGCTGTGGATGTTGTCCACATGGACTTTAGTAAGGCATTTGATGAGGTCCCCCATGGCAGGCTGGTGCAAAAGATTAAATCTTATGGGATCAGGGGTGAACTAGCTAGATGGATTCAGAACTGGTTTGACCATAGAAGACAGAGGGTACATAGAACATATGGATAAGAATGGTTCGATTAAGCAGACGCAGCATGGATTCATGAGGGGAAAGTCGTGCTTGACGAACTTGTTGGATTTTTATGAAGATGGCTGGAATTGCAGATAGCGAAGAGCATTGTCGGGCAATACAGCAGGATATAGATAGGCTGGAAAATTGGGCGGAGAGGTGGCAGATGGAGTTTAATCCGGATAAATGCGAAGTGATGCATTTTGGAAGAAATAATGTAGGGAGGAGTTATACAATAAATGGCAGAGTCATCAGGAGTATAGAAACACAGAGGGACCTAGGTGTGCAAGTCCACAAATCCTTGAAGGTGGCAACACAGGTGGAGAAGGTGGTGAAGAAGGCGTATGGTATGCTTGCCTTTATAGGACGGGGTATAGAGTATAAAAGCTGGAGTCTGATGATGCAGCTGTATAGAACGCTGGTTAGGCCACATTTGGAGTACTGCGTCCAGTTCTGGTCGCCGCACTACCAGAAGGACGTGGAGGCATTGGAGAGAGTGCAGAGAAGGTTTACCAGGATGTTGCCTGGTATGGAGGGTCTTAGCTATGAGGAGAGATTGGGTAGACTGGGGTTGTTCTCCTTGGAAAGACGGAGAATGAGGGGAGATCTAATAGAGGTATACAAGATTATGAAGGGTATAGATAGGGTGAACAGTGGGAAGCTTTTTCCCAGGTCGGAGGTGACGATCACGAGGGGTCACGGGCTCAAGCTGAGAGGGGCGAAGTATAACTCAGACATCAGAGGGACGTTTTTTACACAGAGGGTGGTGGGGGCCTGGAATGCGCTGCCAAGTAGGGTGGTGGAGGCAGGCACGCTGACATTGTTTAAGACTTACCTGGATAGTCACATGAGCAGCCTGGGAATGGAGGGATACAAACGATTGGTCCAGTTGGACCAAGGAGCGGCAGAGGCTTGGAGGGCCGAAGGGCCTGTTTCCTGTGCTGTACTGTTCTTTGTTCTTTGTTCTTATGTGACTAGTGCGGTTGACGGAGGGGAACCGGTGGATGCGGTGTTTTTGGATTTCCAAAAGGCGTTTGATAAGGTGCCTCACAAAAGGTTGATGAAGAAGATTGGGTCACACGGAGTTGGGGGTAGGGTGTTAGCGTGGATTGGGGATTGGCTATCCGACAGGAAGCAGAGTCGGAATAAATGGGTGCTTTTCTGGTTGGCAGATGGTAACTAGTGGCGTGCCGCAGGGATCGGTACTGGGGCCTCAACTATTTACCATTTATATAGACGATCTGGAGGAGGGGACTGAGTGCAGGGTAACAAAGTTTGCAGACGACACAAAGATAAGTGGAAAAGTGAATCGTGTGGAGGGCGTAGAAGGTCTGCAGAGAGATTTGGACAGGTTGGGCGAGGATCTGGCAGATGGAGTATAACGTTAACAAATGCGAGGTTATTCACTTTGGAGGAAATAATAGCAAATTAGATTATTATCTAAATGGAAAGAAATTACAACATGCTACTGTGCAAAGGGACCTGGGGGTCCTTGTGCATGAGATGCAAAAACCCAGTCTGCAGGTGCAACAGGTGATCAAGAAGGCAAATGGGATGTTGGCCTATATCGCAAGGGGGATAGAATATAAAAGCAGAGATGTCTTGCTGCATCTGTACAGGGCATTGGTGAGGCTGCAGCTGGAATACTGTGTACAGTATTGGTCCCCTTATTTGCGGAAGGATATATTGGCCTTGGAGGGAGTGCAGAGAAGGTTCACCAGGGTGATACCGGAGATGAGGGGTGTTGATTATGAGGAGAGACTGAGCAGATTGGGTTTGTACTCGTTAGAATTTGGAAGGCTGAGGGGGGATCTTATAGAGACCTATAAGATAATGGAGGGGCTGGATAGGGTAGAGGTGGAGAGATTCTTTCCACTTAGAAAGGAAGCTAGAACTCGAGGGCACAGCCTCAAAATAAAGGGGGGTCAGTTTAGGACAGAGTTAAGGAGGAACTTCTTCTCTCAGAGGGTGGTGAATCTCTGGAATTTTCTGCCCACTGAAGTGGTGGAGGCTACCTCGTTGAATATGTTTAAATCACGGATAGATGGATTCCTGATCGGTAAGGGAATTAGGGGTTATAGGGATCAGGCGGGTAAGTGGAACTGATCCATTTCAGATCAGCCATGATCTTATTGAATGGCGGGGCAGGCTCGAGGGGCTAGATGGCCTACTCCTGCTCCTATTTCTTATGTTCTTAACATAGAACAGTACAGCACAGAACAGGCCCTTCGGCCCACGATGTTGTGCCGACCTTCATCTGAAACAAAGATCAAGCTATCCCACTCCCTATCATCCTGGTGTGCTCCATGTGCCTATCCAATAACCGCTTAAATGTTCCTAAAGTGTCTGGCTCCACTATCACTGCAGGCAATCCATTCCAGACCCCAACCACTCTCAGAATAAAGAACCTACCTCGGACATCCTTCCTATATCTCCCACCATGAACCCTATAGTTATGCCCCCTTGTAATAGCTCCATTCACCCAAGGAAATAGTCTTTGAACGTTCACTCTATCTATCCCCTTCATCATTTTATAAACCTCTATTAAGTCTCACCTCAACCTCCTCCGCTCCAGAGAGAACAGCCCTAGCTCCCTCAACCTTTCCTCATAAGACCTACCCTCCAAACCAGGCAGCATCCTGATAAATCTCCTTTGCACTCTTTCCAGCGCTTCCACATCCTTCTTATAGTGAGGTGACCAGAACTGCACACAATATTCCAAATGTGGTCTCACCAAGGTCCTGTACAGTTGCAGCATAACCCCATGGCTCTTAAACTCCAACCCCCTGTTAATAAAAGCTAACACACTATAGGCCTTCTTCACAGCTCTATCCACTTGAGTGGCAAGCTTCAGAGATCTGTGGATATGGACCCCAAGATCTCTCTGTTCCTCCACAGTCTTCAGAACCCTACCTTTGACCCTGTAATCCACATTTAAATTTGTCCTACCAAAATGAATCACCTCACATTTATCAGGGTTAAACTCCATCTGCCATTTTTCAGCCCAGCTTTGCATCCTATCTAGAACATAGAACATAGAACATTACAGCACAGAACAGGCCCTTCGGCCCACGATGTTGTGCCGACCTTCATCTGAAACCAAGATCAAGCTATCCCACTCCCTACCATCCTGGTGTGCTCCATGTGCCTATCCAATAACCGCTTAAATGTTCCTAAAGTGTCTGACTCCACTATCACTGCAGGCAGTCCATTCCACACCCCAACCACTCTCTGCGTGAAGAACCTACCTCTGATATCCTTCCTATATCTCCCACCATGAACCCTATAGTTATGCCCCCTTGTAATAGCTCCATCCACCCGAGGAAATAGTCTTTGAACGTTCACTCGATCTATCCCCTTCATCATTTTATAAACCTCTATTAAGTCTCCCCTCAATCTCCTCCGCTCCAGAGAGAACAGCCCCAGCTCCCTCAACCTTTCCTCATAAGACCGACACTCCAAACCAGGCAGCATCCTGGTAAATCTCCTCTGCACTCTTTCCAGCGCTTCCACATCCTTCTTATAGTGAGGTGACCAGAACTGCACACAATATTCCAAATGCGGTCTCACCAAGGTCCTGTACAGTTGCAGCATAACCCCACGGCTCTTAAACTCCAACCCCCTGTTAATAAAAGCTAACACACTATATGCCTTCTTCACAGCTCTATCCACTTGAGTGGCAACCTTTAGAGATCTGTGGATATGGACCCCAAGATCTCTCTGTTCCTCCACAGTCTTCAGAACCCTACCTTTGACCCTGTAATCCACATTTAAATTAGTCCTATCTATGTCTCTTTGCACTCTACAACAGCCCTCCACCTTATCCACTACTCCACCAATCTTGGTGTCATCAGCAAATTTACTGATCCACCCTTCAGCCCCCTCCGATAAGTCATTAATAAAAATCACAAAGAGCAGAGGACCAAGCACTGATCCCTGTGGCACTCCGCTAGCAACCTGCCTCCAGTCCGAAAATTTTCCATCCACCACCACCCTCTGTCTTCGATCAGATAGCCAGTTACATATCCAATCGGCCAACTTTCCCTCTATCCCACACCTCCTTACTTTCATCATAAGCCGACCATGGGGGACCTTATCAAACGCCTTACTAAAATCCATGTATATGACATCAACTGCCCTACCTTCATCAACACACTTAGTTACCTCCTCAAAAAATTCAATCAAATTTGTGAGGCACGACTTGCCCTTCACGAATCCGTGCTGACTATCCCGGATTAATCCGCATCTTTCTAAATTAGATAGAATTCATAGAAGCCCTACAGTACAGAAAGAGGCCATTCGGCCCATCGAGTCTGCACCGACCACAATCCCACGCAGGCCCTACCCCCATATCCCTACATATTTACCCACTAATCCCTCTAACCTATGCATCTCAGGACACTAAGGGCAATTTTTAGCATGGCCAATCAACCTAACCCGCACATCTTTGGACTGTGGGAGGAAACCGGAGCACCCGGAGGAAACCCACGCAGACACGAGGAGAATGTGCAAACTCCACACAGACAGTGACCCAAGCCGGGAATCGAACCCAGGTCCCTGGAGCTGTGAAGAAGCAGTGCTAACCACTGGTCGTAAATCCCATCCCTAAGGACCTTTTCCATCAACTTACCAACCACCGAAGTAAGACTAACCGGCCTATAATTACCAGGGTCATTTCTATTCCCTTTCTTAAACAGAGGAACAACATTTGCCACTCTCCAGTCCTCTGGCACCATCCCCGTGGACAGTGAGGACCCAAAGATCAAAGCCAAAGGCTCTGCAATTTCATCCCTTGCCTCCCAAAGAATCCTAGGATATATTTCATCAGGCCCAGGGGACTTATCAACCTTCAGTTTATTCAAAACTGCTCATACATCCTCCCTCCGAACATCTATTTCCTCCAGCCTATTAGCCTGTAACCCCATCTCTTCCTCAAAAACATGGCCCCTCTCCTTGGTGAACACTGAAGAAAAGTATTCATTCATCACCTCGCCTATCTCTACTGACTGCATACACAAGTTCCCACTACTGTCCTTGACCGGCCCTAACCTCACCCTGGTCATTCTTTTATTCCTCACATAAGAGTAAAAAGCCTTGGGGTTTTCCTCAATCCGACCCGCCAAGGACTTTTCATGCCCCCTCCTCACTCTCCGAAGCCCCTTTTTCAGCTCAGTCCTTGCTAACTTGTAACCCTCAATCGAGCCATCTGAACCTTGTTTCCTCATCCCTACATAAGCTTCCCTCTTCCTTTTTACAAGACATTCTACCTCTTTCGTGAACCATGGTTCCCTCACTCGGCCATTTCCTCCCTGCCTGACAGGGACATACCTATCAAGGACACACAGTATTTGTTCCTTGAAAAAGTTCCACTTTTCATTAGTGCCTTTCTCTGACAGTTTCTGTTCCCAACTTATGCCCCCTAATTCTTGCCTAATCGCATCATAATTACCTCTCCCCCAATTATAAACCTTGCCCTGCCGTACGGCCCTATCCCTCTCCATTGCAATAACAAAAGACACTGAATTGTGGTCACTATCTCCAAAGTGCTCTCCCACAACCAAATCTAACACTTGGCCCGGTTCATTTCCCAGTACCAAATCCAATGTGGCCCCACCTCTTGTTGGCCTATCCACATATTGTGGCAGGAAACCCTCCTGCACACACTGCAGAAAAACTGCCCCATCCGAACTATTCGACCTACAAAGGTTTCAATCAATATTTGGAAAGTTAAAGTCTCCCATGACAACTACCCTGTGACCCCCACACCTATCCATAATCTGCTTTGCAATTTCTTCCTCCACATCTCTTATTATTATTTGAGGGCCTATAGTAAACTCCTAACAACGTGACCGCTCCTTTCCTATTTCTAACTTCAGCCCATATTACCTCAGTATGCAGATCCCCCTCGAAGTGCCTTTCCGCAGCCGTTAAACTATCCTTGATTAACAATGCTACTCCTCCACCTCTTTTACCAGCTTCCCTACACTTACTGAAACATCTATATCCCGGAACGTCCAACAACCATTCCTGTCCTTGTTCTACCCATGTCTCCATAATGGCCACAACATCGTAGTCCCAAGTACCAATCCATGCCCCAAGTTCATCTACCTTGTTCTGGATGCTCCTTGCATTGAAGTAGACACACTTCAACCCACCTTCCTGTCTACTGGTACCCACCCTTGACCTTGATACCCTCCCCAATACCTCACCACCCTCAACACTGACTTCCGGACTACAACTCCTTTTCCTACCCCCCTGACAAATTAGTTTAAACCCCCCTGAAGAGCCGTATCAAATTTCCCTCCCAGGATATTGGTGCCCCTCTGGTTCAGGTGCACCCCGTCCTGTTTGTACAGGTCCCACCTTCCCCAGAATGTGTTCCAATTATCCACGTAGCTGAAACCCTCCCTCCTACACCATCCCTGCAACCACATGTTTAACTGCACTCTCTCCCCTGTTTCTCAACTCGCTATCACGTGGCACCGGCAACGTACCAGAGATGACCACGTTTTGTCTTGGCTCTCCGCTTCCAGCCCAGCTCCCTAAATTCCTGTTTTAAATCCTCGTCCCTTCTCTTACCTATGTCGTTGGTACCAATGTGTACCACGACTTGTGACTGTTCCCCCTCCCCCTTAAGAATCCGGACAACACGGTCCGAGACATCACGGACTCTGGCATCCGGTAGGCAACATACCATCCGTGAGTCTCTTTTGCTGCCACAGAACCTCCTATCTATCCCTCTAACTAACGAGTCCCCAATAACTGTTGCCCTCCCGCTCTCCCCCTTACCCTCCCGAGCCACAGGGACGGACTCAGTGCTGGAGATCCGCTCACTGTGGCTCACCACTGGTATGTCGTCCCCCTCAATTGCATCCAAAGCGGAATACTTGTTGCTAAGGGGAACGACCACAGGGGATCCCAGCACTGACTGCTTCCTCCCAGCCCCTCTCACCGTCACCCATCTATTTTCCTTTCCTGGAGTAACTATATCCATGAAGCTTCTGTCTATGGCCACCTCTGCCTCCCTAATGATCCTAAGTTCATCCAACTCCAGCTCCAGTTCCCTAACACGGCTTTGGAGGAGCTGGAGATGGGTGCACTTCCCACAGGTGTAATCAGCAGGGACCCTGACGGTGTCCCTCACCTCAAACATTCTGCAAGAGGAACATTGCACTGCCTTCACACCCATCCCCTCTAGATACCTTGCCAATACCACTAGCAGACAGAGTTGCTCCAATGGAACAATTAGCTATTTTACCCCCCTTTTTCTCGGAATCCACACGGGCTGAACTTAAGATTTGCAATTGAAGAGACAACAAAACAAATTAAACTTACCCCACCTCACCCTAGGGTAGTGGCGGATGTTTTTCTGAATACAGGTCTGTAACTAGTGGTGTTCCACAGGGATCACTGCTGGGACCTCTACTGTTTGTAATGTATATAAATGACTTGGAAGAAAACATAGCTGGTCTGATTAGCAAGTTGGCGGATGATACTAAGATTGGCGGAGTTACAGATGGTGATGAAGATTGTCAGAGAATACAGCAGGATATAGATAGACTGGAAAATTGGGCGAAGGTTTAGACTCCCCAAAGGTAGGAGAGTCTAAAACTAGAGGGCATAGGTTTAAGGTGAGAGGGGAGAGATACAAAAGTGTCCAGAGGGGCAATGTTTTCACACACAGGATGGTGAGTGTCTGGAACAAGCTGCCAGAGGTACTAGGAGAGGCGGGTACCATTATGCCTTTTCAAAAAGCATTTAGACAGTTACATGGGTACGATGGGTATAGAGGGATGTGGGCCAAATGCGGGCAATTGGGATTAGCTTAGGGGTTTAAAAAAAAGGGCAGCATGAACAAGTTGGGCCGAAGGGCCTGTTTCCATGCTGTAAACCTCTATGACTCTATGACTCTAAATGGCAGATGGAATTTAATCCGGACAAATGTGAGGTGATGCATTTTGGTAGATCCAATTCAGGTGGGAATTATGAAATAAATGGCAGAACCATCAGGAGCGCAGACACACAGAGTGATCTGGGAGTTCAGGCCCACATCCTTAAAAGTGGCAGCACACATGGAAAAGGTGGTGAAGAAAGCATATGGCCCGCTTGTCTTCATCGGACGGGGCATCGAGTATAAAAGTTGGCAAATTATGTTAGTTATATAAAACGTTGGTTAGTCCACATTTGGAATACTGTGTCCAATTCTGGTCACCACACTATCAGGAGGACGTGGTGGCTTTGGAGAGAGTACAGAAAAGGTTTACCAGGATGTTGTCTGGTATAGAGGGTATTAGCTATGAGGAGAGATTGAATAAACTGGGATTGTTCTCCCTGGAAAGACGGAGGCTGAGGGGCAACCTGATAGAAGGTTATAAAATTATGAGGGGTATCGATAGGGTGAACAGTTGGAAGCTTTTTCCCAGAGCAGAAATGACGATTACAAGGGAGCACAAGTTCAAGGTAAGGGGGGAAAGGTTCAGTGGAGATGTGCGGGGGAAGTTTTTTTACACAGAGGGTGGTGGGGGCCTGGAATGCACTGTCAAGTGAGGTGGTTGAGGCAGATACACAGATATGACAGTGTCTCCCTGTCTGTCAAGCCCCTCATAATTTTAAACGCTTCTATCAAATCTGCTCCAAATCGTCTCTTCTTCAAACTAGCCTCCCATCCATTGACTCCGTCTACACTTCCCGCTGCCTCGGCAAAGCAGCCAGCATAATTAAGGACCCCACGCACCCCAGACATTCTCTCTTCCACCTTCTTCCTTCGGGAAAAAGATACAAAAGTCTGAGGTCACGTACCAACCAACTCAAGAACAGCTTCTTCCCTGCTGCTGTCAGATTTTTGAATGGACTTACCTTGCATTAAGTTGATCTTTCTCTACATCCTGGCTATGGCTGTAACACTACATTCTGCACTCTCTCATTTCCTTCTCTATGAACGGTATATTTTGTCTGTATAGCGCGCAAGAAATGATACTTTTCACTATGTTAATACATGTGACAATAATAAATCAAATCAAATCAAAAACAAAAACAAAAAGATGCCGGCGTTGGACTGGGGTAAACACAGTAAGAAGTCTCAGAACACCAGGTTGAAGTCCAACAGATTTGTTTGATAGCAAAAGCCACTAGCATTCGGAGCGCTGCTCCTTCGTCAGAACTCCCACTTACCTGACGAAGGAGCAGCGCTCCGAAAGCTAGTGGCTTTTGCTACCAAATAAACCTGTTGGACTTTAACCTGATGTTGTGAGACTTCTTACTGTGTGTGGTGAACCATTGTTGGTTCCCACCAGGTAGTGCTGAGCCATGGTCTGGCCAGTACTATGAGTCTGTATATATGTTACTGTTGGGGTTAGGGTTGGGCTGTTCTACCTGTTAATATAGTCCTTATGGTACACTCCAGTCGGCTCCGCCTCCTGGGAGAGGTATAAAGGTCACTGCTCTGCCTGGTGACCCTTTAGTCTGGGATCGTATACTGTATATGGTAGCTCTGTTATTGTTGGCAATAAAAGCCTTTATTTCCCGAGTACATCCAGCCTCTCGTGTGTTATATCGCGCATCAATTTTATTGCCAACAAGTAAATTCTTTTTTTAAAAAAAACTACAACAAATAAAACATGGAGCAAATGCTTAAACCCGAACGGCTTACGTTGGACCCACGTGCGGCGGGAGCATCGAACACTTTCGACCACTGGTTGAAGTGTTTCCAAGATTACCTCGACGCCTCCACAGCGGTCACCGACGACGCCGACAGACTCCGGGTCCTCCACGCGAGGGTAAGCGGCGCTGTCTACTTAGCGATCCGTGGGGCCACCGACTACAAAGGGGCCCTCGAGCTTCTCAAGAAGCGATACAACAAACCGCCGAATGAGATGCATGCTCGATACCTTCTAGCCACTCGACGGCGGCAGCCTGGCAAAACGACGGAACAGTACGCGTGCGAGCTTCAACAGCTAGCCAGAGCCTGCAACTGCAAGTCAGTGTCGGCAGACCAGTACATGAACGACCTCGCTCGAGATGCGTTCGTGGCGGGAATCGGCTCATCGTACATCTGCCTTCGGCTGTTGGAGCAAGGTAACCTCGATCTCACTAAATCCATAGAGTTAGCTGATGCTCTAGAAACGGCCTCCAAAAGTCTGGCGATGTACCCCGACGACCACGTGGAGACAGCGTGGCAGGGGCAGTCACAGACCCCACTTCATTCAGCGGGACTGAAAAACTGCGCGATTGCGTTCCCAGCCTCGGACCTGACGACGGCAGCAGCTCCAGGTGGCCCGCGGTGTTACTTCTGTGGGGGGTGGGGGGTGGGGGGGGGGTGGGGGGGGGTGGGGGGGGGGGGGGGGGGTGAAACACCCTCGGCAGCGATGTCCAGCTAAAGCGGTGTTGTGCTCCGCCTGCGGCAAGAAGGGGCACTATTCCAAGGTATGCCGGTCCAAACTTCCATCCAAGAACAGCAGTGCGGCGTGTGACTCCCCGGAGCCGGCCTCTTTGTCTTCTGCATCTTCAAGGTCTTCTACCACGTGCGATTCCAGGACGTCGCCATTCCGAACGACGGAGTCGCAAGACACGTGCGGCCTGCAGGGGTCGCAGGTTTTGGCGCCATCGTCCACGTGCGACCTATGGGGGCAGCCATTTTGGTCGGCACCGACCGCGAATGACCAGCAGGGGTCGTCATCAACCATCTCAGCTGCCTGCAGTTGCGCCCACGAACCAACGGTGACGTCGATCATCCTGGACCAGGCCAAGCCTCACAGACTCGACAAGTCCATGATGGACATACGGGTAAACAAACGCCCGATTTATTGTTTGTTTGACAGCGGGAGCACGGAGAGCTTCATTCACCCAGACACTGTGAAGCGGTGTGGTCTCCAGATTCGGACTGTCAAGCAGACAATTTTGATGGCGTCAAGGTCCCGGTCTGTCACCGTGCTAGGGAGTTGCGTGGTCAATCTGACGGTGCAGGGCACGGTTTACGAGAACTTCAGGCTCCTTGTGTTACCGCACCTTTGCGCGCCAATACTCCTAGGACTAGATTTTATGGTCCACTTGAAGAGTGTAACCCTGCAGTACGGTGGGCCACTCCCTCCGCTTTCAGTGGGAGACCCGCAGCCTCTAAATTGCCCACCGCGCTCCACATGTAGTCTCTCAACGCTTAGGATTACCACACCCTCCCTATTCCAGAATCTCGTGCCAGGCTGCAAGCCCATTGCAACAAAGAGCAGGCGTTACAGCGCTGAGGATCGGATCTTCATTCAATCTGAAGTTCAGCGGCTCCTCAAGGAAGGGATCATCCAACCTAGCACTAGTCCTTGGAGAGCGCAAGTCGTGGTGGTTAAGAATGGGAACAAACCCCGGATGGTCATAGACTATAGTCAGACCATTAACAGATACACGCAGCTGGATGCGTATCCCCTCCCGCGCATATCTGACATGGTCAATCAGATTGCGCAGTACCGGGTGTTCTCCACCATCGACTTAAAATCTGCTTACCACCAGCTCCCCATTCGCCCAGAGGACCGACAATACACAGCCTTTGAGGCGGATGGTCGCCTGTACCATTTTTTATGGGTTCCTTTTGGTGTCATGAATGGGGTCTCGGTCTTCCAGCGTACTATGGACCGAATAGTGGACCAGAACGGACTGCGGGCTACCTTCCCGTACCTGGATAACGTCACCATCTGCGGACAAAGCCCGTCCGCTCATCAAGTCTACCTCTTTTCCCCTAGCAACAGAGGCTCGCTTAGCCTTTGCAAGAATAAAAGCCGACATCGCGAAAACCACGATGCACGCTATCGATGAGTCCATCCCCTTCCAGGTGGAGAGTGATGCATCTGATTTCGCCCTGGCCGCCACACTTAACCAGGCGGGCAGGCCCATCGCCTTTTTCTCTCGCACCCTCCAAGGCCCTGAAATTCGACATTCGGCGGTGGAAAAGGAGGCCCAGGCCATTGTGGAGGCCGTTCGGCATTGGCGCCATTACTTGGCGGGAAAACGGTTCACTCTGCTCACGGACCAGCGGTCCGTGGCGTTCATGTTCAACAACACGTTACGGGGTAAGATCAAGAATGATAAGATCTTGAGGTGGAGAATCGAACTCTCCACCTACAATTATGATATCATGTATCGTCCAGGGAAGCTCAACGAGCCCTCGGATGCCCCGTCGCGTGGAACATGCGCTAGAATGCAGGAGAATCGATTGCAGGCTCTCCACAATGACCTCTGCCTCCGGGGGTCACTCGGTTCTTCCACTTCATAAAAGCCCGGAATCTACCCTACTCGGTGGAGGATGTCAGGTCCATAACCAGAAGCTGCCGGGTATGCGCGGAATGCAAACCGCACTTCTACCGACCTGACAGGGCACAACTCGTTAAGGCCACTTGTCCCTTCGAAAGACTGAGTGTGGACTTTAAGGGCCCCCTTCCCTCGACAGATCGGAACGTGTACTTCCTCAATGTGGTTGATGAGTACTCACGATTCCCCTTTGTCATTCCCTGTTCTGATATGACCGCAGCCACGGTTATCAAGGCACTTCGTGATCTTTTCACCCTGTTCGGTTACCCCTGTTACATCCACAGCGATAGGGGCTCGTCGTTCATGAGCGATGACTTGAGGCAATACCTGCTCTCATATGGGATTGCCTCTAGTAGAACCACGAGCTACAACCCAAGGGGTAACGGACAGGTCGAACGAGAGAATGCTACAGTCTGGAAGGCTGTCTTACTGGCGTTGAGGTCTAAAGGTCTTCCAGTCTCCCGTTGGCAAGAGGTACTCCCTGATGCGCTCCACTCCATACGCTCACTCCTGTGTACGGCAACCAACGCTACTCCTCATGAGAGAATGTTTTCATTCCCTAGGAAGTCTTCCTCTGGGACCTCATTACCGTCTTGGTTGACGTTCTCAGGACCTGTCCTCCTGCGGTGACATGTTAGGACCCGCAAGTCCGACCCTTTGGTTGAACAGGTCCATCTCCTCCACACCAACCCTCAGTATGCCTACGTGGCATATCCTGACGGGCGAGAGGACACGGTCTCGATTCGAGATCTGGCGCCAGCAGGGGGCTTGGAAACCCCTGTCGCTCCCACACCTACTGTTAGGGACCCCCCAACCATTATTTCCCCTCCTGACACGGCGCGGGCAGTATCGGGACCACCACTTAACCCTCTTACTCCCGTGTACAGCTTGCCTGAGTCCAGGAGATGGTCGCCACTTCAAGGCGTGCCCGAGTTCAGCGGATTGTCACCACCTCGGGGTCTACCGGCCCGTGAGGCACTGGAGGAGTCGCTGGACACCGCCTTGGAGAGAACGTCACTGCGATTGCCTGAACCGGTGTTGAGGAGGTCACAACGACGCTGCGGTCCCCCAGACCGTTTGAACTTATAGACAGATGAACAATTGTTCTGTGTTTTGTACCCCGCCGGCCTTTGTTTTCAAAGGAGGGGTGAATGTGGTGAAGCATTGTTGGTTCCCACCAGGTAGTGCTGAGCCATGTTCTGGCCAGTACTATGAGTCTGTATATATGTTACTGTTGGGGTTAGGGTTGGGCTGTTCTACCTGTTAATATAGTCCTTATGGTACACCCCAGTCGGCTCCGCCTCCTGGGAGAGGTATAAAGGTCACTGCTCTGCCTGGTGACCCTTTAGTCTGGGATCATATACTGTATATGGTAGCTCTGTTATTGTTGGCAATAAAAGCCTTTATTTCCCAAGTATATCCAGCCTCTCGTGTGTTATATCGCGCATCACTGTGCATCCTGGCTACAGGAAGCAGCTTCCTAACTTAGCTGAATGATTGCACAAAAGGCAATTCCCACCCCCAAAACAATGGAGAAACATTAAAGAATTCAGAAATAGGAGCAAACAAAGTGAGAGTATCATTCACTTCAGTCTTTTATTTAATTTGACCATTTTGTTCACTCTTGTCGCAGTTGCTAATCTCCAGGATTAACTTCCTTACACACAACTGAAAGAAACACTCGAGACAATAATACTGGCACTCATAATAATTGTACTATTTATTTCATTTTCTTTATAATTTAAAATAATTTTTTCACGTATTGTTTCGATGCTCTGTGGCTGGGTTGAGCAGTGGCAGATCGAAGGTAAATCTTCAGGATTCTGCCTGACCAAAGCTGCCAACCACTACTTGCTCTGATCTGGTTCAGCAGCTGGATTCTCAGAACTAACGTACTGTTCCATCTCGTTGTCAGTTTCCTCACAGTTATCTTGCAGCTTTTTAAAGTTAACAGCCAGCTGCTCGCGGGCCCCCTTGTATTTCAGCTGCAGCTCCCTCAGAAGATGCACAGCTTCCTGGTACTCACGCCTGCTGACACCCTTACCCCGCAAAACATGAGCTGTGCGCAATCAGAAAAGGGAAGATTCGCCAGTCAGTAACAGCAGAATTCACCGTCAATAGTTTTATTTTTCAGAGGCAGCGGTGTAGTGGTATTGTCACTGGACTGGTATTCCAGTAACTCAGGGTAATGCTCTGGGGACCTGGGTTCGAATCCCACCATGGCAGATAGTAAAATTTGAACTCAATAAAAAATCTGGAATTAAAAGTCTAATGAAACCATTGTGGATTTTTGTAAAAACTCATCTGGTTCATTAATGTCCCGTAGGGAAGGAAATCTGCCGTCCACTGCCAAAACATTGAATGTATTCAAGAAGCGGCTGGATATAGCACTTGGGGCGAATGGGATCAAAGGTTATGGGGAAAAAGCAGGATTAGGCTATCGAATTGGATGATCAGCCATGATCATAATGAATGGTGGAGCAGGCTCGAAGGACCTCCGCTCCTATCTTCTATGTTTCTATGTTCTTACCCGGTCTGGCCTACATGTTACTCCAGTCCCACAGCAATATGATTAACCCTTAAATGCCCCTTTTTTCTATTCCTTTGAGGGACGTGGGTGCCGGTGGCTGGGCCAGCATTTATTGCCCATCTCTAGTTGTCCTTGGGAGCAGTTGAGATTCGACCACATTGCTGTGGCTCTGGAGTAAACATCAGCAATAGGAGGGGTTTAAGAAGATAGTTTATGACTCACAACAAAGATATATCCCAATGAGGAAGAAAGATTCTAGGAAGGGGATAAATAAACATGGTTAACCAAGGAAGTTAAAGATAGTATTAAACTGAAAGAAAAAACATGCAATGTGGCAAAGATTAGCAATAAACCAGAGGATTGGGAAAGTTTTAAAAATCGACAAAAGATGACCAAAAAATATTAAAGAGGGAGATGATGAACTGTGAGGGTAAACTAGCAAGTAATCTAAAAGTGGACAGTAAGAGCATCTTTAAATATATAAAAATGAAGTGAGAGGCCAAAGGAAACATAGGCCCTTTAGAAAACGGGACTGAGGAAATAATGGGGAACGAGGAAATGGCAAAGGAGTTAAATAAATACTTTGCAACAGTATTCACAGTAGAAGACACTAATAACATTCCAAAACTATTAAATAAGCAAGGAACAAAAAGGGAATCAGAAATAAAAATTATAATGATATCTAGAGAAATCCCTCAGAATGTGGTGGGAAACTTGAAACATCATAACATTCAAGGATATGGGACAACTGCTGGAAAATGGGATTAGCATGCCTTTGTCGATGCAGACTCGATGGGCTGAAGGGCCTTTGCTGTGCTGCATGACTCTGACCATGGCAAGAGCCCATGGTGTTGGGGGTAGTATATTAGTATGGATGGAGGATTGGCTAACTGATAGATTTATTTTGTAAATTGAGTTTGTGTCTTTATATGCCCTGTTTGTGAACAGAACTCCCACTTACCTGACAAAGGGGCAGCGCTCCGAATGCTAGTGGCTTTTCCTACCAAATAAACCTGTTGGATTTTAACCTGGTGTTGTGAGACTTCTTACTAACTGATAGAAGACAGGGAGTTGGGATAAGAGGGGCATTTTCAGGATGGCAACCTCTAATGAGTGGAATGTCACAGGGATCAGTGCTGGGGCAATTAGTTACAATAAATATGAATGACTTGGATGAGGAAAGTGAATATACTTTTGCCAAGTTTACGAATGATGTCTTGTGGTGTAACTCAGCACTGATTGGTCAGTAGGGCTGTTTTAGGAGGTACTGATTGGTGGATGATGGTTAATGAGGTCAACCTGGATGTGAAGATAATGAGTGATGATAGAAATCTAAGGAAATGTGGGAGACTATTATTCAGAGGATATGAAGATGAGTGTGGGGGCAGATTATGTACACAAAACAGAAAGGGTTCACCCTGATGTATTTCAAATTAACCTGGCAGGATTGGGGAGGTGATGGCCTAGTGGTATTATCGCTAGGCTATTAATCCAGAAACTCAGCTAATGTTCTGGGGACCCGGGTTCAAATCCCGTCACGGCAGATGGTGGAACTTGAATTCAGTAAAATATATCTGGAATTAAGACTCTACTGATGACTGTGAAACCATTGGCGATTGTCGGGAAAAACCCATCTGGTTCACTAATGTCCTTTGGAGAAGGAAATCTGCCGTCCTTACCTGGTCTGGCCTACATGTGCCTGAAGAGCCACAGCAATGTGGTTGACTCTCAATTGCCCTCTGAGCATGGGCAACTAGGGATGTTTCTAATTTCAGCATTTTTGTTTTTATTTCAGGTTTTCTGCATCTGCAGTATTTTGCTTTTGTACGGCTTCGGGAATCGGCTAAAGGCAATTTCAAGACGTATTTCGGAAAGTGGTTTGACAAGCAAAAAGTCATCAATACTTGGAATGGTTTCTGGGTAGCAGAACTGGAGACAACAACTAGACTCCTTTAAGAATCAGCTTGACATTCCCCCGGTGGGGGGGTGGGGGAGGGGAACAGTGAGATTGGAGGGGCTGGATGGGGCCCCATTTGTACTGAATCTTGTGACTTTTTTTGTTTATTTTTTCATGGGATGAGGGCATGGCTGACTATGCCAGCATTTATTGCCCATCCCTAATTGCCCTTGAGAAGATAGAACATAGAACATTACAGCGCAGTACAGGCCCTTCGGCCCTCGATGTTGCGCCGACCAGTGGAACCAATCTAAAGCCCGTCTAATCTACACTATTCCAATATCATCCATATGTTTATCCAATAACCATTTGAATGCTCTTAATGTTGACGAGTCCACTACTGCTGCAGGCAGGGCATTCCACGCCCTTGCTACTCTCTGAGTAAAGAACCTACCTCTAACATCTGTCCTATATCTATCACCCCTCAATTTAAAGCTATGTCCCCTCGTGCTAGCCATCACCATCCGAGGAAAAAGGCTCTCACTATCCACCCTATCTAATCCTCTGATCATCTTGTATGCCTCTATTAAGTCACTTCTTAACCTTCTTCTCTCTAACGCAAACAACCTCAAGCCCCTCAGCCTTTCCTCATACGATTTTCCCACCATACCAGGCAACATCCTGGTAAATCTCCTCTGCACCCTTTCCAACACTTCCACATCTTTCCTATAATGCGGCGACCAGAACTGTACGCAATACTCCAAATGCGGCCGCACCAGAGTTTTGTACAGTTGCAGCATGACCTCCTGGCTCCAAAACTCAATCCCTCTACCAATAAAAGTTAACACACCGTACGCCTTCTTAACAACCCTATCAACCTGGGTGCCAACTTTCAGGGATCTATGCACATGGACACCCAGATCCCTCTGTTCATCCACACTACCAAGTATCTTACCATTAGCCCAGTACTCTGTATTCCTGTTACTCTTTCCAAAGTGAATCACCTCACACTTTTTCCGCATTAAACTCCATTTGCCACCTCTCAGCCCAGCTCTGCAGCTTATCTATGTCCCTCTGTAACCTGCCACTTCCCTCCACACTGTCTACAACTCCACCGACTTTAGTGTCATTTGCAAATTTACTAATCCATCCTTCCACGCCCTCATCCAGGTCATTAATAAAAATGACAAACAGCAGTGGCCCCAAAACAGATCCTTGCGGTACACCACTAGTAACTGAACTCCAGGATGAATATTTCCCATCAACCACCACCCTTTGTTTTCTTACAGCTAGCCAATTCCTGATCCAAACCACTAAATCACCCTCAATCCCATGTGTCCGTATTTTCTGCAAAAGCTTACCATGGGGAACCTTATCAAACGCTTTGCTGAAATCCATATACACCACATCAACCGCTTTACCCTCATCCACCTCTTTGGTCACCTTCTCAAAGAACTCAATAAGGTTTGTGAGGCACAACCTATCCTTCACAAAACCGTGCTGACTATCCCTAATCAAATTATTCCTTTCCAGGTGATTATAAATCCTATCTCTTATTATCCTTTCCAATACTTTGCCCACGACAGAAGTAAGGCTCACCGGTCTATAATTACCAGGGTTGTCCCTACTCCCCTTCTTGAACAAGGGGACAACATTTGCTATCCCCCAGTCTTCTGGCACTGTTCCTGTAGACAATGACGACACAAAGATCAAAGCCAAAGGCTCTGCAATCTCCTCCCTAGCCTCCCAGAGAATCCTAGGATAAATCCCATCCAACCCAGGGGACTTATCTATTTTTACCCTTTCCAGAATTGCTAACACCTCCTCCTTATGAACATCAATCCCATCCAGTCCAACAGCCTGCATCTCAGTACTCCCCTCGACAACACTGTCCCTCTCCAGTGTGAATACCGACGAAAAATATTCATTTAGTGCCTCTCCTATCTCTTCAGATTCCACGCACAACTTCCCACTACTGTCCTTGACTGGCCCTAATCTTACCCTAGTCATTCTTTTATTTCTGACGTACCTATAGAAAGCTTTAGGGTTTTCCTTGATCCTACCTGCCAAAGACTTCTCATGTCCCCTCCTGGCTCTTCTTAACTCTTTCTTTAGGTCCTTCCTGGCTAACTTGTAACTCTCAAGTGCCCTAACTGAGCCTTCATGTCTCATCTTAACATAAGTCTCCTTCTTCCTCTTCACAAGAGATTCAATCTCCTTAGTAAACCACGGTTCCCTCACACGTCTGCTTCCTCCCTGCCTGACAGGTACATATTTATCAAGGACGCGTAGTAGCTGTTCCTTGAAAAAGTTCCACATTACAATTGTGCCCATCCCCTGCAGTTTCCTTCCCCAACCTATGCCAGCTAAATTTCGCCTAATCGCATCATAATTTCCTTTCCTTGGTGTTGAGCCGCCTTCTTGAACCGTTGCATTCCAGGTGTAGGCGTAGCCACAGTGCTGTTAGGGAGAGAGCTCCAGGATTTTGACCCAGTGACAGTGATGGAATGGAGATATATTTCCAAGTCAGGTTGGTGAGGGGCTTGGA
Organism: Mustelus asterias; assembly: GCF_964213995.1. NCBI lineage: Eukaryota > Metazoa > Chordata > Chondrichthyes > Carcharhiniformes > Triakidae > Mustelus > Mustelus asterias. Next base: position 124,247,235 of record NC_135810.1, on the reverse strand, counting down.
GGGGATCTTCCAGGTGGTGGTGCTCCCAGGTATCTGCTGCCCTTGTCGTTCTAGATGGTACTGGTCATGGGTTTGGAAGGTGTCGCTGAAGGAGGCTTTGTGAAATGCTGCAATGCATCTTGTAAATGGTACACACTGCTGCCACTGTGTGCTGGCGGTGGAGTGAGTGATTGTTTAAGATGGTGGATGGGGTGCTTATGGAGTGGCTTTGTGCCGGATGGTGTTGTGCTTCTTGAGTGTTGTTGGAGCTGCACTCATCCAGGTAAGTGGGGAGTATTTTATCACACTCCTGACTTGTGCCTTGTCGATGGTCACAGAGTCACAGAAATCATAGAAACCCGACGGTGCAGAAGGAGGCCATTTGGTCCATCGAGTCCCTAACCTACACATCTTTGGACTGTGGGAGGAAACTGGAGCACCCGGAGGAAACCCATGCAGACACGGGGAGAACGTGCAAACTCCACACAGACAGTGGCTCAAGCTGGGAATTGAACCCAGGACCCTGGAGCTGTGAGGCGGCAGTGCTAACCACTGTGCCACCGTGCCGCCCATGGTGGATTGAAATTGAATGCTGATCAAATACCTAATGGAATAATGGTCTTAGATCGCTGCTCCTTCATATTCTTCAGAATCTCTTCCAGTTTATCAGCTTTGCTTTTGCGAGGCGTGAATTCTGCTAGGCTCCGAGGCTGCAGGAGAGAAACTGAATGAGTAAATTGCACAAGTGAGGACATCATTATCTTTCTCTCCTAAAAACTTTCTTTTGACCCTGAGTAAGATTGGGATACAAATGTGGGAACTTTTAAAGGGAAATACAGCACAGGAACAGGCCCTTCAGGGATGGGGGCAATTCTCCCAGTCTGTGGCACGCCTCTAGCAGTGCACCAGGCCCAGAGACATCAGCAGAGACTATTCAGTGAGTTCCCTGCTGGGCACCATAGCCTCCGCGCGTCTCCGACCGCTGGATTTCCAGCATCGACAGCTCCGCGCAGGAAATTGGCGCATTGCTGATTTACATATTAAAATCTGCATTTGCATCCTATTAGTGGGCCCAGGGCTAAAGTCTCCATGGAGACCCCTGGGAGGTTGGGATAAGGTGGGGGCTGCCATGGGGTCAGCGGTGGTGGGGGAGGGGAATCGGGAGTCAGTGATCGAGCCTGTCCAGTGCTATGCTGCCGGCCTCTCCAGCGGGAATATCCCTGGCCCCCGGATTTTCAGTGTGAATCTCCCTGAGACACTCTGCAGCACACAGAGCGTGGGAGATTCATTTTGAAAAAAACCAGCTAAAAAAACCAGTGGGAGTTACTTCATTTTTACTTCAATTCAGCACTTAGAATTTTTTTGGGAGAATCCCAGCCCTATCTTTAACGTACTATCTCACTAACTATGAGGTAATTATGATGCGATTAGGCAAGAATTAGGGGGCATAAGATGGGAACAGAAACTGTCAGGGAAAGGCACTGATGAAAAGTGGAACTTTTTCAAGGAACAAATACTGGGTGTCCTTGATAGGTATGTCCCTGTCAGGCAGGGAGGAAATGGCCGAGTGAGGGAACCGTGGTTCACAAAAGAGGTGGAATGTCTTGTGAAAAGGAAGAGGGAAGCTTATGTAGGGATGAGGAAACAAGGTTCAGATGGCTCGACTGAGGGTTACAAGTTAGCAAGGAACGAGCTGAAAAAGGGGCTGAGGAGAGCTAGGAGGGGACATGAGAAGTCCTTGGCGGGTCGGATCAAGGAAAACCCCAAGGCTTTTTACTCTTATGTGAGGAATAAAAGAATGACCAGGGTGAGGTTAGGGCCGGTCAAGGACAGTGGTGGGAACTTGTGTATGGAATCAGTAGAGATAGGCGACGTGATGAATGAATACTTTTCTTCAGTGTTCACCAAGGAGAGGGGCCATGTTTTTCAGGAAGAGAAGGTGTTACAGGCTAATAGGCTGGAGGAAATAGATGTTCGGAGGGAGGATGTATTGGCAGTTTTGAATAAACTGAAGGTCGATAAGTCCCCTGGGCCTGATGAAATGTATCCTAGGATTCTTTGGGAGGCGAGGGATGAGATTGCAGAGCCTTTGGCTTTGATCTTTGGGTCCTCGCTGTCCACGGGGATGGTGCCAGAGGACTGGAGAGTGGCAAATGTTGTTCCTCTGTTTAAGAAAGGGAATAGAAATGACCCTGGTAATTATAGACCGGTTAGTCTGACTTCGGTGGTTGGTAAATTGATGGAAAAGGTCCTTAGGGATGGGATTTACGACCATTTAGAAAGATGCGGATTAATCCGGGATAGTCAGCACGGATTTGTGAAGGGCAAATCGTGCCTCACAAATTTGATAGAATTTTTTGAGGAGGTAACTAGGTGTGTTGATGAAGGTAGGGCGGTTGATGTCATATACATGGATTTTAGTAAGGCGTTTGATAAGGTCCCCCATGGTCGGCTTATGATGAAAGTAAGGAGGTGTGGGATAGAGGGAAAGTTGGCCGATTGGATAGGTAACTGGCTGTCTGATCGAAGACAGAGGGTGGTGGTGGATGGAAAATTTTCGGACTGGAGGCAGGTTGCTAGCGGAGTGCCGCAGGGATCGGTGCTTGGTCCTCTGCTCTTTGTGATTTTTATTAATGACTTAGAGGAGGGGGCTGAAGGGTGGATCAGTAAATTTGCTGATGACACCAAGATTGGTGGAGTAGTGGATGAGGTGGAGGGCTGTTGTAGGCTGCAAAGAGACATAGATAGGATGCAAAGCTGGGCTGAAAAATGGCAAATGGAGTTTAACCCTGATAAATGTGAGGTGATTCATTTTGGTAGGACTAATTTAAATGTGGATTACAGGGTCAAAGGTAGGGTTCTGAAGACTGTGGAGGAACAGAGAGATCTTGGGGTCCATATCCACAGATCTCTAAAGGTTGCCACTCAAGTGGATAGAGCTGTGAAGAAGGCCTATAGTGTGTTAGCTTTTATTAACAGGGGGTTGGAGTTTAAGAGCCGTGGGGTTATGCTGCAACTGTACAGGACCTTGGTGAGACCGCATTTGGAATATTGCGTGCAGTTCTGGTCACCTCACTATAAGAAGGATGTGGAAGCGCTGGAAAGAGTGCAGAGGAGATTTACCAGGATGCTGCCTGGTTTGGAGTGTCGGTCTTATGAGGAAAGGTTGAGGGAGCTGGGGCTGTTCTCTCTGGAGCGGAGGAGATTGAGGGGAGACTTAATAGAGGTTTATAAAATGATGAAGGGGATAGATCGAGTGAACGTTCAAAGACTATTTCCTCGGGTGGATGGAGCTATTACGAGGGGGCATAACTATAGGGTTCATGGTGGGAGATATAGGAAGGATATCAGAGGTAGGTTCTTCACGCAGAGAGTGGTTGGGGTGTGGAATGGACTGCCTGCAGTGATAGTGGAGTCAGACACTTTAGGAACATTTAAGCGGTTATTGGATAGGCACATGGAGCACACCAGGATGGTAGGGAGTGGGATAGCTTGATCTTGGTTTCAGATGAAGGTCGGCACAACATCGTGGGCCGAAGGGCCTGTTCTGTGCTGTACTGTTCTATGTTCTATGTAACTGACCAATTGGGTGAGTTAAAGGGCTACTTGGTATTCACTTCCAATGCCTTATTGAGGGGGTGCAGCCTGGTCAGAGAGCTCGTTTGCCTGCTCCGATAGATGGTAAAGAATTCCAGGCACCAGTTAAACAGTAGCAGATGACTGAGGAACTAACACGCTCCTCTCAGTCAACATCACCAACAATCAAATCAAGTTAATCATCCACTCAAAGAAGTGATGTACTGAGATCGTGCTGTGTGAAAAATGGCTACTACACCTGTCTATACGGCAATGACCATACTGTACAATGGTCCCTGTCTCTGAATCATAAGATGGTTGGTTCAAGTCCTTCCCCAAAAGCTTGAGTCCCATAATCTCGGTTGCCACTCCAGTGTCGTACCAAGGAAGTGCTGCTCTGTCGAAAGTGACTGAGCTGTTAATGGATGTAAAAGATCCCATGGCATCCTTCAAAGATGAGCTGGGGATTTCTCCCTGGTGTCCTGGGAGGGAGGAATATTTATCCTTCAACCAATATCACATAAATAGATGACTGGGCCGTTATCTCTGCTGTTTACTGGAGCTTACTCTACAAAGATTGGTTCATTACAACAAGTGGCTACAATTCAAAAGTTGCTTCATTGGCTGCAGCACGGGCTAAGCTGAGGTGGTGAAAGGCGCGACAGAAATGGGAGTGTTTATTTCCAAAGATAATTTATTGGCTGTTAAACTTTAGAATGCGATGTGTGATGCGACCGGAAGGTTCCAGAGGAAGATTACCTTCCTTTCCTTGGAAACATAGGGTTCCCGCTGGAGGTTGACTTTGGCAAAGGGGTCTGGGTACAGCTGTAGTTTCCGAAGTGAGCGTTCCAACTGTTGAACATTCTGCTGAATTCCTGGAGGAAAAAAAGACCAAACAAAAATCGGGAGACTCTGAGTGACCGAAAGACGAGCAGCTTCTTGCCAGCTGCAGATATCGAAACCGAACAGGTAAATCCAGGTAAACTGCAGAAAGCCACCTGGTTAAATCTGTTTTGAACAATCTCACAGCTCCCAATCCCCCACCCTCCCCATCACTACATCTACCTGCTCCTTAACTGAATCCAGGGTTTTAAATGTCCAGGATTTGATTCCGTGTGTGGTTATGTTTTGTGTGAGGAATATCCTGATATCAGCCCAGCTATCGGGTTGAAGCTGAGTTGGTTTATCGTGACAGTTTGGTTTGATAAAAACAGAAGAACAAAAGAAATAGGAACAAGAGCAGGCCATTCAGCCCATTCAGCCTACTCTGCCATTCGATAAGGTCATGGCTGATGGTATTTAACCACAACTCTTTGCCTGGTCCCCCCCCCCCCCCCCCCCCCCCCCACCCCGCCCTACCCACCCCTCATCCCCACCCCATAGCCATTGATTCCCTTGTCAACCAAGAACCTGTCTGACTTGGCCTTGATCAGAGTCAGTAAGGCAGCTTCCACATTTCACTGGGGAAAAGATTTCCAAACACAAACAACATGAACATGAGAATTTCTCCTTATCCCGGTCTAAACTGAGAGACCGCTTATTTTGAAACCGTACCCCCTCGTTCAAGACACCCCCACAAGAGAACCTCCTCCAAGCATGCACCCTCAGAATGAGATGTAAAGCACAGCAAGCAAGTTTTTTTTATTGTTTAAGTGTTTTACTGTAGTTATTTGGTTATTGAAAGGGGTGAAATGTTTGTTAAGTAAATGTAAAACAACCACAGCGTCTCAAGTCTCTCCATTTAATGGAAGTTCCTCATTATTGGTACTGGTAAATCTCCTCTCCCCTCTCTATGACCTTGACATTATTTCTAAACAATTCTGCCCAGAAGTGAACACAATATCCCAAATAACCTAACCAGTGATTCATATATGTTCAGCAGAAATTCTTTGTTTTTGTACTCTCTGTCTCTATTGATAAACATGATGTGGAGATGCCGACGTTGGACTGGGGTAAACACAGTAAGAAGTTTAACCATCCTGACTTGGAAATATATCGGCCGTTCCTTTGTCACTGGGTCAAAATCCTGCAACTCCCTCCCTAACAGCACGGTGGATGTACCTACACCACATGGCTTGCCGTGGTTCAAGAGACGGCTCACCACCACCTTCTCGAGGGCAAATAGGGATGGGCAATAAATGCTGGCCAGCCAGCGATGCCACAATCTGTGAAATAATTAAAAATGGTTCCCATATGCCTTTGTCTAACATTGTTCTCAATGTGTAAGCCACCTCCAAAGATTTGTGTATGTACACCCTCAGATATCTCTGTCCCCGCATTCCTCCCTCTATTACAATCGCACCATTTAGTTTATACTGCCTACCATAATTTTTCTTTCCAGAGTGTAACTCTTTACATTTACCCATGAACATTATTAATTTGAGACAATTGGAGCAGGATTTGGGGCAGCACAGTGGTTAGCACTGCTGCCTCACAGCGCTAGGGACCCAGGTTCAATTCCGGCCTCGGGTCACTGGAGTTTGTACATTCTCCCTGTGTCTGCGTGGGTTTCCTCCCACGGTCCAAAGATGTGCGGTGGATTGGCCATGCTAAATTGACCCTAGTGTCAGGGGGACTAGCTAGGGTAACTACATGGGGTTATGGGGATAGGGCCTGGGTGAGGTTGTGGTCGGTGCAGACGCGATGGGCCGAATGCAGGATTCTATGAGAACATGGGGACCATAAATTTGTAACAGATCTTAGAAACACTGACATTGCTGAAAGGATGTTCACAATAATGAGATTGGGACGTATGGAGAATTTACTGGATGCTTGACTGGGTAAGTCACAGGAGTTAGAGTGAACAGGCTTGATGGGCTGAGTGGCCTTTCGTTATCCTCGATTTTTATTTTGTCCGTTTTGATTCTGGAGGGTTATTGGCACTGTTCATTATACAAAAACTGTTCTTTACGGTACAAATAAGTAGACCTGTCGGAGAAGAGTGGGCTGTCTATGAGGGGATGGGGAGTGGGATGCTGCAGATGGGGTAGAATCTCTTACCAATTGGCTCCACAAAGTCAGGGTCAGTTTTTGCATCCAGAAGTTCCTCGTACCCTCTATATTTCTCGGGAAGAATTGTTGTTACCACGGATGTTTCTGTCTGCCTTTCCTCCATGCTTTCCACATCTTCTCTGCTCAATGCTGTTTCATCAACCTGGAGTAAAAATTGGGAGCAATGAATATCGGAATATACAAGACGATCACAGGCTCAGTGTCTCTCCAGACTGCAGTGTAGAGGCTGCGGAGTGACAGTGGGCTGGGTACAGAGCTCGGTCAAGGTAAATGAAGACATACACACTAACACTATGGAGTTCAGAGAATGCACAGCACTAACATCCTCGATGAACTTGGTAGTTTTATCACAGTGCCTTTTCTGTCAGTGTGTTAATTGTGTAACCTGCCCAATGACTGGGTCACATTTCACAAAATGCTGGATGAGTATTGTTCTGTCAAAGGGGGAAAACAGTTTGCTATTTCCAACACAGCATTGCAAATAAACACAAAGCTATTTATGCAGCATATTCGAAACACTTCAAAGCCTTCAACGCCCACTCCATTACATTTTGAGCACAGGGAGTTGTTGATAACAGAATATATAGTACCAGCACCGTCCTGGGAAAATGAGCAATATTGCTAATTTTAGTGATGTTGCTCAAGGGAGGATTGTTGGACAACTCACTGATCATAAGAGTTCCAGCAACTCAGCCAAGTTACACATTGCTGGAGAAGCAGGAGGAGACCACTCAGCCCCTCGAGTTTGTTCTGCTATCCAATTAAATCAAGGACCTGTACCCACTTTTTCAAAAGAAGTTTGAACACAATTACCGAATGAACATCTTTTGATTTCTTTTTTGAAATTTTCAATTGACCCACCCAAGTTTCAGAATTCCAGATTCCCGCTGGCCTCTGTGAAGGAGAGTGCTTCCTGACATTACACCTGGACAGCCTGGCTCTAATTTCATTTATTCTTTCACAGGATGTGGGTGACACTGGCTGGGCCAGCCTTTATTGCCTATCCCTAATTACCCTTGAGAAGGTGGTTGTAGGCTGGATTTCAGAGCTAGAACTGCAGCTGGAGTCACTGTGGCGCATCTGTGAGACTGAGATCTACATGGACAGTGTGTCACACCGCAGGCTAGGATTGTGGGGGCAGAAAGGGAATGGGAATGGGGTATAGATTACAAAAGCAGAGAGGTCATGTTGGAGTTGTATAGAACTTTGGTGAGGCCACAGCTGGAGTACTGTGTGCAGTTCTGGTCGCCGCATTAAAGGAAGGAATATTGTGATCTCCCGCTCTCTAATCGGTTTTCCGTCTTGGATACTGGTGAGGGCTTTGGTTCCTCGGGGGAAAGCAGTCAGAGCCAAGTTCATGGCATCATAGGTAGCTCAGGGAGGAAGAAGAAGTGAAGAGCAGTAGTGATTGGGGATTTATTACTTAGAGGAACAGACAGGTGTTTCTGCCAGGGGGCAATGGCATGGGCAGTGCCAGGGGGTGTTGTGTGGGAGGGCGGACGTTCTATTTTTACTTTTGAGCACTGGGGTGGCTTTCAAAATGGCGGCCCGATCTTTAAAAAAGCTAAGTTGCCAGCGTGAAGCTGTGCATCCACCCCAATGGATTTTTTTCCTCTAAGTTCCTAATGATATGGCAGAGAAAGTCACCATTAGAGTTTCAATACTGCTTTTCTCGCCCATGCCAACACACTCTGCAAAAAAAGAAGTTCTGCCTAAGATGTTGAAGGAAGTAATTTTTAGATTTCTAGAGACTAATGACATTGAGGTACATGGAGACAGGCTCGATAGGCTGAATAGACGACTCCTGTTCCTATTTGCTCTGAGAAACTCCTGCAGTGATGTCCTGGGACTGAGATGATTGACCATCAAAAACCACAATCACCTTCCATTGTGCTAGTGGAGACCAGTGGATAAATTTCCCTCTGATTCTCATTGATTCCAGTTTTTCTAGGACTCCTTGATGCCACACTTGGTCACATGGGGCCTTGACGTCCAGGACAGTCACTCTCACCTCACCTCTGGAATTCAGCTCTTTTGTCCATGTTTGAACCAAGGCTGTAATGAGGTCAGGAGCTGAGTGACCCTGGCGAAACCCAAACTGGGTGTCACTGAGCAGGTTACTGCTGAGCAGGTTGAGCGCCGTTGATGACCCCTTCCATCACTTCACTGATGATCAAGAGTAGACTGATTGGGTGGTAATTGACGGGTTGGACTTGTCCTGCTTTTTGTGTAGAGGACATACCTGGAAACTTTAATTATAAAATTACACTTCCTTGTCTGGACTCCGCTACCAGAGAAAATAATTTCCCCGTGTCCACATTCACACATTCAGAGGCTGTAGAAAAGTTGCCACAATGATTGCTCCAAAACCTTTGCCCATTATGGCTCAGTGGGCAGCTCCCTCTCACCCCTTGAGTGAGAAGGTTGTAGCTTGAAGTCCCACTCCTGAAACATAAACCAGGCTGACAATCCACAGCTGTACTCGCAGTGTACTCAGCTAAGCAATGATCGATCTAACCTTTCTCTGCTGTTCAGGGCCATTTATTGCAATGCCCAGTGCATTGCAGACAGCTCACCATAGCTTTTCGTTCTCCCTGGAAAAACGGAGAATGAGGGGAGATCTAATAGAGGTGTACAAGATTATGAAGGGCATAGATAGGGTGAACGGTGGGAAGCTTTTTCCCAGATCAGAAGTGACGATCACGAGGGGTCACGGGCTCATGGTGAGAGGGGCGAAGTATAACTCAGATATTAGAGGGATGTTTTTTACACAGAGGGTGGTGGGGGCCTGGAATGCGCTGCCAAGTAGGGTGGTGGAGGCAGACACGCTGACATTGTTTAAGACTTACCTGGATAGTCACATGAGCAGTCTGGGAATGGAGGGATACAAACGATTGGTCTAGTTGGACCAAGGAATGGCACAGGCTTGGAGGGCCGAAGGGCCTGTTTCCTGTGCTGTACTGTTCTTTGTTCTTAGAGAGAACATTGATACAGGGGTAGTGCTTCAGCATCAGAGGTACCCTCTTTGGATGAGACAGTTAACCTCTCAGGTGGACGTAAAAGATTCCATGGCACTATTTGGAAAAGAGCAGGGGACTAATCCTGGACAACATCCCTCTTTCCTTCACCCTCAGCCCCTCTTCCTTCACCCCACCCTCCTCCACCAAAGTCCCCATGCCCCCTCCTTCACTCCCCAGCTGGGAAAGGCTGATTACTGTGTTGTGTGTGTTAGTGTGTGTGTGTGTGTGTGTGTGTGTGTGTGTGTGTGTGTGTGTGTGTGTGTGTGTGTGTATTGGAGAGACAAAAACCAGACTGGGTGACTGCTTTGTGGAACACCTTCGCTCAGTCTGCAAGCATGGCACCAACCTTGCTTGCGTGCCATTTTAACATGGCGCCTTGCTCTCATGCCCACATTCCTTGGCCTGCCGCACTGTTCCAGTGAAGCCTGGCGTAAGCTGGAAGAGCAGCATCTCATCTTCCACTTGGGTACTTTGCAGCCCTTGGGACTCAATACTGAGTTCGGCAGCTTTAGATTTTGGCCTTTCTCCTCCATCTTAACCTCCCCCCCCTCCCCCCCCACCCCCATCACACTTTAGTTTTTAAAAAATATTCCATACATGTATTGTCTCATTGCAAACCCCTCACGACCCCTCTCACACCAGGCCATCTTCCATTTGTTCTTCAAGTTGCTGCCTTATGTTGCACGGCGGCACAGTGGTTAGCACTGCTGCCTCACAGCGCCAGGGACCCGGGTTCGATTAGCGGCTCGGGTCACTGTCTGTGCGCAGTCTGCATATTCTCCCCGTGTCTGCGTGGGTTTCCTCCGGGTGCTCCGGTTTCCTCCCACAGTCTGAAAGACGTGCCGGTTAGGTGCATTGGCCGTGCTAAATTCTCCCTCAGTGTAACCCGAACAGGAGCCGGAGTGTGGCGACTAGGGGATTTTCACAGTAACTTCATTGCAGTGTTAATGCAAGCCTTCTTGTGACACTAATAAAATAAATAAACAATTTATTTTGCTCTAACGTTCTCCCTCCTTTCAGTTCCAAGAAAGGATCCTTGGCTCGAAACGTTAACTGTGTTTCTCTCCTGGTAGACGCTGACAGACCTGCTGTTTTTTTCCAGCTTCCTCTGGTCTTGTTGAATAAATGGGAACCTTTCTTACATTCCTTCATCCACCGTGCCATTACTTCCCGTTTCTAACAGAAAGTTGTATACTCATCTGTGTAACTTTGAAGGAACTGACCTGAGTCATAAAGAACCCATCTGTTTCCTTTAGTTCATCATCCAGCACATGCGATTTCCCTTCATGGGAGCGATCGGGCAACATGCAGGGTTTTGGAGCACATGATGCGGTTGACATGAGCTCTGTGCAGATATCTAGTGGCAGCGTTGGTGTTTCACCCTCTGGCTCCTCATGCTGCCTCTTGGATTCTCCAACCTGGTCCATCCCAAGCAGCTGCTCTGCAGTTTCCAACATCAGGACCTGTTTAGGGAGCCTCGGAATGTGACTGCTGACCTGGAATAACAAACAGGAAATGTAAATCTCTGATTATTGGGAAAATATCGACACGGCAGTAAGTGAGGCACAGCCCGGAATCCTGACTGTGCAAAGTTCCCAACACTGGAACTCTTGCAGCAAGAAGTCAGAAACCAGGTTGCTGGCTTCCAATTTACAATTTAAAACAAAATGAGGCATTCTATGGATTCCATAGACACTGATTAAAAATCCTGGAATTCCAAGGAATGGCAAATGGAATCTGAAATATTTAATCACCTTAAAGCAGCTGTTCCAGCAATGAATAAGGGAGAGAAGTGGCAAAACCAAAAGTAGAAAAGTGTACCTTTCCCGTGCTTTGTGAAACCAGAAACCACCTGTAATCAAACTGTCATAGCAAATAGGAGCAGGAGGAGGCCATTCGGCCCTTCGAGCCTGCTGCATCATTCATCACGATCATGGCTGATTATCCAACTCCAGCCTGAGTCCACCTTCCCACTTTTCCCCCCCCCAAGTGCTATATCTAATTCCTTCTTGAAAACATACAATTATTTTGGCCTTAATTTCTTTCTGTGGTAGCAAATTCCACAGACTGACCACTCTTTGAGTGAAGAAATCTCTCCTCATCTCAGTCCTAAGAGGCTTATCCTGAATCCTTAGATTGTGACCCCTGGTTCTGGACACTCCCACCATCGGGAACATCCTTCCTGCACCTACCCTGTCTAGTCCTGTTAGAATTTTATAGGTTTCCATGAGATCCTCCCCCCCTCATTCTTCAAAGCTCCAGTGAATATAATCCTAAACCATTCAACCTCTCCTCATTCCAGGAATCAGCCTGGTAAACCTTCGCTGCACTCCCTCGAGAGCAAGAACATCCTTCGCCAGATAAGGAAACCAAAACTACATACAATATTCCAGGTGTGGCTTCACCAATGTCCTGTACAATTGCAGCAAGACATCTCTGCTCCTGTACTCAAATCCTCCCACTATGAAGGCCAACATACCATTTGTCTTCTTTACCGCCTGCTGCACCTGCACACTTACTTTCAGTGACTGGTGACACCCAGATCTTGTTCCACTCTCCCCTCTAATTTATAGCCATTCAGCTAATAACCGGTCTTCCTGTTTTTGCAAATGGATAACCTCACATTTATCCACATTATACTGCATCTGCCATGCATATGCCCGCACACTCAGCTTGTCACAGCTCACTCTCCCACCCAACTTTGAGTAATCTGCAAATTTGGAGATGTTACATTTAGTTCCCTCATCTAACTCATTAATACAAAAGCTGGGGTCCCAGCACAGATTCCTGGGGTACATGTTTATTGCTACATTTTGTTTCTTGTCTATTGACCAGTTTTCTATCCATCTCAATACATTCCCCAATCCTCGGCACTTTAATTTTACATGCCAGTGCACAGAGATGCCCAGGGAGGTGAGAAGAATTTAGTTTGTTGTCAGTTGGAACATGATGCAGATTCAACAGTAATTTTCAAAATGGAATTGGATAAATATCTCAATTTTCAGGGCAACGAGGGAATGGGATTAATTGGATGGTTTTACAAAGAGCCAGCACAGGCACAATGGGCTGAATGCCCTCCTCTGTAATGTGATTTGATGACTCTAAGTTCAAAGGCAGAGTTCCTGTCTTTCTTATTGGCAACTCTTTTGTAACTTAAACATGCGCAACTCAAGGAGCCTCCATTGGGAGAACCTCACTGCCACAATCTCCTCTCTCTTCCCTGGGGCCAGGGTGCTATTACACATGGCACTGGCATTGGAGGGAGCAGACTGGGGTCAGCTCTGAGGCAGGGGTCCCACCTGGACAGGTTAATCACAGCTGGCCTGAATACTGCAGGACAGCACACTTACTGCCCACTCTGAGGAGCCGGTAAAAATACACCTCAGCAGGGCTGGGAGCTGGGTGGCTAAGACACCAGTCAGATTTTTACCTGCCTGCCAACCTCTTCTTTGCCAGGTAGCTGGGGCTAACATCAGTCGCAGTGAGAGTGGTTAAGGTCTTTAATCTAGCTCTCTAACCTCCTCCAGCTCTCCCTCCAAGGTCTGCACTGCTCCAATTCTGGTCTTCTGTGCATCACAATTAGCACCCGACTATTCTGTCACCGGTTCCCTAAGCTCTTGAATTCCTTTCCTAACCCTCTCCACCTTTTAAAACACTCCTTAAATCTACCTCTTTGTCCAAGCTTTGGTCACTTGTCCTCATATCTCATTATGAGGCTAGGCATCATATTTTGTTTGATAATGTTCCTGCAAAGTTAAAGGCACTACGTAAATGCAATTGCTGCTTACAAAAGTTTTTCTTGCCATCTATACTAAACTTGCCCAAATAATCCAGCTCTACACAGTATTTTTTGTTCACTTTTTTTATCTTTTAAAAATCTTTTAAGCCTCTGAAATGTCTCAGATCCTACAGTTTTTTTATTCATTCAGGGGATGTGGGTGTCGGTGGCTGGGGCAGCATCTGTTGCCCAGCTCTAATTGCCCCTTGAACTGAGTGTCTCACTCGGCCATTTCACAGGGCGTTTCAGAGTTAACGACATTGTTGTGGGTCTGGAGTCACATGTAGGTCAGACCGGGTAAGGACGGCAGATTTCCTTCTCTAAAGGACATTAGGTTACAATAGCTGACAATGGTTTCATGGTCACCATTAGACTTTATTGAATTCAATTTTTTTTCAACATCTCCCATGGTGGGATTTGAACCCGGTCCCCAGAGGATTACCCTGCGATTCTGGATTACTAGCCCAGTGACAATACCACTGAGCCACTGCCTCCCTCTGTGTGTCCAGGGGGTCAGGAGAGCTAGAGTCTCACAGAGAAGAAGTTACTAATGGCCAATCTGTGTATAGTTACCTTGCGTTTGTGGTTGAAGACATTGCTAACTTGTAGTTTCTCAGGAGGCCGGGGCTTCCTTCTGACCACCTCGATCCCGAGTCCGTCCTCCAGCATGGTGAGCACCAGCAGGTGCTTCCCTGTGTGGCAAACCCAAGGGGGCAGGGTAAGAATAGTCATTGAGAAGTGATTCTGCAAAGCCAAGTCACCCAGAGACACACATCCACCCTCTGACAACCAGCGCAAGCATCCCTTTATTCACACACAATACCAGATAGTGTAATTCCCCTCAGCCCCTGACCCCTCTGTCCATCAAAATGACCAAGGAGAATTAAACTGCAGGCTGCTCATGTGGGGGCATCACAGCTGAGGCCAGTCCTGTGCTCAGCTGACACCCAATTACATGCACCGGGAATCTGAGCTAATTTCTCTCTTTCCCCAATCCCTCTCCTAGGGATGAGGTGAAGCCACAGCAACCAGACTCAAGCTAACTGAATACAGACCCGTGCTCTGACATAGAGCCATAGAATCATAGAGGTTTACAGCGTGGAAACAGGCCCTTCAGCCCAACTTGTCCATGCCATCCTTTTTTTTAACCCTTAAGCTAGTCCCAATTGCCCGCATTTGGCCCATATCCCTCTATATCCATTTTACCCATGTAACTGTCTAAATGTTTTTTAAAAGATAAAATTATACCCGTCTCTACTACTACCTCTGGCAGCTTGTTCCAGACACTCACCACCCTGTGTGTGAAAAAATTGCCCCTTTGGACATTTTTGTATCTCTCCCCTCTCACCTTAAACCTATGCCCTCTAGTTTTAGACTCCCCTACCTTTGGGAAAAGATAGTGACTATCCAGCTGATCTGTGCCCCTCATTATTTTATAGACCTCTATAAGGTCACCCCTCAGCCTCCTACGCTTCGGAGAAAAAAGCCCCAGTCTATCCAGCCTCTCCTTATAACTCAAACCATCAAGTCCCGATAGCATCCTAGTAAATCTTTTCTGCACTCTTTCTAGTTTAATAATATCCTTTCTATAATAGGGTGACTAGAACTGTACACAGTATTCCAAGTGTAGCAGTGCCAATGTCTTGTACAACTTCAACAAGACATTCCAACTCCTGTATTCAATGTTCTGACCAATGAAACCAAGCATGCTGAATGCCTTCTTCACCACTCTGTCCACCTGTGACTCCACTTTCAAGGAGCTATAAACCTGTGCCCCGAAATCTCTTTGTTCTATAACTCTCCCCAATGCCCTACATGGGACCTTGTGGGTAAGTGTGGCTTAGGAATGTCACAGCCTTTCGCCTGCTTTAGAATTCCCTGTCAACCAAAGTACTGTCCTGTTCACAGTACACAGCTCTGGATACAGGAAATAGGAGCAGGAGTAGACCACGCAGCCCCTTGAGCACCTCTGCCATTCAATACGATCATGGCTCCTCTTTGATCTCAACTCCTCATTCCTGCTGATGCTGCTTTTAGAACAAAGAACAGTACGGCACAGGAACAGGCCCTTCGGCCCACCAAGTCTGTGCCAACACAGATGCCTCTCTAATCTAATATTTTCTTGCCCCTACGTGGTCCATATCCCTCTATTTCCTGCTATTCATGTATCTATCCAGATGCCTCTTGAACGTTGTTATAGAATCCGCTTCCACCACCTCCTCCGGCAGCGCCTTCCAGGCATTCACCACCTTCTGTGAAAAACTTGTCCCTTACATCTCTCAAACTTTCCCCCCTCTCAATCAATGTCCCCGAGTAATTGACCTTTCGACCTTGGGAAAAAGACTCTGACTATCCACTCTATCCAAGCCTGTCATAAGCTTGTAAACCTCTATCAGGTCCCCCCTCATCCTCCGACGCTCCAATGAAAACAATCCAAGTTTGTTTATCCTTTCTTCAAAGTCCATATCTTCCAAACCAGGCAACATCCTGGTAAATCTCTTCTGCACCCTTTCCAATGCATGCACATCCTTCAGGTAGTGTGGCGACCAGAATTGTACACAATACTCCAAATGTGGCCTAACCAAAGTCTTACAGCTTTTTTCCCAATTCCCTGAGACCAAGGGTGGGATTTTACGGCCTTGCTCATCCTGAAGCCATAAAATCCCACCCAAGGTCACCGAACGTTCCCACGGTCCGCCCCTCACCCGCTCTGAATCCCGTGGTGGGCGGGGCAGTAAAATTCCAGCCCAAAAATCTGTCTCTGCCAGCCTTGAAAATAGTCAGTGTTGGAGCACCCACAAGCCTCGAAAGAAGATTCACAAAGAAATTCCTTCTCACCTCAGTTTGAAATAATTGTTTCCTGATCTTGAGATTGTGCCCCCGTTTTTTTAGATTCTTCAGCCAGGGGGAACAACCTGTCAATATTTACCGTCAAGCCTTTTCAGAATGCTACATGTTCCAATGAGATCACCTCTCATTCTTCTAAACTCCAGGAATAGGCCCAGTTCACTCAGCCTCTCATCCCAGGAACTAATTTTGTGAACCTTTGCAAAGCCACATCAAATGCAGTACATCCTTCCGTAAATATGGAGACCAAAACTGCACACAGTATTCGAGGTATGGTCTCACTAAAGCCCTGGACAATTGGAGCAAGACTTCCCTATTTTTGTACTCAAATCCCCCTTGCAATAAAGGAAGTTTATCATGCGCTGTGAAACACTAACTCTGCAACAGAATACAAACCAGCACTTTATTATCTTACTGCTTAGAAACACCCAGCTTACTTTGGGCAATTTTTTGCTCATCTACTTTCACTTTCCAGCCTTTCCCCATCCAATGTGCCAGATGTTTGCCAGCTGAGGGTGGACAGCCTCTGTCCTCACCCAGTGCCAGGTAGCGTGTGAGGATCTGTATCCCTTCACTGTTCTCCTAGTCTATGAAGAAGTGTGAGATTAAGAAACTTGCAACCCTGGATTTCATGGTAGTGAGGGGGAAGGAAGCATTTAAAACTGAGAATTTATTTAAAAAATAGGTAGCACAGTGGTAAACACTGCTGCCTCACAGCGCCAGGGTCCCAGGTTCAATACCGGCCTCAGGTCACTGTCTGTGTGGAGTTTGCACATTCTCCTTGTGTCTGCATGGGTTTCCTCCGGGTGCCCTGGTTTCCTCCCACAGTCCAAAGATGTGCAGGTTAGGTTGATTGGCCATGCTAAATTCTCCCTCAGTGTCAGAGGGATTAGCAGAGTAAATGTGTGGGGTTTACGGAAATAGGGCCTGGGCGGGATTGTGGCCGGTACAGACTTGATGGGCTGAATGGCCTCATTCTGTAGTGTAGATTCTATGATTCTTATAGCTACTCGGAAGTGTACTTCCTGAGCTTGTGAAAGTACTCAGTACTGACCCTCTGACAGTGCAGCATTCCCTCAGTACTGACCCTCTGACAGTGCAGCACTCCCTCAGTACTGACCCTCTGACAGTGCAGCACTCCCTCAGTACTGACCCTCTGACAGTGCAGCATTCCCTCAGTACTGACCCTCTGACAGTGCAGCACTTCCTCAGTACTGACCCTCTGACAGTGCGGCACTCCCTCAGCACTGACCCTCTGACAGTGCAGCACTCCCTCAGCACTGACCCTCTGTCAGTGCAGCACTCCCTCAGTACTGACCCTCTGACAATGTGGCACTCCCTCAGTACTGACCCTCTGACAGCGCGGCACTCCCTCTGTACTGACCCTCTGACAGTGCAGCACTCCCTCAGCACTGACCCTCTGACAGTGCAGCACTCCCTCAGTACTGACCCTCTGACAGTGCGGCACTCCCTCAGTACTGACCCTCTGACAGTGCAGCACTCCCTCAGTACTGACCCTCTGACAGTGCAGCATTCCCTCAGAACTGACCCTCTGACAGTGCAGCACTCCCTCAGTACTGACCCTCTGACAGTGCGGCACTCCCTCAGTACTGACCCTCTGACAGTGCGGCACTCCCTCAGTACTGACTCTCTGACAGTGCAGCACTCCCTCAGTACTGACCCTCTGACAGTGCAGCACTCCCTCAGTACTGACTCTCTGACAGTGCACCACTCCCTCAGTACTGACCCTCTGACAGTGCGGCACTCCCTCAGTACTGACTCTCTGACAGTGCGGCACTCCCTCAGTACTGACTCTCTGACAGTGCGGCACTCCCTCAGTACTGACCCTCTGACAGTGCGGCACTCCCTCAGTACTGACTCTCTGACAGTGCGGCACTCCCTCAGTACTGACCCTCTGACCGTGCGGCACTCCCTCAGTACTGACCCTCTGACAGTGCAGCACTCCCTCAGCACTGACCCTCTGACAGTGCGGCACTCCCTCAGTACTGACCCTCTGACAGTGCGGCACTCCCTCAGTACTGACCCTCTGACAGTGCGGCACTCCCTCAGTACTGACCCTCTGACAGTGCGGCACTCCCTCAGTACTGACCCTCTGACAGTGCGGCACTCCCTCAGTACTGACCCTCTGACAGTGCGGCACTCCCTCAGCACTGACCCTCTGACAGTGCGGCACTCCCTCAGCACTGACCCTCTGACAGTGCAGCACTCCCTCAGCACTGACCCTCTGACAGTGCGGCACTCCCTCAGCACTGACCCTCTGACAGTGCGGCACTCCCTCAGTACTGACCCTCTGACAGTGCGGCACTCCCTCAGTACTGACCCTCTGACAGTGCGGCACTCCCTCAGTACTGACCCTCTGACAGTGCGGCACTCCCTCAGTACTGACCCTCTGACAGTGCGGCACTCCCTCAGTACTGACCCTCTGACAGTGCGGCACTCCCTCAGTACTGACCCTCTGACAGTGCAGCACTCCCTCAGTACTGACCCTCTGACAGTGCGGCACTCCCTCAGCACTGACCCTCTGACAGTGCGGCACTCCCTCAGTACTGACCCTCTGACCATGCGGCACTCCCTCAGTACTGACCCTCTGACCATGCGGCACTTCCTCAGTACTGACCATCTGACAGTGCGACACTCCCTCAGCACTGACCCTCTGACAGTGCAGCACTCCCTCAGTACTGACCCTCTGACAGTGCGGCACTCCCTCAGTACTGACCCTCTGACAGTGCGGCACTCCCTCCGAACTCTCTGCAGTGGGGCTTCACTCAGGATGTTCTAAAATGCTTCACAGCCAATCAATTTCTTTTGAAAGTATTCTCAATTATTTAATAGAGCAGATGAATCCAAAACCTGGGTCATTAATATAATATAGTCACAATTAATCCAATAGGAAATTCAGTATGGATTTCTTTTCCTCAGAATGAGAATTCTAATGGGACAATTAGATGCATGGTTGATAGCACCTTGACAACGTGGAATCACAGGGAGCGGTTGAGATTCCGGAAAGCTACATTCATTGCGAATCTGGATAACCACATGAAGTGGAAAGGAAGGGTATGGTGATAGGCTGAGATGAAGAGCAGTGGGAAAATGCTGGTATGGAGCATAAACATCCAACATGGACCAGAAAATAAAAATACATGGGATCCAAGGGCAAGGGATATGTTGGATCCAAAATTGGCTCAGAGATAGGAAGCAAATGGTAATGGTGGATGGGTGATTTTATGATTGTAAGACTGTTTTCAGTGGGATTCCACAGGCTCAATACCGGTTCCCTTGCTTTTCATGGTGTATATATATCAATAACCTCGATTTAAATACAGGGGGCATGATTAAAAACTTTGCTAATGATGTGAAAATTAGTTAAGTTTTAAGTTTATTTATTAGTGTCACAAGTAGGCTTACATTAACATTGCAATGAAGTTACTGTAGTCACCACACTCCGGCACCTGTTCGGGTACACTGAAAATTTAGCATGGCCAACGCACCTAACCAGCATGTCTTTCGGACCGTGGGAGGAAATCGGAGCACCTGGAGGAAACCCATGCAGACACGGGAAGAATGTGCAGACTCCATACAGACAATGATCTAAGGCTAGAATTGAATCTGGGTCCCTGGCGCTGTGAGGCAGCAGTGCTAACCTCTGTGCCACCGTGCTGTTGTCATTGTGTGGTTGATAGTACTGTAATTTCTATGAAATATATAGATTCTCTATAGACGGTAGGGTAAGGATTGAAATTTCATGTCATGGTACTTGCTGTGCATCTGTGTGGAGATCCCATTCATTCAGGAGGGTAAATAGCTGAAGTAACAAGATGCAGTACCAGAGTAGGAGACGACAGGATTTTTGTAGATGGTCAGTTTGACAAGTGCTGGGAAGAGACAAATGGCTAAAAATTCCTCATCATCCGATATCTGCAACAGAAAATATATCAACAAAGAAACCAACATCTGTGAAAAGTGGCTTTTTTTTTGCCTGATTCTACTTGAATCATGCTGGTTTGTGATGCAGAGCGATGCCAACTGCGCAGTGTCAATTCCCGTACCAGCTGAGGTTATCCATGAAGGCCCTCCTTCTCAACTTGGTCCCTTGCCAGAGGTGTGGTGATCCTCAGGCTAAATCACCACCAGTCAGCTCTCCCACTCTTCAACAGGGAGAGCAGCTTCTGGTCATGTGGAACTATGGCACTTTACTTTCTGCTCTGAAGTCAGATGTGCTCCTACTGTGACACAAGGTGGTGGTCTTTCCATTATCTGGGGTATATGAGATCATTGGAAAGAAAAAGCAAGTGGGGCATATCTCGGTTTGGTGCCCAGCACCATTTGGTCTGTAGCATGGATCTGATTCCATTCCACAGATATACAATCTGGTAAGTGTGGGAAAGCGAAAGAATGAAGGGGGATGGAGGAGAAGGTGATGGAAGTGGAATCAGTTACCTTATTTTTTGCAAGGCTGAGGTGTTTCAGCTCTGAAAATGGAGGCAGAAACTCATTCTTCTGTTTCAGAAAACACATTGGTTTTAGTTTGGGGGGCTTCAGCAATTCTTCCAAAGTTCCTCCTTTCTGAAACAGAGGAACAGTCGAGTTAAGAGTTATTTTTCATTTAGTTAAAACATTTCCTTAAAATCAGCAGAACAATTACTAGTAGGAGATCCAAAAGGGACAGGGCTGCAAGGAGATTGTCAAATCTGTTCTCCATGATCAGTGCTGGAATGATCAAGTTAATAAAATAATAAAAAATAATCCCTTACACACCATATAAATGATATAGATGCCAACTCAGACACCAGTGACTCCTTCATGAATTCATAAAGCTACCGTCTTTATTGCTTACATAATCTCATCCTTGTTTTCCAATGTCTCCATGCCCTGGCCCTTCCCTACTTCCTCCATTCCGACAACCCTCCGAGACCTGTACGCTCTTCCAATACTGAATCCCTGATTTTCATCACTCCACCATTGGCAAGCCCTAAGCTCCGGTATTCCCTTTCTAAACTTCTTCACCCACTCCTCCCCCTTTGAGCCATTAATTAAAATTTAGCAATTTGGGTGAGGTTTTCATCTACCAATATACAGATCGCATAAGGCTCAGTGTCATAAGAACATAAGAAATAGGAGCAGGAGTGTCAAATTTTGTTTGATAACATTTTTGTCAAGCACTTTGGGACATTTTAATGTGTTAAAGGTACCATTTAAATGCAGATTTTGTTGTAGTAAATACTCAGACAGCATTTATGATACAATAATCCAAGACACTTTGGAATGTTACAATCCCAGTTGGTGTTACCACCGGATGGGTAGTCTAGAATGGAGCCCTAGCTCAAAAAATCATAACTTTTTAAAGAAAATGTGGAGGGTCAGAGTCACAGGACTGCTAATTAGTTTCAAAAACAAGAAAAAACACTTATTAAATATGATAAATTGGATTATAATGCAATACTCCTTTACTCCCCTCTTAGCTTCACAAATGTATACAGTTTTCTAAAGATAACACCACACTCTGAAAACAAATGGCCGATGCCTCTCAACTGATCTTCCATGGATTTCTCTCACAATCCCCCTAGATTACTGTCACATAAAGGTTTCCAAACGCCACCAAAAAGACACACTTTAAAATCTTCTTTCAAATAATGCTTTCCAATAACTGCTTGCATTTTTAAAAATCCAGGATTTCCAACTAGCATGTCAAATAAAGCTTCCACTTCACTTTTTAACAATGAATCCTGCACCAGATTTTCCACCTCTCCCTTCAGGTTTCCTTTGTCTTAAATGCTTTCATACAAACTCAGGTACTCAGTCCCCAACAGAATGCAATTGCTTCAAATACTGGAAATATGGACACAAGACGTTATGATTGCTTCAGATATGTGGCTTGTCTGTAGCAAACCTCAACAGCTCTTCTCTTCCCAGTTCTGACTTTGACTTTCATAAGCAGTATCCTACTCGCAAGGCAGTTCCTCTTTGTTCCTTTAACTTTAGACTTCTTGGAAAATTCTCTTAATTTCTTTAGTTTCCTTAATTAGCCGTTCTTTAACTTTCTTGCACTTTTTTTTTTAGTTAATCATGGGACATGGGTGTCACTGGATGGCCAGCATTTCTTGCCCATCCATTTCTCTGTGGTATGGCTATTCTTCCAGCAAAGCTGAGAGAAAGATTTCACCCTGGAGCCTTCTGAAGCCAATTGCAATAAATGCAGATAAAACTAAACTCAAACAGCCTTCCTACCCTAACGGTACCCTTGGTTTCTAAGCAGCGACTTTATACTCCTCCCAACTTGTTACTTTTCATGCAGTAACCCTCTCTAAGCAGAATAGAAGAAAAGTTTGAGCTAAAACCAACCCCCCCACACAAACACTTTTGTATAGCATAAATGTAACTATAGGTTTACTCTTCCATGCACAGAAATGCGAAATTAAACCCACTTAAAGCTATATCTTATTTCTAATATTTTGCAATACAAATATAGATCACTTCTTAGAATCATAGAATCCCTATAGTACAGGAAGCCATTTGGCCCACTGAGCCTGCACTGACAATAATCCCACCCAGACCTTATCCCCATAACACCAAGTACTGCACACTTTCCTTAATTGGTGAAAAACAGGGAGGATATGCTAGAACTGCATAAAACACTAGGCCACAGCTAGAATACTGCTTACCTTTCTGGTAATTGGATTATATTGGATTGCACAAGAGAGATTTACGAAGATAGAGCCATAGAGCCATACATCACAGAAAGAGGCCCTTCGGCCCATTCTGTCTGTGCTGGCCATCAAGCACCTATCTATTCAAATCCCATTTTCCAGCACTTGCTCCATATCCTTGTGTGCAATGGCGTTTCAAGTGTTCATCTAAATGCTTCTTCAATGTTGTGAAGGTTCCTGCCTCTCCCATCCTTTCAGGCAGCGAGTCCCAGATTCCCACCACCCTCTGGGTGAAAAAGCTTTTCCTCAAATCCCCGCTAAACCTCCTGCCCCTTACCGTAAATTTATGCTCCCTGGTTATTGACCCTCTACTAAGGGGAAACATTTCTTCCTATCTACCCTATATCTATGTATTTTATAATTTTATACACCTCAGTCAGGTCCCCTCTCAGCCTTCTCTGCTCTAAGGTAAACAACCCCAGTCTAACCAGCCTCTCTTCATAGCTGAAACACTCCAACCCAGGCAACATCCTGGTGAATCTCCTCTGCACCCTTTCTAGTGCAAGCACAATCTTCCTATAGTGTGGTGACCAGAACTGCACACAGTGCTCTGGCTGTGGTCTAACCAGTGCTTTATACAGCTCCATCATAACCTCTCTGCTCTTATGTTCAATGCCTCGGCTAATAAAGGCAAGTATTCCATTGGCCTTCTCAACCACCTGTCTACCTGTCCTGCTGTCTTCAGGGATCTGTGGACATGCACTCCAAGGTCCCTCCGATCCTCTATACTTCCCAGCTTCCTACCATCCATTGCATATTCCTTTATCTTGTTAGTCCTCCCAAAATGCATCACCTCACACTTTTCAGGATTAAATTACATTTGCCGCTGTTCCGCCCGTCTGATCTGCCCGTCTATATCTAAGGCTTTCCTCCTCAATATGTGATGTCATCTGCGAACTGGCGAATTATGAACCCATCACAATCATTTTAAAGTCATGAGGACACAGTGCAGCATATCCTACCTCCAAATTGGTGTCCACAGGAAAAATAACCGTACTTGCCACTGAACTCAGCGGAGAGTATGTAGCTAATGGAAATGCAGAGAACAAAAAGTACCTTTTGAATGCACAGTTACACTTTAACCATTAAAAAAAGATTCACAGTTCACAGCCACAGGATGTCCAAAAGCATTTTAGGGCCAATTAAGCATCTTTTTTGACATATTTTGAAGTATCCATGGTGTAATGAGGTTATTATGATAGCTCTTTAGCACAGAGAGCACTCACAAATGGCAATCCAATAATGACAAGCTCATCTGCTGTTTATGATGACACTGCAGTACTGACCCTCTGACAGTGCGGCATTCCCTCAGTACTGACCCACTGACAGTGCAGCACTCCCTTAGTACTGATCCTCTGACAGTGCAGCACTCCCTCAGCACTGACCCACTGACAGTGCGGCACTCCCTCAGTACTGAACCTCTGACAGTGCAGCACTCCCTCAGTACTGACTCTCTGACAGAACAGCATTCCCTCAGTACTGACCCTCTGACAGTGCGGCATTCCCTCAGTACTGACCCTCTGACAGTGCGGCGCTCCCTCAGTACTGACCCTCTGACAGTGCGGCACTCCCTCAGTACTGACCCTCTGACAGTGCGGACTCCCTCAGTACTGGCCCTCTGACAGTGCGGCATTCCCTCAGTACTGACCCTCTGACAGTGCGGCACTCCCTCAGTACTGACCCTCTGACAGTGCGGCACTCCCTCAGTACTGACCCTCTGACAGTGGGGCGGCACGGTAGCACAGTGGTTAGCACTGCTGCTTCACAGCTCCAGGGTCCCGGGTTCGATTCCCGGCTCGGGTCACTGTCTGTGTGGAGTTTGCACATTCTCCTCGTGTTTGCGTGGGTTTCCTCCGGGTGCTCCGGTTTCCTCCCACAGTCCAAAGATGTGCGGGTTAGGTTGATTGGCCAGGTTAAAATTGCCCCTGAGATGCGTAGGTTAAAGGGGGGATTAGCGGGTAAATATGTGGGGGTAGGGCCTGGGTGGGATTGTGGTCGGTGCAGACTCGATGGACCGAATGGCCTCCTTCTGCACTGTAGGGTTTCTATGATTTCTATGAGTGCGGCACTCTCTCAGTATTGACTCCCTGACAGTGCAGCAGTCCTTCAGTCCTGACCCTCTGACAGTGCGGCACTCCCTCAGCACTGACCCTCTGACAGTGCAGCACTCCCTCAGTACTGACCCTCTGACAGTGCGCCACTCCCTCAGCCCGGATTTTGAGTTCATTTATACTTTTCTATTTGTAATTTAAGGAAATGTGAGAATGAGTGGTTGTGATTCACTGCAGAAATTCACCAAAGATCCTTATATAGAAGATTGGCTGACAAACAGAAGGCAGAGAGTGGGGATAAAGGGATTCTTTTCAGGATGGCAACCAGTGACGAGTGGTGTTCCACAGGAGTCAGTGTTGGGACCACAACGTTTCACTATATACATTGATGATCTGGAAGATGGAACTGAGGGCATGGTTGCTAAATTCGCGGATGATACAAAGATATGTAGAGGGACAGGTAAGTTGAGGAAGTGGGGAGGCTACAGAAGGACTTGGACAGGCTAAGAGAGTGGGCAAAGAAGTGACAGATGGAATACAAAGTGGGAAAGTGTGAGGTTATGCACTTTGGTAGGAAGAATAGAGGCATAGACTATTTTCTAAAT
Source organism: Mustelus asterias (assembly GCF_964213995.1). Taxonomy (NCBI): domain Eukaryota; kingdom Metazoa; phylum Chordata; class Chondrichthyes; order Carcharhiniformes; family Triakidae; genus Mustelus; species Mustelus asterias. The sequence goes on along the minus strand of NC_135810.1, from coordinate 124,221,642 downwards.
GGGGAAAGGCTTTGGAAATCTGAAGCACAAAGGGACCTGCAAGTCCTGGCTCAGGACTCTCTTAAGATTAACGTGCAGGTTCAATTGGCAGTTAGGAAGGCAAATTCAATGTCGGCATTCATGTCGAGAGGGCTAGAATACAAGTAAGAGTTTTAACAACACCAGGTTAAAGTCCAACAGGTTTATTTGGTAGCAAATGCCATTAGCTTTTGTAGCCCTGCTCCTTCGTCAGATGGAGTGGATATCTGCTCTCAAACAAGGCACACAGAGACCAGTGCCTTGTTTGAGAGCAGATATCCACCCCATCTGACGAAGGAGCAGCGCTCCGAAAGCAAATGGCATTTGCTACCAAATAAACCTGTTGGACTTTAACCTGGTGTTAAAACTCTTACTGTGTTTACCCCAGTCCAACGCTGGCATCTCCACATCATAGAATACAAGAGCAGGGATGTACTGCTGAGACTGTAAAAGGCTCTGGTTAGACACCATTTGGAATATTGTGAGCAGTTGTGAGCCCCATACCTAAGGAAAGATGTGTTGGCCTTGGAGAGGGTCCACAGAAGGTTCACAAGAATGATCCCAGGAATGAAGTGTTTGTCATATGAGGAATGGTTGAGGACTCTACATCTGTACTCGTTGGAGTTCAGAAGGATGAGGGCGGATCCAATTGAAACTTACAAAATACTGAAAGGCCTAGATAGAGTGGACGTGGTGAGGATGTTTCCACTCCTGGGAGAGACTAAAACTTGAAGGCACTTGGGGCGGCACGGTAGCATAGTGGTTAGCATTGCTGCTTCACAGCTCCAGGGACCTGGGTTCGATTCCTGGCTCGGGTCACTGTCTGTGTGGAGTTTGCACATTCTCCCGTGTCTGCGTGGGTTTCCTCCGGGTGCTCCGGTTTCCTCCCACAGTCCAAAGATGTGCGGGTTAGGTTGATTGGTCAAGCTAAATTGCCCCTTAGTGTCCTGGGGTGCGTGGATTAGTGGGTAAATATGAGGGTTAGCGGGATTAGCAGGTAAATATGTAGGGATATGGGGATAGGGCCCGGGTGGGATTGTTGTCGGTGCAGACTCGATGGGCCGAATGGCCTCTTTCTGCACTGTAGGGTTTCTATGGTTTCTACGGTTTCTATTACAACCTCAGAGTGAAGGGATGCTTTAAAACTGAGGTGAGGAGGAATTTCTTCAATCACAGGGTGGTGAGCTTTGGAACACATTGTCACAGAGGGCCGTGGAGGCCAGGTCATTGAGTGTCTTTAAGACAGAGATCAATAAAGGGATCAACGGTTTCGGGGAGAAGGCAGGAGAATGGGGATGAGAATCATATCAGCCAAGATTGAATAGCCTAATTCTGCTCCTATATCTTATGGTCTTAGGCAGCACCTTCCAAACCCACGATCTCTACCATCTAGAAAGGCAAGGGCAGCAGATACATGGGAACACCACCACCTGCCAGCTCCCCTCCAAGCCACTCATCATCCTGACTTGGAAATATATCACTGTTCCTTCACAGTTGCTGGGTCAAAAGCCTGGAATTCCCTCCCTAACGGCATTGTGGGTCAATCCACAGAACATGGACTGCGGTGATTCAAGAAGGCAGCTCACCACCATCTTCTCAAGGGCAACTTGGGATGGGCAATAAATGCTGGTCAGCCAGCGACGCCCATGTCCCACAAATGAGTACAAAAATGCCTGGAAGCCTTTTTTTCTGTGTTAGGGAGGAACTTGACACAGGTAGATGGAAGGTGGAGGATCAGAGACTGATGTGCAGGGCTAGTAGATGTTAGAGAGGTAGCATTTAAATGAGACAAAGATTTTGAACACCATATGCAGAATTTTGTGGAACTGATACATTGCTCTTTTCGGGACGGCCTGCCGCATCTTATTCCACTGAGGAATTTGACAGGCCAGTACAGACCTTTGCCTGGAATCAGGGAACCCAGAGGCAGAGGACCCACCTGCTGTCGATCAGTCAGAGGCTTGCAGCTCTATAGAGTCACTACGCAGATGTGACTGATGCCAGAGCAGCATGTAATCATATCCTGGCATCATCACTGGATCCCTGGCCACAGGAGGGGCTAGGTCATAGGATGGGGGTGGTGTGGGAAGGAAGCCAGCAGCAAAGGCAGGGGTGTGGCCCTGAGTAGGCACTCAACTTTCTGATGCCAGGCCCCTCAGAGTACCTTAGAATGAGGGTCCCCTCCCAGAACCTCACAGACTTGTTTGTCATGCTCCCAGCCCATGCCCATGCCCAACACTGGGTTCACACCAGCAGTGGCAGGGTGAAGCTAATTGGGGGGTGCATCTTTGGAATTCTTTACCCCAGGGGGCTGTGGGGGCTCAGTCATTAAGTACAGTGGAGCCCCGATTTAACGCGAAATCGGATATAACGCGGTGGTGTCATCGGACCCGTTTTTTCCCACTAATAATTGGCAAATTTTGCGTGACCCCAATTTAGCGCGACCCCGCTTTTTTCACGACCCCACTTTTATGGACCCCAACCATCGTGTTAAAACGGGGCTCCACTGTATGTTCAAAATAGAGGTCAATAGATTTCTAGATACCAATGACATCAAGGGATAGTGCAGGAAGATGGTATTGAGGTGGAAGTTTAGCCATGATCTAGTTAAATGTTGGAGAAAGCTCAATGGGCTGAGTGGCCTACTCTTCTTAATTAAGTTGGTGCTGGGGCACAGTGATGGTGGGGAAGGAAGGCTGCCCATGGGCCTTCCCACCATAGACTTAATCTGGATTAAGGCGGGAAGATAGTAAGGTTGAACACGTCACCCTCTGTCTGGTTAACTACTGACCCCCTCCCCCCCTCCTCCCCCCATTCCCCCGATCCTCCGACTACAGACTATGGGCCAGGGCATGTAAACTTGCCTCTCAAAGTTGAATACCACACTAACAAGTCAGCCATCATAAATGTAAAGAAGGGGATGGAAAACAAATCGTAAAATTAAACCCACCTTCAAGAAACTCCTCTGTCTCCTCCTCCTCTTCCGTGCTCGTCTCTGTTGTTTCTTCCGTCTCCTCCACCTTCTCCTCCACCTTCTCCTCCACCCTCTCCTCCACCTTCTCCTCCACCTTCTCCTCCACCTTCTCCTCCACCTTCTCCTCCACCTTCTCCTCCACCTTCTCCTCCACCTTCTCCTCCACCTTCTCCTCCTCAGTTTTTTCTCTCATTGTGTTTTTAACATTGAAGTCAGATTGAAATACAGTAGTCTCCATTTCCTCCCCTTTTGCACATTGAATGGGCTGTTTGAGTTGGCTGAGGATCGAATGGCTTAGCCGATCACACTCAGACCTCTCTTTAAGAGGGGACTCCATCTGCTGCAGGTAGGGGATGCCAGTGAAGCTGTTTTGGTCGAGATTTAAGTACTTTAACCTGTTTACAATGAAAAAGAAGTCACTGGTAAGGTACATTATTACAGGTGTATTAGAGGGTGAGGTTGGGGTTGTGGAGGGGTCAGATGAGGATTCTACTGAGAAGCTAAAAGTGAGGAGCCCAGGTTGATACCAGCCAGAGAAGGGAACATAAATCAATGATTAGGTATTGCAAAAATATTAATTTGGTTTTCCTTGGAATAATCACTGGAAAGAACTGAAGGAACGCTGCTCTGCTTTAAAGCCAATGATGCCACAGCATCTTTTACCGGCAGGTGGGGCCTCAGCTGAAAGAAAGGCCATTGAGCAATGCAGCGCTCTCAATACTAATGTGGGCTTTTGGCCCGAAGGGTACATTTTGGACCACCCACCCGCCCGCAGTGGGTGTGGAAAACCTGGCAAGAGCCAGAAACCTGCTGGCGTCAAATTACATTGCAATTCTCCCAATGGCGCATTAATCATCCTGCTGGCAGATGGCGTGAAATATATTTGCATTCATTTGCATCTCATAAATACTCATTAAAACAGCTGCTCGCTGGAATCCTGTCAGGCCTTCAATCTCGCTCCACCCCAGCAGGAAATCACATCGGTGTCAAACATCACACATTGCACAAGGCGGTCCTCAGCTCACCAGAAACTTTGAGGTGAATGCAACAAAGTCTTTCTGTAATAGTGCAGCGCTGCTCCTGATGCACTCTGCCAGGGCAGATTGCTTCCTGCCCTCCATCTCCATGCTGAACTAGTCTCCATAGACAACACCATGCTGTTGGACCCATGGACCTTCCTGTGTCACTGTCTCGGTTCAGTACTGCGCCTGTGGTTGGGAAATCCAGGGGTCTCCTTCCCCTGGTGCCACACATCAATATACATCTGGACAGCACTGTGCTGTGGGACTCAAGCTGCCACCTAACAGAGGTTCAAAGTTCAACTGGGGTTGAAGAGAGTCTGGTGTGTGAACCCACTATTCTGGTTGGTGGGAACCATCCACCACCACACTTAGGGCAGAGTTTTCCAATGTTTTTGGCAGACTGGTGCAGGGGACGGTAAAACGGTGTGGAAACTGCCGGAGTGCATCATTCAGCTGATAGTCAAAAAAACCCAAGGGCAGGTCCCACTACCTAACACTGGTGGGCGGGCTCTGATTGAGCCCACTACACCAGCCACTTAGCTTTTAAAAAAATCAGGGTGCCCTTTTTACAGGCCACCCCCATACAAAAACTAATAAACAGAATATTACCCCCTCCTCCCAAACACTGCCCCCTTCATGTAACACTCCACGCTCCCATGAAACACCACTCCAGTACTGCCCCCTGGCACAATGTGGGTACTGCCCCCTACAATGGCCCCCTGGCATGACCCTCACCCCCCTCAGAGATACACTCACCTGAACTCCACTGACGGGTTCTGGCCAATTATGTAACTGTGTAAGGATTATAAGACCATAAGACAGAGGAGCAGAATTAGGCCACTCGGCCCATCGAGTCTGCTCCGCCATTCAATCATGGCTGATATTTTTCTCATCCCCATTCTCCTGCCTTTTCCCCATAACCCCTGATCCCCTTATCAATCAATAACCTATCTATCTCTGTTTTAAAGATACTCAATGACCTGGCCTCCACAGCCTTCTGCTGCAAAGAGTTCCACAGATTCACCACTCTCTGGCTGAAAAAATTCCCCCTCATCTCTGTTTTAAAGAATTGTCTCTTTAGCCTGAGGTTGTGTCCTCTGGTTCGAGTTTTTCCTACTAGTGGAAACATCCTGTCCACGTCCACTCTATCCAGGCCTCGGAGTATCCTGTAAGTTTCAATAAGATCCCTCCTCATCCTTCTAAACTCCAATGAGTGCAGACCCAGAGTCCTCAACCGTTCCTCATGTGATAAGCTCTTCATTCCAGGGATCATTCTTGTGAACCTCCTCTGGACCCTTTCCAAGGCCAGCACATCCTTCCTATCTAAAGAGAAAATGCTGGAAAATCTCAGCAGGTCTGGCAGCATCTGTAAGGAGAGAAAAGAGCTGACGTTTCGAGTCCAGATGACCCTTTGTCAAAGCTCCAGGGAAGCTTCGAGTTTTGACAAAGGGTCATTTGGACTCGAAACGTCAGCTCTTTTCTCTCCTTACAGATACTGCCAGACCTGCTGAGATTTTCCAGCATTTTCTCTTTTGGTTTCAGATTCCAGAAATTTGCTTTTATTCCTTTCTATCTACTCTATCTATGTCCCTCACAATTTAGTACACCCCTCAGCCTTCTCAGGGAAATAACCCCATCCTAACCAGCCTCTCTTTTCGCCCCAGGATTAATCAGCGGAGACGGGATATTCACCCTTTAGCCTCCCACCCAATCACAGAAATAGCTTACCTTTGAACTTGATTCTATGGGTTAGGTTAAACCTGCCCAGAAAAACCAAAAAGCTACTCTGTTGTGTGGCATTGGTCAATTGTCCATGCTGCAACTAAACCAGTCCCCATACTCCACTGTCAAGGGACTCGTGCTTCAGGAAGTATGTCATTGTGAAACATAGAAGGAACAAGTTGACTGCCAACAGTCAATGCAACCTTACCTCTGCAGGTTGGCCAAGCTTGAAAACACAGAGGGGTCTGACAGCTTGTTATCATCCAGCATCAGAACCTCAAGTGCAGAAAACCTCGGCAAAGGGTTTTCGAACCTACACACAGACAGGGTGATAAGAAATTGTCAATGAACCGTGCAGATATCAGACCATATAAGTTTCTCTTTGTTTACTCTCTCAAAACCCATCATAATCTGAACACCTCAATTACTTCCCCCTCTTAACTTTTGCCTGGAAACGTACCGATCCAAGGGGTCATAAGGTATCGTCAGATCTGGGGGAAGCGTGTTCAGATCGTTGCCAGTCAGGTGGAGGATTTTGAGTTGAGGAAGCATCCCCAAGGTCAGAATATCTGTGCTAGACAGTTTGTTGTAGGACAGATTCAGCACCTGAAACACACAAGCAAAATTTTAAAGTTAGCAAAAAGCCAGAGAATGTTGCACAGAGAAGCATGGATTTTTACAATAGTGAGATTTATAGCATTATGTTTTAGGGCTATATCACATATTCACTTTGTGCACACACAGTTCCGCACACATGAGGACAGCCTCAACCGGGATCCTGGGTTCATGTCGCACTATTTGTAACCCTCACGACTTGCCTGGGTTTGCAAAATCTAGAACACAGAACATAGAAAAGCTACAGCACAAACAGGCCCTTCGGCCCACAAGTTGCGCCCAACATGTCCCTATCTACTAGGCTTACCTATAACCCTCTATCTTACTAACTTCCAAGAACTTATCCAAAAGTCTCTTAAAAGACCCTATCGAATCCGCCTCCACCACCACTACCGGCAGCCGATTCCACGCACCCACCACCCTCTGAGTGAAAAACTTACCCCTAACATCTCCTCTGTACCTACTCCCCAGCACCCTAAACCTGTGACCTCTTGTGGCAACCATTTCAGCCCTGGGTAAAAGCCTCTGAGAATCCACACTATCAATACTCCTCAACATCTTATACACCTCTATCAGGTCACCTCTAATCCTTCACCTCTCCAAGGAGAAAAGACCTAGCTCTCTCAACCTATCCTCATAAGGCATGCCACCTAATCCAGGCAACATCCTTGTAAATCTCCTCTGCACCCTTTCTATGGCTTCCACATCCTTTCTGTAATGAGGCGACCAGAACTGGGCACAGTACTCCAGGTGGGGTCTGACCAGGGTCCTATACAGCTGCAGCATTATCTCCCGATTTCTAAACTCAATTCCTCTATGGATGAAGGCCAGTATTCCATACGCCTTCTTAACCACAGCCTCTACCTGCGACGCTGTTTTGAGCATCCTATGAAACTGGACCCCAAGATCCTTCTGATCTTCCACACTGCCAAGCGTCTTACCAGACAGTTTGTTTTAGGACAGGCAAAACACTTCTGAAGTCTATTTTCTATCACTGTTCTCTGGGTCTGTTTAGCTGGCTTATTTAGCTTACTTCATTGTCACAGTCTTTCTCAACTTTGAGCAGAACTGAGAGACAGATTCTTTCCCCCAGCTGCCTCACAGCCTCAAAACACACCTGCCACATGTTCACCACACTTCAGAACACAGAGCGCTCCGGCCCCACCCTTTCTCACTGGTTTACAAACCTGTTGTTGGGGAAGATCACTTTGGAATTCAACAGGGACTGAAGTTAACCCCAAATAGCCAAACATCTTTTTAACATGTAATCTATCCACAGCTCCCCTCCAGGCTGAGAAATATTAAATAAAACCTATCTAAAACTATACCTTCCTTCTAAAGTTTTACCCATCCAAATATAAATCCCTTAAATCTATCGTTGTGTTTCTGTTCCAACTAAACAAAATAAGTGATTGCCATTCACTGATTCATTCCTCAAGGCAATGCCTTGACTAATCAGAGTCAAGCTGCCTGGTTCACATTTTCAAACAGTGCTTGGCAGTTAACTGTCAGTCATCACTAGCTGGTGCATTATCCATGACAATGCCTCAACCAATCAGAGTCCGCTTGCAACCAATCAGCACCCTCCTCTCATGTTACTTCCCTGATATTGGTATACTTAAGATTGTCCTGACAAGAGGAAATGCTTTGACAACATGTCTTCAACATTACTCAAGTTCTGTACTACCAAATGACTATTCGACTCTTTAATTGTAGGTTCTATGTGCATTCATGAGTCTACCTATGGGCGGCACGGTGGCATAGTGGTTAGCACTGCTGCCTCACAGCGCTAGGGACCCGGGTTCGATTCCTGGCTTGGGTCACTGTCTGTGTGGAGTTTGTACATTGTCCCGTGTCTGCATGGGTTTCCTCCGGGTGCTCCGGTTTCCTCCCACAGTCCAAAGATGTGCGGGTTAGGTGGATTGGCCATGCTAAATTGGCCCTTAGTGTCGGGGAATTAGCTAGGGTAAATGCATAGGGTTATGGGGATAGGGCCTGGGTGGGATTGTGGTCGGTGCAGACTCGAATGGCCTCCTTCCGCACTGTAGAATTCTATGACACCTGGGACCAATCTAAACTAAATGGCTTACCTCCAAGTGGGGGAAATCATTCAGGGTCAGCTTCAGATTCTCCAGTCCATTCACGCTAAGATCCAATTCACGGATAGCTGGAAACATTGCAAATGGTTCTAAGAGAAAAGCAGAAGAAAGTGATGAAACACATACAGTTTACACAGGGTTTTTTATCACCCTGTACACTGGGCAAACCAAATGTGCAGTCATAGTGTGGAGGATAAGTTCAGGGAATGGATGCAAGCCTGCCAATTTACTTTTCTAAGACAAAATAAAGTCATTTGGACATGTGCAGATTAATTAAGGAAAGCTAGAATGGACTTCATAGAAAGAAATCATAGAAACCCTACAGTGCAGAAGGAGGCCATTCGGCCCATCGAGTCTGCACCGACCACAATCCCACCCAGGCCCTACCCCCACATATTTACCCGCTAAGCCCTCTAATCTACGCATCTCAGGATTCTCAGGGGCAATTTTTAACCTGGCCAATCAACCTAACCCGCACATCTTTGGACTGTGGGAGGAAACCGGAGCACCCGGAAGAAACCCACGCAGACACGGGGAGAATGTGCAAACTCCACACAGACAGTGACCCGAGCCGGGAATCGAACCCGGGTCCCTGGAGCTGTGAAGCAGCAGTGCTAACCACTGCGCTACCATGCCGTCCTTAAAAGTAATTTGTTACTTGTTAAAAGTAATTTGTTACTTGTTAAAAGTAATTTGTATTTTACCGGCTTGATTGAGTATTGCTGAAAAAAAGAGGCATGCTGTTGAAGCCTTTCCTCTTGCACTTTTCAGGATAGATGTAAGAATACTAAATTTCAAAGGGAGGATGTATAGATGTGTAGATGAGAGCCGTACAGTTCATGTAGTCTACATAGATTTCAGTAAGACTTTTGACAAGATCCTGCAAGGGAGACTGATCAAGAAGGTAAGAGCCCTTGGGATCCAGGGCAATTTAGTCAGTTGGATCCAAAATTGGCTCAATGCCAGGAGGCAGAGGGTGCTAGTCGAAGGTTGTTTTTGTGACTGGAAGCCTGTTCCAGTGGTGTACATGATGTGGAAGCCTGTTCCAGTGGTGTACCGCAGGGATCAGGGCTGCATTTGTTGCTGTTTGCAGTGTACATTAATGATCTAGACATGAGAGTAGGAAGTATGATCAGTAAGTTCACAGATGGCACAAAAATTAGTAGTGTGATAAATAGCGAGGAGGAAAGCCTTACAGGACGATATAGATGGGCTAGTCAGATGGACAGAACAGCACCAAATGAAATTTAACCCTGAAAAGTGTGAGCTATTCCACCTCAGAAGGCATCAGAGCCAGACCAGAGGATGTCCTCATGCAACATCTACTTTCCTGCAGGAGCCACTGGCTAATAGTTAGGAATGAGCAACCTTGTTGAGTTCTCTTTAATTCAGAGCCACTGAAGTCAACTCGCACACCCACTGCTGTCATCTCTACTGAGGGGAGTTAATTCAGTAGAGTAGTACTGTAATCCACACATTCTTGTTCTCCATGTGTTAACTTATGCAGTCTTTTACCTAATCAGCTTATTTGGCCTTAAAATGCTTTAGTCTTGTTGTTCAAAAGGTAACATCTCCAGCAAGATTGAATTCTATGCAGTTTAAATCTACAGTTAAAAATGAGAGATAGATATAAATCCTACTAGACTATTGCTCCATGCGTCTCAGCTGATTTATTAATTGTCAGACCACCCATTCCCTTTGCATCTTGTTTTGGACTGCATTACATTAGAAAAACTGCTCAATCATCAATATTTAGACCATCAACCTCGCTCAATGATAGATCTTGCATCCAAGTCAGCAGGCTGCGGTTTCAAATTCCATTCCAGACTCTTGAGCACTTAATCCAGACTAATATATCTCAGTGCAGTGGTGTCAAAAGCTCTGCCCATCAGACATTAAATTCAGGCTTGTCTGGCTTCTTGGGTAGACAGAAAAGATCCCATGGCAATCTATAAGAACAAGGAGGAAGGTTCTCCCCATTATCCTGGCCAATATTTACCCCTCAGTCAACACTGAATAAGGCCTACCTTGCACTAAGTTGATCTTTCTCAACACCCTAGCTATGACTGTAACACTACATTCTGCACCCTCTCCTTTCCTTCTCTACACAAGAAACAATACTTTTCACTGTATACTAATACATGTGACAATGATCAATCAAATCAAATCAAATCAAAGGTGATGTAATTTGGGAGGACTAACAAAGCAAAGGAATAGAAAGTGAATGGTAGGACACTAGGAAGTACAAACGGCCAGAGGCACCTTGGGGTGCATATCCATAGATCCCTGAAGGCAGCAGGACAAGTAGATGAGGTTGTGAAGAAGACGTATGGGATTTTTGTCTTTATTAGCCAAAGCATAGAATATAAGATCAGGGAGGTTATGATGGACCTGTATAAAACACTTGTTAGGCAACAACTAGAGTACTGTGTGCAGTTCTGATCACCATACTATAAGAATGTGATTGCACTAAACAGAGCGCAGAGAGGATTCACCAGGATATTACCTGGGCTGGAGCATTTCAGTTATGAAGAGAGGTTGGTTAGGCTGGGGTTGTTTTCCTTTGAGCAGAAAAGGCTGAGAGCGGACATGATGAAGGACATAGATAAGGTAGATAGGAAGGAACATTTCTCCTTAGGAGAGGTCAATAACCACCTCCCCTCACCTCCCCAGCTGCTGACCAGGAGAGCACCACCAAACTTTCAGCAAAGAGAGGCATCCTCCCCCACCACTAAAATAATGGGTGACTCCCCCATCCCTCGCAGGCATTAGGGTGACCCAACCCCCACCCTCAGGACCACCCCTTAGGTCCCCTCTTTCTTCAGACCCCCACAGCCCCCTAGCATCATGACCTGGTGCCTTGGGCCTCAAGGGAGGGCTCAAGGAAGTAGGTCCAGTGGCCATTTGCCCCTCTGGCATTGCCAGGTTGCAGAGGAAGGGTCCCCCAAGAGTCTGTGGGTTTTGGTGAGCTTGGGCTGAGGGCAAGGGGTTGACCTTAACACTCTGCCCCAGAATGGGGGTCTCATGGCTAGACTGCCCCTTCTGAAATAACTCCTCAGAGGCCGAAGTCCCTTCTTGGATTTATTTACATAGTCAGTAACACTCTGACAGGTACTTCCTCATACAGAGTTTAAACCCAGAGTGCCAGTAACCCTGACCCTCCAGATTATATACACAGGCAGGGTTCCTTGATAGGCCATTACTGCCTTAAACAGGGAGCTCATATTCTAAGTGGGCCTCGTTAAAGTCATGACGCCTTCTAGCCCTGGTCGACCTGGAAATAACCCCTAGCATGGCGATTTTAAAGATTTTTTTAAGAGGTTTATTTATTAGTCACAAGTAAGGCTTACATTAACACTGCAATGAAGTTACTGTGAAATTCCCCTTGTTGCCACAATCCAGCGCCTGTTCGGGTCAATGCACCTAACCAGCGCATCTTTCAGATTTTAGGCCGCTCTGTGACTTACATCTTAATTCCAGCCCGTCAGCTGTAAAATTATGAAGTAGCCAGGTAATTTTAACCTCTCCCTGGTCACCCGGCAGCATTTAACATCATTGTAGTACTCCCTGCAGCAGCGAGTGCTGCAATGATATTAAACGCTGCCTTTCTCTCTGTCAGAAACTACAGCTGCTTTGAAATAGGCTTCCATTCACATCTTAATGGATTTCTAGTCAGCCCAGTCAGCTGTGTTTATTTACTTTTCCCTTCATGCTTGAATGCATCTCAAGTACCCCCATTGTTCCTAACCGCAATACAAAGACTCTAAGTCTGATTGATAGCTGTGGTTTCTTCAAAGGGAATGAGTGGTTTCACCCCCTCATTTGCAGACCCTCATACCTGCTTGGTGTGTGTGTGTGTATGTGTTGGATGGGTGGTCCGAGGAAGGGGGGGGGGGGGGGGGGGGAGGGGGGGTGATGGAGGATGCCCCTCTTTGTTGAGGGTTAGTGATGCTCCCTGGAGTCTCGAGTTCCAGCACACCAGGTCCATGCTGATCATTACCTGCCGGCTCGACGCTTCCCACTGGAGAAGTGGAAGTGGGTGAATGGTGGGGAACCAGTGACTGGGCCATCAAGCCGGGTAATTGTATTACAATTAGCACGTTTGCCTAATAATTGGGTTGACATCTGCAATGGGCGGGAACCCGATCAGGGCCGGCAGGGGACGGATCAGGAGACTCCTAATAGCTTCATGCCTGGCGGGAATCTTGAATTTTGGCCGACGCCCCATTCAGCAGGGCATCGGGATTCCCGCCGGTCATCTGGATAGGTCGGTGAATCCCCCCTGTTGTAATTGTGGATAATTTTATTCATTAGATGTGGGCATCACTGGCTGAACCAGCATTTTTTGCCATCTCTGATTGTCTGAATTGTGGATATTTAAGAGTCAACAACATTACTGTGGGTCTGGAGTCACATGTCGGCCATTCCAGGTAAGGACGCCAGATCTCACCATCTGCCAGGTCCCTGGACATCTGGGTTACTAGTCCAGTTACAATACCACTACATCACTGCCTCCCCTGCCAATAGCAGGACATAGCTGCCAGTGCTATTCTAAACCAAGCAACTGGGACGAGGATGAGAACATCCCAAAGTAAATAGCTTTAATTCTGATTTTCTCTCACTCTTTCTCACCCCCATAGAGAATACCCAAGTCTCTCAGCTGCAACTGAGATTAGGACGTTTCTATGGCTTGGGAGAACATGTATCACATAGGATAACATAGAATGTACAGCACAGAAACTGGCCATTCAGGCTACTTGCTGCATCTCCACACAAGCCTCCTCCCACCCTACATCATCTCATCCCATCAACATGTCATTCTACTCATTTCTCACTCATGTTCTTATCTATCTCTCCTGGAATCGGTGCTATTTGCCTCAACCTTTAGGTCCCAGCCATGGTTTCGATGTAGTGGCCAACCTCACTTGGGTGCTGACTGGCTGTTACCCTGTGAGCAGATCACTGCCATGTCTGATTCTGTTCTCACCAGTACAAACACTTTGTAACAGGTTAAACTGAAAACAGGAGCATGAACTCCAGGTGGGTTTTCCCTTCCTTTCCAGGGGTGCTGAGGTGACATATATTCCCTTAAATTAATTGATTCTTACCAAGAGGTAAATGGTTTGCTGCTGCATTTACATAAGCCACAGAATCAAACAACTTAAAATCTTCTTCTTTAACCTGAAGAAAAAAATATTATAAGATAGATAAACCTTGATTCAAATGGTTTTCATTTGTAAGAGATGTTTATTGTACATCAAGGTCATCTGCTTGCGAGTGTATGTGTGAGCAAGAGTGTGTGTGTGTGAGCGAGAGAGTGAGAGTGCGAGTGTGGATGAGTGAAAGTGACTGAGTGAGTATGTCGGAGTGTGTGCGAGAGGCTGATTGATTGGGAGTGTGGGGTGGGTGCGAGAGACTGAATGAGTGTGTAGGAGTGTGTGCCAGAGACTGTGTGTGAGTTTGCCTTTCGCTCAGTGTCAGTTTTCTCACTCTCTCAGCACCATACACCACCCCATACACATACACACATTCACACTCACCCACACACATACACTCACTCTCTCATACGCTGGTAATTTTATTACAAACTCTATTTTTAACTTAGCAGTTATTGTTCTTGCATTGCCTTAATTCTGCTCAGAAATCAATTCTTTACTTTAAACCTCTAACTTTATTGAAATTCTTTCTGAAATGTTCACATCTGCCCCTTGAGTGAGGATAATATACAGATGTAGCCTCCAAATGAAAAGGTTGGACAAGTGGACAAGCCTGTACTGGAATGACACTTGCACTCCAAGGTTTAAATTACAAGAGGGGGCGGGGGGAGGGGGGGGGTGGTATTCCCTGGAACTTAGAATATTAAGAGATATTTGTTAAAAGTTTTCAAGTAAGGGGAACTGATTGAGTAGATAGAGAGAAATTATTTAAGCTGGTTGGGGAATCTAGGATAAGAGGTCATATACTAAAAATTAGAACCAGGCCTTCCAGAAGTGACGTTAGGACGTTTAGTTGAAGTTTGGAATTTTTGTCTGGGAATGGCATTGGTTGCTGGGTCAACTGTGAATTTTAAATCTGAGGCTGATAGATTTCTGTTAACCAATGGTATTAAAGGACAGTGGGACAAAGTCGAGTATATTGAGCTAGGTCACACCTAATTTTACTGACTAGTGGAACAGGTTCCAGGAGTTAAATGGCTGCCTATGTTCCTATTTTCCCATCATTTTATAATCCTTTGCACAAGAATACAGGTTAGTCATACATACAGAATGTAGGTCCTGATCGCTGATATTCACAACACACAGGTCGGAGTGACTATCCACACAATGCAGATGCATCTGTGAAAAAAAACAAGAGAGAAGATTAGAGAAGCCAGAAGCTACCCTGGTGGGTTCTGTAGCTACAGTAAGAGTTTTAACAACACCAGGTTAAAGTCCAACAGGTTTATTTGGTAGCAAATACCATTAGCTTTCGGAGCGCTGCTCCTTCGTCAGATAGAGTGGAAATCTGCTCTCAAACAGGACACAGAGACACAAAATCAAGTTACAGAATACTGATTAGAATGCGAATCCCTACAGCCAACCAGATCTTAAAGAGACAGATAATGTGAGTGGAGGGAGCATTAAGCACAGGTTAAAGAGATGTGTATTGTCTCCAGACAGGACAGCCAGTGAGATTCTGCAAGTCCAGGAGGCAAGCTGTGGGGGTTACTGATAGTGTGACATAAAGCCAACATCCCAACAGGTTCTGTAGCTGACAGCCTGATCATTGTTTAATGACAAATTGGTCCATTTAGGATTTTTCAAACATTCTTCTTCCATGTTTAAGGCAGTTTCCCATGGCAAGATTGTGTAACCCATCAACCCATGCATACAGGGTGATTGGTTAACACTCTGTTGAATTGACAATAATCCTGGTTTCCGAATTGTATGCTGGAAAGGGATACAGGAAGCTGTACTCTCCTGGCCTCTTCAGAAGTGAAGATGCACCTTAACTTTTCTTTCTATTCATTAAAAATGCTACCTGTCATTTACACCTACACTTTTAAACTTCCAATTGTCTACCAATTTCCCTTTTGTTTGTGGTAAGACATCTGGAGCAATCGGTTTGCACAATCACTCCCTCACCTCCACATCTCCTGCCTTTGTCCCCAGTAAAACTCTTGACTCTCTTCCATCCTAGTCATTGCCATTTGTACAGCCTACAGGTCGGAAATCGCTAGGGAGTAGGAAGCAGAAAATAGGGATAATAGATACTGCTCCAATTTGTAGGATGTGAATAATGTTCCCTCTAGGTTTTGCAGCCATGTGGCAACTGTCCCCATCAAACACTCCCAGGACAAGGACAGCACAGGGTTAGATACAGAGTAAAGCTCCCTCTGCACTGTCCCCCATCAAACACTCCCAGGACAGGTACAGCACGGGGTTAGATACAGAGTAAAGCTCCCTCTACACTGTCCCCATTAAACACTCCCAGGACAGGTGCAGCACGGGGTTAGATACAGAGTAAAGCTCCCTCTATACTGTCCCCATCAAACACTCCCAAGACAGGTAATGCACAAGGTTAGATACAGAGTAAAGCTCCCTCTATACTGTCCCCATCAAACACTCCCAGGACAGGTACAGCACGGGGTTAGATACAGAGTAAAGCTCCCTCTGCACTGTCCCCCATCAAACACTCCCAGGACAGGTACAGCACGGGGTTAGATACAGAGTAAAGCTCCTTCTACACTGTCTCCATCAAACACTCCCAGGACAAGTACAGCACGGGGTTAGATACAGAGTAAAGCTCCCTCTACACTGTCCCCATCAAACACTCCCAAGACAGGTAATGCACAAGGTTAGGTATATGATGGGCATGGGAAGGCAGTATGATATGAGGATGAACTTATCAGGCAAACAATTGAAGCGCGGTGGCAGTGTGCTTGGTGGTACAAGGTCTTGTGATGAAACATGCAGCAATATGTCCAATGCCTTAGAGGACAGAACAGCTTACTAATACTCACCAAGAAATTTCCATCCAGCACTTTCTCCTTAATGGGTTTCGGAGGTCTGTCAGGTGGTGGGGCTTCTTCCACTGGCGCTGACTTTGGATACCAGTTTTGAACAGGCTTCGGACCAATTACAACTTGGAAAACCTGATCCTTGATGCTTTTCTGAGCCTTCACCCAGTGCCCAGCACCTTAAACAAAGAACACAAAAAAGGAAGAAAGGCTGTGTAATGTGACACTGATATTCCCAGCCCGTACGGAGATCCTTTTTCCACAAAGTACTTGCTCATGGGACGTGGGCTCGGCTTGCATTTATTGTCCATCCCTAATTGCCCCCTGAGAAAGGTGGTGAGCTGCCTTCTTGGACTATGCAGTCCATGTTGTGTTGGTACACCCACTGTGCTGCTCGGGAGGGAGTTCCAGGATCTTGACCAAGTGAAAGTGAAGGAACGGCGATATATTTCCAAGTCAGGATGGTGAGTGGCTTGGAGAGGAACTTGCAGGTGGTGATATTCTCATGTGTCTGTTGCCCTTGTCCTTCTAGATGGCAGAGGTCACGCGATTGGAAGGTGCTGTCAAAAGAGCCTTGGTGAGTTGCTGCAGTGCATTTTGTAGATTAGACACAGCTGCCACTGTTTATCGGTGGTGGAGAGAGTAAACAATGAAGGTGATCAATGGAGTGTCAACCAAGCTTTGTCCTGGGTGGTTCAGAGCTTCTTTAGTGTCTTTGGGAGCTGCACTTGCCCAGGCAGGTGGATGGTATTCCATCACACCCTGACTTGTGCCTTGTAGATGATGTAAAGTCTTTGGCGAGTCAGGAGGTGAGTTACTCTCTGCAAAATGCCCAGCCTCCAACCTGCTCTTGTAGCCACAGTAATGATTTGGCTGGTCCAGTTCAGTTTCTGGTCAATATTAACCCCAGGATGTTGATAGTGGAATTACTTTTACACTGACATCCAATTTAAGATTATCGGTTGGGCTCAAGTATGGCTCACTTGTGTGTGCTGGAAGCTATATATGTTCACACTTAGGGCCTTGTCCTTAGCAGGCAGAAGGAGCATGTCCACATGTTGTGTATTTTTCAATTAAACAAAAGCTTAGGAGACAGGTTCAATCCCCATGGCAGTGCCTTGACCAATCAGAGTCAACCTGCTTGGTTTGAATTTAAACAAAAGTTTGGCAGTTAATTGTTCCCTGGCGAATTCATCATGGCAACATTTCTACCAATCAGAGTCCACTTGCCAATCAATCAGCAGGCTCTATTTATGCAGTGTAAATTGTTCTTCCCTTTACAACTGGTACTCTTGTGAATCTATCCTGATGAGTGCAAGATGAAAAGCTTCGACAGTATGTCTCTTTTTTCAGCAATACTCCAGCTCTGTACTACCACATGACGATTAAGTAAAGAACGAGGGTATAAAAGCAAGGAAGTTATGTCAAATCCTTATCAATCACTGTTGGGCTGCAGCTGTAAAATTGAGTCCAATTTACACTTTAGGAAGGATGTCAAGGCCTTGGACAGGGTGCAGAGGAGATTTACCAGAGTGGTACCAAGGATGAGGGACTACAGTTATTTGGAGACTGGAGAAGTAGGGATCGTTTTGCAGAGTGGTTTAGGGGGAGATTTAAGAGAGGTGTTGAAAATCATGACGTGTTTTGATGAAGTAAATAAGGTGAAACTATTTCCATTGGCAGGAGGGTCAGTAACCAGAGGGCACTGTTTTAAGATAATTGGCAAAAGAATCAGAGGGGGAGATGAGCAGTTGTTCTGACCAGAAAGGGTGGTAGAAATAGATTCAATAGCAACTTCAGAAAGATAATTGGATAAATACTTGAAAAGGAAAGATTCAAAGCGCAATGGAGAATGAGACGAATTTGAGACCTCTTTCAAAGATCTGAAACATCGATATTGGGCTAAATGATCTCCTTCTGTGCTGTAAGATTCAACTAAAAGCAATGTACAAATTCAGTTTGCTATTGTAGTTTATTATTATTGTTAGGTTAGATTTTTAAGTAGAGTTCTGCCACATTTGGTGTGAGGTTGGGAATGGGGAGGCCTGCGGTTTGGTTGGCAGAGTGTGAGATAGAGTCATAGAGTCATAGAGGTTTACAGCATGGAAACAGGCCCTTCGGCCCAACTTGTCCATGCCGTCCTTTTTTTTAAAACCCCAAAGATAATTCCAATTGCCCGCATTTGGCCCATATCCCTCTATATCCATCGTACCCATGTAATTATCTAAATGCTTTTTAAAAGACAAAATTGTACCCGCCTCTACTACTACCTCTGGCAGCTTGTTCCAGACACTCACCATTCTCTGTGTGAAAAAATTGCCCCTCTGGACACTTTTGTATCTCTCCCCTCTCACCTTAAACCTATGCCCTCTAGTTTTAGACTCCCCTACCTTTGGGAAAAGATATTGACTATCTAGCTGATCTGTGCCCCTCATTATTTTATAGACCTCTATAAGGTCACCCTTCAGCCTCCTACGCTCCAGAGAAAACAGTCCCAGACTATCCAGCCTCTCCTTATAACTCAATCCATCAAGTCCCGCTAGCATCCTAGTAAATCTTTTCTGCACTCTTTCTAGTTTAATAATATCCTTTCTACAATAGGGTGACCAGAATTGCACACAGTATTCCAAGTGTGGCCTTACCAATGTCTTGTACAACTTCAACAAGACATTCCAACTCCTGTATTCAATGTTCTGACCGATGAAACCAAACATGCCGAATGCCTTCTTCACCACTCTGTCCACCTGTGACTCCACTTTCAAGGAGCTATGAACATGTACCCCTAGATCTCTTTGTTCTGTAACTCTCCCCAACGCCCTACCATTAACTGAGTAAGTCCTGCCCTGGTTCAATCTACCAAAATGCATCACCTCTCATTTGTCTAAATTAAACTCCATCTGCCATTCGTCAGCCCACTGGCCCAATTGATCAAGATCCCGCTGCAATTGGAGATAACTTTCTTTACTGTCCACTATGCCACCAATCTTAGTGTCATTTGCAAACTTACTAACCATGCCTCCTATATTCTCATCCAAATCATTAAATAAATGACAAATAACAGTGGACCCAGCACTGATCCCTGAGGCACACCGCTGGTCACAGGCCTCCAGTTTGAAAAACAACTCTCCACAACCACCCTCTGGCTTCTGTCAAGAAGCCAATTTTGTATCCATTTAGATACCTCACCCTGGATCCCGTGAGATTTAACCTTATGCAACAACCTACCAGATGACACCATGAGTGGGGCTAAAATACCAGGTAAACACTTGCAAATGTCACAATGCCCTGGATGGATTTTATGAATTGCTCTTACCTGGGATCACCATGATTAATATATTCCAGCCATAAAAAGGAAATGCTTACTTTGATATCCTCCCTTGAAAATCTTCCTCATTGGAAAACAGTCCATTGAGGCATTCCCGCGATCATCTATCTTATATTGGTTTTGCAACATCATTCCTGAAAAACACAAACATATTAAAAGAGCATCAGATGTTTAAAATCATAGAATAGAAGCCCTACAGTGCAGAAGGAGGCCATTCGGCCCATCGAGTCTGCACCAACAACAATCCCACCCAGGCCCTATCACCATAACCCCACATATTTACCCTGCTAATCTACGCATCCCGGGACACTAAGGGGCAATTTAGCATGGCCAATCCACCTAACACACACATCTTTGGGCTGTGGGGGGAAACTGGAGCACCCGGAGGAAACCCACGCAGACACGGGGAGAATGTGCAGGCTCCACACAGACAGTGACCCAAGCCAGAAATCGAACCTGGGTCCCTGGAGCTGTGAGACAGCAGTGCTAACCACTGTCCCACCGTGCCGCCCAAGCATGTAGCTGGTGTTCACTGGACGGATATCATTCTGTTCCAGTGTGAGTAATGTGGCCAAGGATATGTAAACTATATCTTTATTGTTCCCAATTTTCTACCATCATCTGAAAAGGGTAATTCTTACCGGGTTATGGGAACCATGGATAGATAGCCCTCAGGTCCAAGCAGCCTTGATCCATGTAAAAGCCTAGACAGTGAGCGCTGATGGGTTACTAACTGTAGCTTCATCTAAGGAAGCTTCATCGTTGAACCAAATCTTTCTACATCCAATGACCACGTATGTGCAATTTCCGTTAGGAAGGAAGAACATCTCGATATTGGTCAGGGATAAGGACGCTGGCTGATTTGTCTCAAAAACAGAGATATTGAGGCCACATGAAATGCTGAGCTCAGTTAACATGTATCAAGAATTAAAGTGAGGATCTCCCACTCTGTATATAACTGGGCATTGCCTTTACCAAACCAACCATGCTGCCTGAGACAGAAGATCCTGGGTTCATGTCACTGCAGCGGCTCAAGAACACAACTCACCACCACCTTCTCATGGGCAATTAGGGTTGGGCAATAAATGCTGGCCTAGCCAGTGATGCCCACATCCCACAAGTGAACACTAAAAAAATCTCATTGAAACATACAATATTCTGAGAGGATTTGGTAGGGTGGATGCTGAGAGATTCTTTTGCTCTAGTCGCAGAATCTAAAACACAGAGGCACAGTCTCAGGATAAGCGTTGATTAATTAAGACTGAGATGAGGAGAATTCTCTACCTCAGATGGTTGTAGGGTGGCACGGTGGCACAGTGGTTAGAACGGCTGCCTCACAGCGCCAGGGACCTGGGTTCAATTCCCGGCATGGCTCACTGTCTGCGTGGAGTCTGCACGTTCTCCCCCCGTGTCTGCATGGGTTTCCTCCAGGTGTTTCACTTTCCTCCCACAGTCTGAAAGACAGGCTGGTTAGATGCATTGGCCATTCTAACTTCTCCTTCAGTGTACCCAAACAGGCACTGAAGTGGCAACTAGGAGATTTTCACAGTAACTTCATTGCAATGTAGAATGTAGAAAGGGTCGGGAACTTCCATTTTTAGGTGTCCAGATCATCAACAACCTGTCCTGGTCTCCCCCATGCCGACACAATAGTTAAGAAAGCCTCACCTACACCTCTACTTTCTCAAAAGACTAAGGAAATTTGGCATGTCAGCTATGACTCTCACCAACCTTTACAGATGAACCATAGAAAACATTCTTTCTGGTTGTATCACAGCTTGGTATGGCTTCTGCTCTGCCCAAGACCGCAAGAAACTACAAAAAGTCGTGAATGCAGCCCAATACATCATGCAAACCAGCCTCCCATCCATTGACTCTGTCTCGGCAAAGCAGCCAGCATAATTAAGGACCCCATGCACCCTGGACATTCTCTCTTTCACCTTCTTCCGTCAATCGACTCAAGAAAGCTTCTTCCCTGCTGCCATCAGACTTTTGAACGGACTTACCTTGCATTAAATTGATCTTTCTCTACACCCTAGCTATGACTGTAACACTACATTCTGCACCCTCTCCTTTCTTTCTCTATGAACGGTATGCTTTGTCTGTATAGTGCGCAGGAAACAATACTTTTACTGTATACCAATACATGTGACAATAATAAATCAAATCAAAAAGATCACTGTTCATGTAAGCCTAATTGTGACACTAATAATGGTGGCATGGCGGCACAGTGGTGAGCACTGCTGCCTCACAGCGCCAGGGATCTGGGTTCGATTCCCGGCTTAGGTCACTGTGTGGAGTTTGCACGTTCTCCCCGTGTCTGCGTGGGTTTCCTCTGGTTTCCTCCCACATTCTGAAAGACATGCTGGTTAGATGCATTGACCCAAACAGGCGCTGGACTGTGGCGACTTGGGGAATTTCACGGTAACTCCATTGCAGTGTTAATGTAAGCCTTACTTGTGACTAATAAATAAATGTTAAACTTGTGGATGCTCCATTGTTGAATATATTTAAGGCTGGGATAGACAAGAATAGACAGATTTTTGGGCCTTCAGGAATTAAGGGATGTGGGGAGTGGGCAGGAAAGTGGAGTCAAAGTCCAGGATCAGCAATGATTGTATTGAATGATGGAACTGACTTGATGGACTGTGTGGTCTACATGTGCTCCTATTTGTACTCATGTGTTAGTGACTTGATCACAAGAGGTCACTCTGTAACTCTTCCAATGAAGCATCCAACATACAGTAAGCAAGGTATGCATGCATCTCAATTGCATCATCAGGTCTATTGTTCCAACTTCCCTTGGGGAGGCTATTAGAAGATACGTTAATATCTGTCACAAAATGCAAGCACCAGAAGTGGCACTGATCACCTTTTGTGCAATATGGCCTGCCTATAATCTGTCACCTCAAACATGTCAAATAAGGAGAACTTGCATCAGGAAACACTCGGTGCTGGCAGTAGTGCAGAAGCCCCAAAAAAGCAGAATTAACTCAAAGCTTCAGCAGGACTTGGGCTTGGGGGAGGAGGGAACAAAGAAGAAAAGGTTAAGAGATAGCTGAAACACACTTACTTTTACCATTGCCTGAAAACCATAGATACCTATTTCATTGTGGCATGGTGTAAAAATGATACTATGACACTGAGAAATGGTAAGTTAAGAACATAAGAACATAAGAAATAGGAGCAGGAGTAGGCCATCTAGCCCCTCGAGCCTGCCCCGCCATTCAACAAGATCATAGCTGATCTGAAGCGAATCAGTTCCACTTACCCGCCTGCTCCCCATATCAGTTAATTCCCTTAGCGATCAGGAATCCATCTATCCGTGATTTAAACATATTCAACGAGGTAGCCTCCACCACTTCAATGGACAGAGAATTCCAGAGATTCACTACCCTCTGAGAGAAGAAGTTCCCCCTCAACTCTGTTCTGAACTGGCCCCCAATTATTTTGAGGCTGTGCCCTCTAGTTCTGGTTTCCCTTCTAAGTGGAAAGGATCTCTCTACCTCTACCCTATCCAGCCCCTTCATTATCTGATATGTCTCTATAAGATCACCCCTCAGCCTTCTAAACTCCAACGAGTACAGACCCAATCTGTTCAATCTCTCCTCATAAGCTGCACCCCTCATCTCCGGTATCAACCTGGTGAACCTTCTCTGCACTCCCTCCAAGGCCAATATATCCTTTCGCAAATAAGGGGACCAAAACTGCACACAGTACTCCAGTTGCGGCCTCACCAGTGCCTTGTATAGTTGCAGCAAGACCTCCCTGCTTTTATATTCTATCCCCCTCGCGATAAAGGCCAACATTCCATTCACCTGTTTAAGGATATCATGGACCTAAATTAATACTTATAAAAACCCCAGAGGTCAGATGGATATTTCCTTGAAACCTTGTAGGTGGAGAATGATGCTTGCTCAGTTTTTTGAGCAGGATCTCTGATTCGGCACTGTGGCACAGTGGTTAGCACTGCTGCCTCACAGCGCCAGGAACCCGGATTCAATTCCAGCCTTGGGTGACTGTCTATATGGAGTTTGCACATTCTCCCCATGTCTGCATGAGTTTTCTCCGGGTAAATAAATAAGTATGGACACTCGGAATGTTGTTGCATGTGGACAATCTGTTCTGCTTTGGAGGACAAGTGGAGAAAACAGGGATATATAAAATATATACATCACAGAATGTTTACAACACAGAAAGCCATTAAGCTTGCCGTGTCTGTGTTGGCTTTCCGAAGGCACAATTCAGCTAGTGCCGTTCCCCAGCTTTCTCCTCCAGCCCTGCATAGTTTTCTTTTTCAGTTTAAATCCAATTCCCCCTGAATGCCTTGAATGACCCTGATTCCACCACACTGTCAGACAGTATTCCAGATCCAGTCCATTCGCTGTGTTAAAGTTTTTCATCATGTCTCCACGATTTCTTTTACCATTCATTTTAAATCTGTGTCTTTTGGTTATCAATTCTTCCACCAATGGGAAGTGTTTCTCCATCTACACTCTCCGCACCCTTCATGATTTTGAACACCTTTATTAAATCATCTTTCTGCCTTCTCCTCTCTAAGTAAAACAGTCCCAGCTTTGCCAGTCTATCTATGTAACTGAAATTCCTCATCTCTGGAACCCTTCTCATGATTTTTTTCTGCACTCTCTCTCATGCCTTCATATCCTTCCTAAAGTGCAGAGCTCGGAACTGAATGCAATACTCCAGTTGAGGCCGAACTATAGTTCTACATAAATTAAACGTATTTTCCTTATTCTTGTACTCTATACTTCTATTGATAAAGCCCAGAATGCCTTATGCTTTATTATCCACTCTCTCAAACTGTCTTCTCACCTTCAATGATTTATGCACATATACACCCAGGTCCCTCTGTTCCTACACCCACTTTAGAATTCTATATTGCCTCTCTACACCATTTCTACCAAAATGAATCATTTCACAATTTCCTGCATTAAATTTTATCTGCAACTTGTCTTCCCATTCTCCCAACCTGTCTATGTCCTTTTGAAGTTCTACGCTATCCTCCTCACAGTTCACAACACTTTCAAGTTTAGTATAATCTGCAAAGTTCAAAATTGTGCCATGCACACCAAGGTCTAGGTCCTAACGCCAATCCTTGGGATACTCCACAACAAACCTTCCCCCAGTTCCAAAAGCATCCATTAACTGCTCCTCTGTTTCCTGTCAATCGGCCAATCCGTGTTGCTACTTTCTTTTTGTTCCATGAACTCTAATTTTACTCACAAGACTGTGGTGTGGTATTTTATCAAATGCCTTTAGGAAGTCCTTGTACACCACATCAATCGCATCACATTCATCAACCCTCTCTGTAACCTCATCAAAAAACTCCATCTAGTTAACTAAACACAATTTGCCCTTAAAAATCTATACTGACTTGTAGATGCTAGGCTTATCTTTACCCCCTTTTTTAAACAAGGGTGTAACATTTGTAATTCTCCAGTCCTCTGGCACTGTCCTTGAGTCTAAGGAAGACTGAATTACGGCCAGTGCCTCTGCAATTTCCAGTCATGGCTCCTTAAGTATCCTTGGATGCATCTCATCCAGTCCTGGTACCTCATTAATTCTAAGTACAGATAGCTTATCCAATACCTCCTTTTTTATTTTTAAAACTTTACAGTTTTAAAAGGCGACAAAGAAATCAACTAATTTATCCTAATTTAAAATGTAACCACCATAAGGTAGCCTTTACACTTGCTCTGTCACAGCATGTTATTGTGACATCTGTGTTACTGAGATATATCTGTCCAGCTTACTAAGGTCACTTGAAGCATCATGACATATTTTTGCTTGAGAAACACAGTCAGCACTACAATTTCAAAAGTACAAGAATTGAGAAGTCTGGAGCTCCAGGGAGTGTGAGAGTCCCTCAAGACTCCACTTCAATGTCTGCCTCTTGGACTCCCTTCTCTCCTCAATCCCATGTCAAATTCAGCAGAGAAACAGTAAAAGAAGATGAAGCATCAAAGCAACAAGAAGTTCGGCCATCAGTTCAAGTCCGAATGGGCAATCAAATATCAATTTGTTCAGGCCGTTCCAGAGTGTAGCCAGGACTTTTACTGCAAGTTGTGTGAAGCCTACCTGAGCTGTGCCAGGCATGGGGAGAAAGATATCACAAGACACTTGCGCACCCAGAATCACTGCAAGAGAGCTGAGAAACTAAACCCAGTCTATAGGAAGAAGGATCCCATTCAACTGGTGTTCACTGGACTGAGCAAAAAATTAAATCTGCTTCTCCAAAAGGTAATGTGCATTTATTCAAATCAGAACAGGAAGTTCTCAAGGTAATCTCCCCCTTGCTCATCCAAAATGGATTCACAGATCCTTTCATCACTTAAAACAACGGTCATCAGATAGCCACACAGGGATTTCTTGCCGAATGTTAAATAGCTGCTGCATTTCATAGAATCATAGAATCATAGAAACCCTACAGTGCAGAAGGAGGCCATTCGGCCCATCGAGTCTGCACCGACCACAATCCCACGCAGGCCCTGCACCGACCACAATCCCACCCAGGCCCTACCCCCACCCAGGCCCTACCCCCCATTTGTCTTCACAATAACAACCATTGCATTTCAAATTAATTCATTGTATGTGAAGTGTATTGAGCTGGTGCAGAGATGTGACCATATTTTGAATTACTTTTACCACGACATCCACCCTCTTTAATCTTCACAACTTTGTTATTTTGAGAATCTTTTACCAGATCATCTGTTTATTAAAATTTGGATGTAAATAATTGGACCAGCCAGATTGCCACACTTCTCACCTTGCGATTAGATAATTGAAAAACAGCATAATCATTCCTAATCAGAACGATTATCTCTGGTTTGAGGTACACCATGTATCATGTGCTTATGATACTTAAATTATCACACTTTGAAATTTCAATAAACATTTTAGTGATCAAAAAATCCTCTCCATACATTCCCCCTTCTTCCTTTCTCTTCCTCTCCTTTCAAGTCTTCCCTTTCCTTTCTTCACACTCTCACCTTCTCAACCATCCTGTCTTTTATCTCTTCCCATTGACCCCATTCTCTCAGACTCTCTAATTTCCATCCCTACGCTCTTTTTCCTTCTCCATTATGTCTTCATTTCTCCTTCTATTCTGAGATGAGCTTCTGACCTGAAATATTCTCTGTCGTACTCTACCTACCCGATCCTGACACAACTCAGAGTTACATTTTATTTGATGACACTCCTGTGAAATGCCTTTGGAGTTACTGTGTTAAAGGTGCTAGATCAATGCAACATGTTGTTGTTGTAGCCCAACTTCATTGTTTAATGTCACTAAATTACTTTTCCCATGTTTAATTCTCTTGCTATCACTCTCAGATTGTTCCCTACTAGGGTATTTGAACGTATAATCTAGGGTGACTCTCCAATACAGTACTTTACAATACAGTACTCTCCAGTACAGTACTACAGTCTTATAGTTGAGCAGATTCTGGGTCACCATCCCTCACCCCTCAATATTACCATTGAATTATGTGGGATTAATGCACAAATGTTTGCTGTTATTGCCTATTATTACAACAGCGATTCAACTTCCAAAGGATGTAAATATATTTGGATTGGTTTTTGAGGGGCATAAAGTGTTTGAGAATTACCAGTCTCTCATTTTGCCATTTATGAGCTCCATCTCTACGTGAATGGTTTAATTGAGTAAACATGGGGAAACTGTTTCTCGTGGTAAAATGGGTCAATCACCAGGAGAGATAGATTTGAAGTAATTGGCAAATGTGCCACAGGGGAGATGAACATAGGAACATAGGGATTAGAAACGAGAGTGGGCAATTCAGCCTTCGAGCCTGCTCCACCATTCTACATGATCATGGCTGATCTCCATCTCATCCTAACCCCACTTCCTTGCCTTTTCCCCTTAACCCTTTACCCCGCTTTTGATCAAATATTTATCTGTCTCTAAGAGGGGGTTTTCTTTTATGCAGCAAGTTCATAGAGGTGAAACAGGCATATAGCGCCGAATGATCTCCTATTGTACTGTATAATTCGCATTATCTGATTCTCTACACATATACAATTCTCCCCACCACAGGTATACACAGAATTCTACTAGCCCACCCCTATTTTCTCCCTTGTCTCTCAAAGGGTTGTTAATCTTTGGAATTTTCTTCTCCAGAAAGCAGTGGAGGCTGTGTCATTGAATATGATTAAGCCTGTTTTGAACAGAATTTGATTGACCAGGGGGGTTAAGGGTTGTGGGGGACAGACAGGAATGTGAAGTTAAATCCAGTCAGATAAGCAACGATCTTCTTGAATGGTGGAGCAGACTCAGGGGACTGAATGGCCTACTCCTGCTCCTATTTCTTATGAACTTGTAAAAGTGCAGTTGTAAGGGGATTGGCAGAGGGCTTCTTCCAGGGGCAGAAAGAAACTTCATATAGCGCTTTCAATTTAGTGAAACCTCCCAAGGAGCGAGCTGTTGAAGATACTAAAGCCATGTGAATCAAAGGCCATTAAGTGGTGTTACTACGATTTATTCAATTGGACAAGCGGGCTGCAGCAGCTGAATGGCCTGACCTACTCGTCTTGACCCTGCAAGCAAATAAGCCGGGGAAAGCCAATGTTGCAGAGCAGGAAAAACCTTGCCCATTGATTGTGTGGCAGAGTGGATGTGAACCTCATCCTCCAATTAGGCGTGGAGCCTGCTGGACTCCACATTGAGTTTAACAACTTTAGGCTGTGAACTTTCTCTCCATCTTGACCCCTTTTTTGGTTTTTATTGGTTCCCTTGGTTTGCCCCAATACAACCCTACCCCTCCCCTACAGGACCACCAGTTTTGCTCCACTGAGCACTGACCTTTGTTCTCCTATTAACACATTCTGCTATATTACCTTTATTCCACTATTAGTTTTCTTTAGTCCCTAATGATGCCATTAACACTATCTTTGTCTTATGTTCGTGACACCTTTGTCAATCTCTCCTTAGCTCCAACATATCCCTGACCTTACATTCTACCCCACCCCCTCTCCAACTATATAATTAATTGCATTGCTATCCTTCTTCAGTTCTATAGAATGGTCATATGGACTTGAAACAGTGCGAGGGGTTTTACGGCCTCACTCGTCCCGAAACCGTAAAATCCCGCCCGAGGTCGATGGACCTTTCCACGATCTGCCCCCTTGCCCTCTCTGATTTCCATGGCAGGCGGGTCGGTAAAATTCCAGCCATTAACTATGTTTCTCTCTTCACCGTTGCTGCTAGACCTGCTGAGTTTATCTCTCAGCTTCTGTTTTTATTTCAGATTTCCAGCATTTGCAGTATTTTGCTTTTATTTGAATGTGGAGGGTGGTTGATGTGAGCAGCCTCTATCGGCAGCAAAAGCCTACTGCTGCACCTGCTATTCCCAGGCAGTCCCCCCATCCAAGCACTAATCGAGCCCGAGTCTAGTTGGCTTCCAAGATCAGGCGTTTCAGACTGCTGTGGCGTAGAGGCTTGCATCACCTGGGTTCCATACCACCCTAAGGCAGTCCATCTCTTTCTTCACTCCCACACAACAACAGCAGTAACTTGATAAAAGCAAAATGCTGGAATCTGAAACAAAAGCAGAAAGTGCTGGAAAACAGCAGCAACTTGCAGGTGGAGGTAGTGGTCTATGCTACATGGTGAGAACCCACTACTCCCCCAGCCCAGGTACACCTGCCCCTCCCCCACCTCCTTTACCTGTAGTGACCGAAAGGATACCTATAATTAAAGTTACAGTCCAGCCCTTGCTGATGGCTTTTGTTTTCTCCAGGACTGATTAACCCTCCTCGCTTTTTTGTGTGGTCGACTGAATCTTAACCCGAATGGTAAGTTTTTAACGCCATTCCTCCTCGCTGTCGGTGCGGGGTAACCATGGCAACCGGAACGCCAGCGGCCTGCCAGGGCGGGAGTCATCCTCAAATGACGAACTGCACACGCCCCGCCCCCTCCCGGCACATGACTACAGCTCCCACAATGCCTCGGGCGGCGGCCGGGCCGCGCTGCACGGCCACGGCACCGCAAAGGCTCCTGGGATTGTAGTTTTCTGGGCCTTCAACCCCCCGCCGCGTACGCGACCAATTCGTCAGGCGCAGGCGCCAACCGCCAGCACGCTGCGTGACGTCAGTACGCACCTGCCTGTGGCGTTGGCGGGGCAGCGCGGCCTGTGATTGGCTAGTTTCGCAGCGCGCTCGAGCAGGGCGGCCGGAGGAGACAAGATGGCGATGAAGGGCGGCAAGAATGGTTTTCTCGCCAAAGTGAGTCGAGTTGATGGGTCTCTTTCTTTACTGTATGTAGCATCTTAATGAAAGATTGCTATTTGATTCTTTTCTTGTGGGATGGTCTGTTGTAAAAGTCGAGTTTGGTGACGGTTGGCGGGGGAGCCTGTGCCTTTCCGGCCTGAGGGTAACTGTACAACCTCGGTAACCGCCTTTGCCTCTACCCGACTTTTCAGTGCTCCACCGGGCGGGATGAGGGGGGAAACCCCAACCCCCCGCCCCCCGGTCTGGTGTTGCAGGCTGACGCTTTTCCAGGACAGCTAATGGCTGACGTGTCCTTCCCCTCTCAGTGACGCAGCTTGGAGGCTGATCATTGACTGGAACCACAGAATGTTTACAGCACAGAAAGGGACCAGTTGGCCCATCTTGTCCGTGCTGGCTCACTGTCTTCTTGTCTTCTAATCATAGCATCCCTACAATACAGAAGAAGGCATTCAGCCCATCGAACCTGCATCAACAGTCCCACCCCAATCCTATCCCTGTAACCCCGTGTATTTACCCTATTAATTCCCCTGACATTATGGGGCAATTTTGCATGGTGTATCAACCAAAAGTGCACATCTTGGGACTGTGGGAGGAAACTGGAGCACCTGGAGGAAACCCACGCAGACATGGGGAGAATGTGCAAGTTCCACACACACAGTCACCCAAGGCTGGAATTGAACCTGGGTCCTTGAGTGCTGTGAGGCAGCAGTGCTGACAACTGTGCTACCATAAAAAGGGAAATAGCCCTGCAACTTCTAATTCCTGTAGAAAATCTCAATGGAATTGACCTCCAGACTCAGGCAGTGCCTTCCAAATCATAACGGCTCACAGTGTAAAAAGATTTTCTTTGTGTAGATATATCTTTTGCGATTCGCCATATTTTGAAGTCCTGAATCTTCCAGTGGGATAAGTTTCTGTCTCTTCTGCTTAGAGTTCTCGTGATTTTGCACACCTCTATCAAATCTCAAACTTCTCCAAGAACAGCCTCAACTTCTCCAATCTATCTGCATGACTGAAGTTCCTCAATCTTGGAACCATAAGACATAGGAGCAGAATTAGGCCACATGGCCTATCGAGTCTGCTCTGCCTTTCAATCATGGCTGATATTTTTCTCATCCCCATTCTCCTGCCTTTTCCCCATAACCCCTGATCCCCTTATTAATCGAGAACCTATCTATCTCTGTCTTAAAGACACTCAATGACCTGGCCTCCACAGCCTTCTGTGGTAAAGAGTTCCACAGATTCACCACTCTTTGGCTGAAGAAATTCCTCCTCATCTGTATTCTAAAGGATCGTCCCTTTAGCCTGAAGTTGTGCCTCTGGTTCTAGTTTTTCCTACTAGTGGAAACACCCTCTCCACGTCCATTCTATCCAGGCCTCACAGTATCTGTAAGTTTCAATAAGATCCCCTCATCCTTTTAAACTCCAACGCGTACAGACCCTGAGTCCTCAGCTGTTCCTCATACGACAAGCTCTTCATTCCAGGGATCATTCTTGTGAACCACCTCTGGACCCTTTCCAAGACCAGCACATCCTTAGATACGGGGTCCAAAACTGCTCTCAATACTCCAAATGGGATCTGACCAGAGCCTTATACAGCCTCAGAAGTACATCTGTGCTCTTGTATTCTAATCCTCTCGACATGAATGCTAAAATTGCATTTGCCTACCTAACTGCCGACTGAACCTGCATGTTAACCTTAAGAGAATCTTGAACAATGACTCCCAAGTCCTTTGGTGTTTCTGATTTTCTAAGCATTTCCCCATTTAGAGAATAGTCTCTGCCTCCATTCCTCCTTCCAAGTAAGGCGTTTGATAAGGTTCACCATGGTAGGCTTCTGCAGAAAATGCAGATGTATGGGATTGGGGGTGATCTAGGAAATTGGATCAGGAATTGGCTAGCGGATAGGAAACAGAGGGTGGTGGTTGATAGTAAATATTCATCATGGAGTGCGGTTACAAGTGGTGTACCTCAGGGATCTGTTTTGGGGCCACTGCTGTTTGTAATATTTATTAATGATCTGGATGAGGGTATAGTTGGGTGGATTAGCAAATTTGCTGATGACACCAAAGTCGGTGGTGTGGTAGACAGTGAGGAAGGCTGTCGTAGTTTGCAGGAAGACTTAGACAGGTTGCAAAGTTGGGCCGAGAGGTGGCGGATGGAGTTTAATGCGGAGAAGTGTGAGGTAATTCACTTTGGTAGGAATAACAGATGTGTTGAGTATAGGGCTAACGGGAGGACTTTGAATAGTGTGGAGGAGCAGAGGGATCTAGGTGTATGTGTGCATAGATCCCTGAAAGTTGGGAATCAAGTAGATAAGGTTGTTAAGAAGGCATATGGTGTCTTGGCGTTTATTGGTAGGGGGATTGAATTTAGGAGTCGTAGCGTTATGTTGCAACTGTACACAACTCTGGTGCGGCCGCACTTGGAGTACTGTGTGCAGTTCTGGTCCCCACATTACAGGAAGGATGTGGAGGCTTTGGAGAGGGTGCAGAGGAGGTTTATCAGGATGTTGCCTGGTATGGAGGGGAGATCCTATGAGGAGAGGCTGAGGGATTTGGGATTGTTTTCGCTGGAAAGGCGGCGGCTAAGAGGGGATCTTATTGAAACATATAAGATGATTAGAGGTTTAGATAGGGTGGATAGTGATAGCCTTTTTCCTCTGATGGAGAAATCCAGCACGAGGGGGCATGGCTTTAAATTGAGGGGGGGTAGTTATAGAACCGATGTCAGGGGTAGGTTCTTTACCCAGAGGGTGGTGAGGGATTGGAATGCCCTGCCAGCATCAGTAGTAAATGCGCCTAGTTTGGGGGCGTTTAAGAGATCCGTAGATAGGTTCATGGACGAAAAGAAATTGGTTTAGGTTGGAGGGTCACAGTTTGTTTTTTTTAACTGGTCGGTGCAACATCGTGGGCCGAAGGGCCTGTTCTGCGCTGTAATGTTCTATGTTCTAAAGTGCAAAACCTCACACTTTTCCACATTGTATTCCATCTGCCACTTCTTTGCTCACTCTCCTAACCTGTCCAAGTCCTTCTGCAGCCTGCTTCCTCAATACTACCTGTCCCTCTGCATATCTTTGTATCATCTGCAAACTTAGCAACAGTGTCTTCAGTTCCTTCCTCCAAATCGTTAATGTATATTGTGAAAAGTTGTGGTTCCAGCACTGACCCCTGAGGCACATCACTAGACACCGGCTGCCATCCTGAAAAGGGCTCCTTTATCCCCACTCTCTGCCTTCTGCCAATCAGGCAATCCCCTATCTGTGCCAGGATCTTACCCTTAACGACATGGGCTCTTAACTTATTTAACAGTCTCCTATGTGGCACCTTGTCAAACATCCCGGTTTAGCCAAGTTCCGCACATGTGAGGACGGCCTAAACCGGGATGTTGGGTTTATGTCACACTATCAGTAACCCCCACAGCTTGCCTCCTGGACTTGCAGAATCTCACTGTCTGGAGACAATACACATCTCTTTAACCTGTGCTCAATGCTCCCTCCACTCACATTGTCTGTATCTTTAAGACTTGGTTGGCTGTAGAGATTCGCATTCCAATCAGTATTCTGTGACTTGATTTTGTGTCTCTATGCCCTGTTTGAGAGCAGATTTCCACTCCATCTGACGAAGGAGCAGCGCTCCGAAAGCTAATGGCATTTGCTATCAAATAGACCTGTTGGACTTTAACCTGGCATTGTTAAAACTCTTACTGTGTTTACCCCAGTCCAACGCCGGCATCGCCACATCATGACCCTTCCTGCCTCCAGTGATTCCTGAAAGATCACCACCAATGCCTCCACAATTTCCTCAGCTATCTCTTTTAGAACCCTGGGGTGTAGTCCATCCAGGTGATTTATCCACCTTCAGACCTTTCAGTTTCCCCAGAACCTTCTCCGTGATGGGCACTACACTCACCTGTGTCCCCTGATTCTGGAGCTCTGGCATCCCACTGGTGTCTTCCACCATGAAGATTGATGCGAAGTAACTATTCAGTTCCTCTGCCAGATCTTTGTTTCCTATTATCACTTCTCCAGCCTCATTTTCCAGTGGTCCAATGGCTATTTTTGCCTCTCTTACCTTTTATATATTGAAAAAAACTTTTATGTTAGCTAGCTTACACACTCATTTCATCTTCTCCCCCCTTATTGCTTTTTTAATTTTCCTCTGCTCGCTTTTAAAGGCTTCCCAATCCTCTGGCTTCCCACTAATCCTCGCCACTTTGTATGCTTTTTCTTTTGCTTTTATGCTGTCCTTGACTTCCCTTGTTCAGCCATGGATGCCTCGTCCTCCCCTTAGCATGTTTCCTACTCCTTGGGATGAATTTTTGTTGTGCCTCTTGAATAACTCTCAAAAACACCTGCCATTGCTGTTCCACTGTCTTCGCTACTGGGCTTCCTTTCCAATAACTGGCCAGCTCCTCCCTCATGTCTTTGTAGTTACCTTTATTTAATTACAATACCGTTACATCTGATTCCAGCTTCTCCCACTCAAACTGCAGAGTAAATTCTATCATATTATGGTCACTGCTCCCTAAGGGTTCCTTCACAAGTTTCCTAAATCAAGTCTACCTCATTACACGTCACCAAATCCAGAATTGCCTGTTCCCTAGTAGGCTCTGTTACAAGCTGCTCCAAAAAACCATCTCTTAGACATTCCACAAATTCCTTTTCTTGGGATCTACTACCTACCTGATTTTCCCAGTCCACCTGCATAATGAAGTCCCCCATGATTATTGGGGGAACCATTCTCATTAATCTTTTCTGAAACCTCTTATTACCTAAAGTGTTTCCAGACTTAAACACAACACTTCATTGGGAGTCACACCAATGTTTGATAAGATTTGCCACTTACAAAAGTTAACGAGTACTGAGGTTTGACATCAGGTTTGATGCCTTCAGGACTCATGATTGATTCCAACTCTGGCTGATGAGAAACGCATCTTAAGCAATAGTACCTTTCTTCCCACTCCGGCAGTGGTTTATTTCAGCCTCTTGCTTCTCAGCCTGTAGGTTCTGATCCAACGCCAGAGACTTGAGCACATAAATCCAGACTGACTGGCACCAGAAGTAAGGGAGTGCTGCACTATTGGAGAGGCTGTCTTATGGATGAGATGTTATACTCGTACTCTGTCTGTTCTGTGAGGTGAATGTAACTGATCCTGCCGTTTGAAAAAAGGCAGAGTAGTCCTTCCTAGCAGGGATTGAAATAAAGGATGGCAGCAGGTGAGTTCACTTGAAATGTCACAAGTAGCCCCTTGGAAAATCACAGAGGGTGAAAAACTTAAACGTCACCAACGCACAATATTACCTATCATTATGGATCTTCTGTGGTACAAATGGGGCTGAACAATTGCAAGCTTCTTATTGGGAGCTGGAAAACAGTGCCTTCAGGTGATCTGGACCTTTTGTTAGGGCTTCTGAAACTGTGCACTAAATCTTAGAGGTAGGGTGAAAAAAAAACCTGGCAATTTGTGTGGTAAGATGACCCATAGTTTGTAAAAGCATCGTTTGTTGAAAGGGAAGCTTTTTATTGCATATACTGCAGGCTGGTCTCCCACACTCTAACCTCCATAAAGAGGTTGAGGTCATCCAAACTGCATGTGCCTTAATTTATACCTGTTCACCTGTCATTCACCCTATGCTTGCTGCCCTATGCTGGCTCCAGTCAAGCAGATTTTTAGTTTTAAAATTTACATTGTTATTTTTAAACACCTCAATGACCTCCTCCTATGTAACCTCCAGCCTTAGAATCTTTCAAGATCTTTGTGTTCCTCTAATTCTGGCATCTTGAGCATCCCCAATTTTAGTCACCCCACCGTTGGTAGCTGTGTCTTCAGATGCCTAGATCCCAAGCTTTGGAATTCCCTTCCTGCACTTCTCTCCCTCACTTCTTCTAAAACTCATCCCTTTGACCAACATTTTGAGCCTCTGCCTAAATCTCCTTATGTGGATTGTTGGCGTATTTTGTTTTATAATGTTCTTGTGAAGCACCTTGGATATTTCACCACATTAAATATATTTTTTATATATATAAATGTATAAACTGTTGTGGCAATCTAATTAGTTAACGTGCTGCGGCTTCTATCTGGCACAAATTTTCAGTAATGCGGGATAAAAATGGGAAATTGAAAATGTTGGAAAAGACCCGCCAGCTTTTGAAAAGGGAAGAGACATGTTTCAATTTAAGACCATCTGATTCGGGTTCTCTGAAACATTCGCCTGTCACCTCTTCTCAGATGCTGATTTAAATTTCTGTGTATTTCCATCATTTTCCAATTTCGATGATGTGATCCTTAACAGCCTTAATGCAGAGTTGCAAACTTGAGCCACTAATTCTATCTGCTCATTACTGATATTGTTTGGGTTGGCATGCTCCTATTATCACTCATATGCAGAATTTTGCTCAGTTATTTGTGGCTCTTGATGTA
Organism: Mustelus asterias; assembly: GCF_964213995.1. NCBI lineage: Eukaryota > Metazoa > Chordata > Chondrichthyes > Carcharhiniformes > Triakidae > Mustelus > Mustelus asterias. The sequence continues at coordinate 124,185,179 of NC_135810.1, read as the reverse complement.
AACATTAAAACAGTAAAGATCTACAGACAATTCACTAAGCAAAAGAAACTAGTAAACACATTCAATTCTGAATATGAAGTGGGAGCATTTTCTTTTAGTTTGTAGGATGTGGGTGTTGCTGACTAGGCCAGCATTTAATGCCTATCTATAATTCTGCAGTCACATAGCCCACAGCGCCTCATGGTTGCCCATTCTTGAGTTGCTAGATCTGTTTGAAATCTATCTCATTTAGCTCGGTGGTGATTCCACACAACACAATGGAGGGTATCTTCAATGTGAAGACAGAGCTTTTGTCTCCAAAAGAACTAGTAGTAGTCAGTCTTACTAATGTTATAATGGTCAGATGCATCTGCGACAGGACATTGTTAAGGACAAAGTTAAGTATGTTTTTTCCTCACCTGCCAAAGACCCAGTCTAGCAGCCATGTTGTTTAGAGCTCATCAGTAGTGTTGCTACCGAACCATTTTTGTTGGACGTTGAAGTCCCCCATTCAGAGTACATTCTGTGCCCTTGTCAACCTCAATGCTTCCTCCAAGTGGTGTTTAACATGTCCTGATTCACCAGCTGAGATGGGGTGGTACATGTTAATCAGCAGGAGATTTCCATGTTTGACTTGATGCCATGAGACTTCATATGGGTCCAAAGTTGATGTTGATGATTCCCAAGGCAACTCCCTCCTGACTGTGTACCACTTTGCTGCCACCACTCGTCAGTCTGTCTTGCCGGTGGGACAGGGCATCTCCCAATTTTGGCACAAACTCAAGAAAGAGTTCGCAGGGTCAACAGGCCTGGGTGTGCTGTTGTCATTTCCAGTGTTTACTCTGTCCAGTTTCATTCCTTCAGGACTTCATAGCAGTTTCACACAATGGAGTGTCTAGGCCCTTTCAGAGGGCATTTAGGAGTCAACCACTGCGTCTGGAGTCACATGTAGGCCAGACTAGGTAAGGATGGCAGATTTCCTTCCCTAAAGGACATTGTGAACTTGATGGGTTTTTTCATGCATGTCATTAGGCTAGCTTTTAATGCCATATTTATTAATTGAATTTAATTCCACCAGCTGCTGTGAATGGATTTGAAAGTGCCCCTGGATTGTTAGCCTGGACCTCTGGATTATTAATCCAGTGACATTACCACTACACCACTGCCTCCCCACCATAAGACCATAAGACCATAAGACATAGGAGCGGAAGTAAGGCCATTCGGCCCATCGAGTCCACTCCACCATTCAATCATGGTTGATTTCAACTCCATTTACCCGCTCTCTCCCCATAGCCCTTAATTCCTCGAGAAATCAAGAATTTATCAATTTCTGTCTTGAAGACACTCAACGTCTCGGCCTCCACAGCCCTCTGTGGCAATGAATTCCACAGACCCACCACTCTCTGGCAAACTAAACAACCTCAGAGACAGTTTTTAAGGAGTATCTTAAAAGTCAGAATATGAGGTGGAGAGGTTTAGGGAGGGAATTTCAAAGCTTAGGGCCACGGTAGCTAAAGGCATTGAGGATTCCATGGAGAGGATTCAGAAGAGAAGGTCGCAGAGTTGGATGAGACATTAGAGACATTGGATTTTAGAGAGTGTTAAAAGGAGGTCGGATAATATGAGATTTTTAAACTGTAAAAAAGCAAAAACTTTTCCCACTGAGTTGGTAACTGGAGGGGTGGACCTTTTAAGATAAGGAAGTAGCTGAGAGGATTTTTGTTTGTGGAGTGAAGATATGAATTCCATCAGGAACAGTGGGACAGGGCTGAATGTATAATCTTCAGAAGGGAAGAGTGAGAAAGGATGTCAGGTGAATGGGACTAAATGGAGAGCTCTTTTACAGAGCCTGCACTGATCTGATAGGCTAAATGACGTTCTACATGTTTTCCTAGTGGAAGATCGATGACAAGCCGGTTAAGATTGACAAGTGGGATGGTGCAGCTGTAAAAAATGCCTTGGACGATGCCGCCAAAAAGGTAAGTTTAAGTTTAGTAGTGTTGCAAGTCGGCTTACATTAACACTGCAATGAGGTTACTGTGAAAATCCCCTAGTCACCACACTCTGGCACCTATTCGAGTACACTGTTTGGGAGAATTCAGCATGGCCAATGCACTTAAATCAGCACGTCTTTTGGACTGGTAAGCGGAAACCCATGCAGACACGGGGAGAACGTACAAGCTCTACACAGACAGCGACCAAGCTGGGAATTGAACCCGGGTTACTGGCGTTGTGAGGCAGCAGTGCTAACCACTGTGCTGTCGTTCCACACCAAGAGACTGGCCATGTGGCTTCCTTGCTACTTGTCTACAACTGGTTCTCGGGACAGTCTGCTAATCAGTAAGGCTGGCTTAAAACCAGTAAAGCAACCTGTTTTGCATGTACACCTCAATAGACCTAGGGCATTTGGATGGGCTTCTTTGATGAGCCACTTCGATACCTTTCTGATGGAAATTCATTGACCTGAAACTTTAACTCCCTTATTCTCTCTGCAGATGCTGCCAGACTTGCAGAATGCTTTCCCAACATTTTCTGTTTATATTTCTTTAATATCATTTATTTATGTATCATCTTTGCTCACCTTACTGTTTATTTTTCTTTCTCATTAGGTTCTTCTGGAGAAATACGGGTACGAGGAGAATTACGGGCTGATTGACGGACGGCTCCTCATCTGCACCATCTCCTGCGTCTTTGCAATAGTTGCCCTAATCTGGGACTATATGCATCCTTTTCCTGAGTCGAAGAGTGTTCTTGCAGGCTGTGTCCTGTCATATCCTTTTGTATAGCAGTAATCTGTTGCCTCATTGTGAAGCAGTGTGTTGTTAACCTGAAGCCCACCTACCCCTTTGGATAGATGTTAAAGATCCTTCAGCTACTATTTGAAGAATTGAAATAGACAAGTGTGAGATGATTCATGTTGGTGGAGGGGATGCGGACAGGGAATATAGTGAATGGTACAGTTCTAAATGTGGAGGGACAAAGGGGCCTGGAGTTTTAGAAGGGACTTGTTATCTGAAGACAAAAGAAATATGTTCAAGCCTCAAGTCTTTTTGAATTACCAGAAGCTTGTAATTTCTCATTGCGTTCTCCATGGGATTCTCCTTTTCTCCTGTGGTATAAATAGTTGTGAATGTTTGAAATTTGGCATTCTTGTTTGTTCTGATGAGTGCAAGACAAAAAGCTTCAACAATACCACTATTTTCAGCAATATTCATGTTGGGTATTACTAAGTGACAATTCAGGAGACTGAAAAGTGAGGGACATCTGCTATTAAACCTACCGATTGGCAATTGTCAGTGTTAACCACGCAGCCCAGCTTTACATAGACAACACGGCTGTGTGCTTTTTGGGGGGGGTTGGGGGGGAGGGGAGTAGTTGGTAGATCTTTCGGAACTTAAAGTATTTCCTCGGTGCGATTTCTTAGCAGGGGGTGGGGGAAGTTAAAGTAAGAGAGGAAGCATGTGTGCACTCTGTGGTTTTCTTTAACACATTTGCACCTATTTTGTTATGATGGGGATTCTCACATTTTATACCTCTTACAAAGAGAGAAGCATATTTTTAATTGCTATTCAGAAAGACCCAGCTGGATTGGATCCCGGAGACGTCTGGCAACTTTCATCATCTCTACGGAGGTACTGAACTGATTTTGTTTAATTGTAACCTCCCTCCAAAACTATATACTGTTTAATTAGTTCAGCTAGTAACTTGAGAACCACAACTCCAGGCTGTCAGAGGTGACCCAGACCGTGTACTGCTGAAATAAATGCCTTTTTGCATTTCACCAAGCCATGCCCCCCAATACCATCAAAATTGAAACCTTTGCACTATTTGAGCAGGACTGGATGGGGTTGACTTAATCTACCAGCCCTGATATTTGTCTCAACTCATTTCTTTGAGGGTGTGGAGTTTAATGAGGTAAGAAAACAAATCTGAACCTTTCAGGTGGCTAGGCTGCTGTGATTGGTCAGGCTACCAACATTTTAACTGGTGGCCACTAGCTTATTTGTGCAGAATGATAAGAGTGTATAAGCTTGTTTTGCCTATACAGCCACTGATTGATCGTGCGTTTCTGTCCCAGTAACCCTCAAAGCACTGACTGCCTTAATGATTCTGTGCTTCAGGTTCGATGACCAGTACACCTTGAAGATGGCTTTCATTGATGGACGAACCAACCAGGAGCGGGAGAGGGAGTTCACCAAGTCCCTCGAGTATTTCTTCGATGAGTCCGGTGTCCTGGTTATGGATCTGTTTGAGCCAGAAGTGTCCAAGCTGCATGATTCCTTGGGGAAGAAGAAAAAGATGAAATAAGAGTTTGTGCTTGCTTCTTTGCATTATGTTGTACTGCTGGGATCATGCTTGCAAAGAAAAAGGAAAAAAAAACTATTTTTGGTAATCTTGTTTTGATTGCACCCCCTTCAGCACTGGGTTCTCCAGGGAGGCTGCCTTGCATTTCCCAAATTAATTCAAGAGCAGAAACCTGCATCTATATAGTGTCTTTAGCTTTGCAGAAGAGTCAGATAGGCCTCTGAGGTTGCAATCCAGGAGAGGGCAGAGGCAATGGCAGTGGGGATTGAGGGCATTGATTTTGGCCTTTCTGGTTTAGTTGGAGAAAATTACTTCTTATTCCGACCTGAGTATTGAAAAAAAAAGTCAATTTTGAGGAGATGGTGGTGGTGAAATAGTTTGATGACAGCAGCGTTCAGTGGAATCTGATACGTTTTCAGATATCAGCAAAGGGCAGCATATAGATGGGGGGTTGGGAGGGAGCATGGATGTGTCCCTGGGGAATAGAGTTATTCATCACACGCTATCATGTAGAAATACAGTGCAGGCTTCCCACCACTGACACATACTGTTTATGCCTCAGGCCCGAAGCTTTGTAAACAACTGCTTATTCTTTATCTTAATTCCATTGCAGGGTGGGATTGGGTTATGTATACCAGACAGGGGTGCTACAGCAGAAGAAAATTAAGCAAGCTTGACTTTTCTGATCGCTACACAGTGATTGCACAGCAGAATGGATGTTAGCTGAGGAGTAGGATCAACCTCACCGGCGATATCCTGGTTACAGGCTGATGATGTCTACTTGTGTCAGATACCATGAAATAGTCAACCCTTTGGAGCTGTACCCACCTTCAGTGGGGAGAGAGAGAACATGATTTAAGGGATATCTTGCACTGGATTACTTGGGCATTCTCTGTCAGACTGGAGTGGATCTAGGTTTGTTTCCCAGGTAAGGTGCGAGTCTAATCCCACCAATCAGCATGAGCCCCAGATTGTAATGAGTTGGAGATTGGCTTCAGCAGTGGGTCTCCTCCGGACAGCTCCTTGACTCAAACTGGCCCATGCATTTGGACTAATTTGGTGAGCATGAGAGTGGGTGAAGTGTGTAGTGGCTCCTGAAATACACGACTGTTGGGTAAAGGTGAAATTGGGCTTCACTGCGTCAGAATCAATCAAACCAAAGCTATTGATAGGTGAGGGACAAATATTGACCCTGGCAGAAATTCCTTTGCTGTTTAAAATAATGCTTTTCCAATGGTGGTCCTGGAATCTTTTTACATTTACTGAGGACAAGCGTGGCCTTGGTTTAACATCCCATTTTAAAGATTTCATTTGTCAGTGGAGATCCATTAATTATGTCCTTCAGATGGGGCAGCTACAACTAGTACAGGTTCACACCTGAAGATTGTGCCCAGCAAAACCCCAGAAACCCCACAAAAGAAAATTGATCCCAAAAAAAGTAACTTCCGATCTACTCAACCAACCCTGTGTGCAAATCCTAAATTAGGCTAGTTACTACTTTTGGTGGGGGAAGGGATAGAAACTATAGAGCTGTATTTTTGCAACTTTAAGTTCCTCCTTCATCCAGAGTGCTTAATCTATTTGTCCTTGGGTTCCACCCAGCCAAATGGGAGAGCAAGAACATGTTTTTTTGATATCCACTGCCCTGCACACACAAGTACCAATCAGATGAACTTAGAACAAGGCAGTGGGTGAGCAGGTGACTGCCTCCATGTTGGGCAAACACCAAGATACTTTGTGAACTTGGAAATGTCTTATCGCAGACAAGGATAGTTGAAGTCCTTGGCTTAAGCTGCAGTTGTGTATGAAAGCTCTTCAAATGTGCACATGCCTGTAATGGAGCAAAAACTTGGCCTTCAATTGGTGAAAGATAATGAGTGGAAATGTGAGTATTTGAAGAGCAGTGATGTCCCTTCATGTATTTGAATAAATGTGACAGAAAACATGTATACAACACCTTCCATGACGAGCCATCTCAAAGTGCCTTACAGTTAGATACGCATTTTCTTTGAAGGGAAATATGGCAACCAATTTGACCACAGCAAGATGCCAGAAGCAGCAAGGCCAAATATTTTATACCATTGCTTAAGGGATAAATATTGGCTCAGCATCAAGGAGAATTCCCCAACCCATGCTGCCATGGGAGCATAGAAAGCTTTTGGCACAGAAAGAGGCCACTTGGCCCATCGTGTCTATGCCAGCCAAGAAACAAGTCAGCCAGCCTGAAACTTCCTAGCATTTGGCCTGTTGCCCTGCAGAATGAGGTGTGAATCCACACACCGTTTAAATGTATGGAGGGTTTCTGCCTTTAACTTTTCAAGCAGTGAGTTCCAGATCCCTACAATCATTCATCACCCTGCCAATCCTTCTACCAATCACTTTAAATCTATGCCCTCATTACATTCCTTTATGGCTCCTTTACATTCATCTGAAGGCAGACAGAACCTCCAATTAATGTCCTATCTGAAAAGTGCAGCACTACCTCAGTAAAACAGTGTGGCAAAGGTATAGTCATGTGGTGAAGTCTGGAGTGGGATTTGAATCCATGGCCACTTGCTGCCCCACCCCATTGCTCTTCTAAGATTAAGTATGCACGATAAACCTTGCAAATGTTACGGGAATTAGTGTTCTCACAAATTTAACTTTGTGAAGAGGCTTTGTCTCAAACTTTTAAATAAATTATAGTGAGTATTTTCTGTTAAAGCACAAATTTAAATTTACCACTTAAAGTGATGTGATGACTGATGCAAGTATCTTAATGTTGCTGAAAAAGAGACATGCTGTCAAAACTTCAGCTTGCATTTGTCAGGACAGCTGCTAGAATGCCAAATTTCAAAGGGTGCAATAGTTGATATTGTCTGTGAAAAGGGTGCTGGTGGTAAGTCAGCTCTGGTTGAGACATTGCTATGTAGTCCAATTGCAGAATCACATGTAATGTTGGATATTTATGATCTGAATTTTGCAAGCAGAGTTTGGTTGAGTACAGTCTTTTGGTAACAGCTGAAGGGATGTGTTTGATATGCATTGCCATTTGTTGGTATATGTAGCCTATGTACCTGGCAGTGTACCAGCACTAAATTCATATACCACATTATTCAGAATACCTTTTTGGTTTGGTGGCAGTGTCTTATTAGTGGAAAATACCACCAATGTTGCTATTGCTCAATTTTTAAATAGATATTTTAGCCTTCTAGAGTAACTTAAGGTAAAAGGGATACTTTTTACACTTGAAAGTAATGGTCTTTGTGAGAACGTACACTACATCAGTGATCTGATCAGGGTAACCAACATCCTGCAGGATAGCTTTGATACTCATTTTAGCATCAAGCTTGCAGGGTGAGCAAATGGTTCGAGGCCATATTTATAAGATTATGGAAGGCCAATGGAGCAAGGAGGGAAGGACCACATTCAACCAGCCCGTTCTTGCAAAACTTAACATAATGCCTAATAATCCATGATTGGACAGCACTTGCTGACCAATCCTGAGTGTCTTGATAAATTATACTAACTGACTTAGAACTGAGTTGAAAAATTTCTTCACCCAGCGGGTGCTGAATGTGTGGAATTCACTACCACAAAGTAATTGCCAAAAGGTTGTGATTTCAAGAAGAAATTAGATATAGCTGTTGGGACTAAAGGGATATTTGAGGCGGGGGGGGGGGGGGGGGGGGAGCAGGGAGATCAGGATATTGAATTTGATGATCAGCCATGATCAAAAGGAATGGTGGAGTAGGCTCGAAGGGCTGGGTGCCTACTCCTGCTTCTAGTTTGTGTTGCTATGTAATTTAAGATTATCTTTCGGGCTTGCAGTCTTGGTGCACTTGTATGTGCTAGAAGCTGTGTGTATTAATTTTACAAAGCTCTGTTCTTTGCAGACAGAGCATGTACACACACTGGGCTCATTTCGGCAGATTTATTCCCTAAGGATGCCTTAACCAATAAGGATCAACGTGTCTGGTTTGAATTTAAACAAAGCTTGGCAGTTAACTGTCAGTCATCGGTTAACTGTTGCATTCCCCATGGCAATGTTGGCGTTGGACTGGGGTAAACACAGTAAGAAGTCCAACATCAGGTTAAAGTCCAACAGGTTTATTTGGTAGCAAAAGCCACTAGCTTTCGGAACAGGCTGTTCCTTCATCAGGTGGGTGGGAGTTCTCAAATAAACCTGTTGGACTTTAATCTGGTGTTGTAAGACTTCTTACTATGCCTCCACCAATCAGAGTCTACTTGCCAACCAAGCAGCATCCTCTTATATAGCCTAAATTGGTCTCTTTAAATTTGCAAATTACGGTACCAAGTGCAAGATGAAAAGCTTCTTTTCAGCAATACTTTCTTATTGATAGATTCCAGCGTTTTCCCAAAAACTGATGCTAGGCTCAACGGCACGTAGTTCCCTGTTTTCTCTCTCCCTCTCAAAGTGGCCTAACGTTTGGCAACTTCCAGTCTAGTGGGATGATTCTTTACAACCACATTGGTCACATCCCTAATAAGAAGAAGACATTTTCTGCTTCATTTCCCATGTCAGTCGGCTGCAGGTGGTTGGGTTTGCCTCAACACGGTTGCTGTTCAATCTCAAAAAAGAAAGTAAAGGTGACACTGGTCACCACTGGCCATTGGAATGTCTGCACCCTCATAGACACATCATTGCCGACAGACCCAAGAGAACTGATCTTATTGATAGCTGAATGGGTATGACATCCTGTTCACAGCCCACAGTGAGCCTTGTCTACCTGAGGAGAGCCAGCTTCAGGAACTCAATCTTGGGTTACCATGGATTTTAAAAAATGGTGTGAAGCTGTCATGAACTTTGCTGTCATGAATATGTAACAAGTAATATTTGTGCCACACAAGTGCTGGGCAATGGCCATCTCCAACAACAGAGAATCAAACCATCTCACCTTGTCAAAGCCTGTCCACCAAGGCACAAATCAGTAGTGTGATGGAATACTCTCCATTTGCTTGGATGAGTACAGCTCCAACTGCACCCAAGAAGTTCGTCACCATCCAGAAGAAAGGAGCCCACTTGATTGGTAGCCTTTCCATCACTTTCAATACTCATTCCCTCCACCATCAATGCACAGTGGCAACTGTGTCACATCCATAAGATGAACTGCAACAATTGACCAAGGCTCCTTTACCAGCACGTTCCAGACACAACTTCTACCACCTAGAGTAGAAGGACAAGGGCAGCAGGTTCATGGAAACACTTGTCACCTCCAAGCCACACGCCATCCTGACTTGGAAATATATGGCCAGGGCCCATCGTGTTTGCAGTCTCTGGTGCCTTCAGCCACTTCCTGATAGCACTTGGAGTGAATTTGAATTTGTTGAAGACCGGCATCTGTGATGCGGGGGGCTTCAGAAGGAGACTGCGATGGATCATCTACTGGACATTTGTGGCTAAAGATGTTGCCAGCTTTATCTTTTGCACTGATGTGCTGGGCCTCCCCATCATTGAGGACAGGGCCAGTGAGAGAAATCATGGGCCCTGGTGCTTGTTTCTGCATGCTGCATTCCCCAAACATTTACCCCTCCCCCTCCAATTAGAATCATACAGTGTAGAAGGACGCCATTTGGCTCATCAAGTCTGCACCGACCACAATCCCATCCAGCCTCTATCCCCATAACCCCATGCGCCTACCTTAGCTAATCCCCTGACACCAAGGGACAATTGAGCATATTCAATCCACCTAACCTGCACATCTTTGGACAGTGGGAGGAAACCCACACAGACATGGGGAGAACGTGCAAACTCCACACAGACAGTGACCCAAGCCAGGAATCAAACCCGGGTCCCAGGTGCTTTGAGGTAGCGGTGCTTGCCACTGTGCTGCCCCCCTCAATTAACCTTCCGCGTGATACTTTTCTGCTTTCAAGATTGATCAAGCAATTCACCAATCACAAAGATATTAGTAACGTGATAGCACCCCTTGTTCGCATCTGCTTACAAATATTGTTCATTCTATTAGCAGCATTGGTCATTAATATTAAGAGTAGCAAGTATACAATGTTGTTTTGTGTGTGACCTATTGGTAAAAGTTTTACTTTAACAGCATCATGCAATATTGTTAAGCTGACAGGGAAATCATCCTATTAATTATGTATAACACAGTGCAGACAATATTTTTTTTGCTGATTGCTTCTTTAACCTTTTTTTGTACGTTGCACAATATGAACACAGTGACAGTGAATTCCTATTTGGGAGAAGATTCAATACCTCCTACCCAGGTTAATTACATCAGGATCTTTTCCATTCTGTAGAAGAATTAGAAGACTCTCTCCAGCCTGCATACATTATACATTATATCATTCAATATGATTATTTCATAAAAGGGGTGTATTTATTTTCAGTAAGGGTGGCACAGTGGTTAGCACTGCTGCCTATCTTCTGGCTTTGATTCCCGACTTGGGTCACTGTGTGGAGTTTGCACGTTCTCCCCATGTCTGCGTGGGTTCTCCAGTTTCCTCCCATAGTCCGAAAGACGTGCTGGTTAGGTGTGTTGGCCATGCTAAATTCTCCCTCAGATAATCCCCTAATCGCCACACTCCCAAACAGGCGCCGGAGTGTGGCGATTAGGGGATTATCACAGTAACCTCATTGCAGTGTTAATGTAAGCCTACTTGTGACATTAATAAAAATAAAATAAACTTAATCTCAGGATAGAAAGCTCAGATTACTTCTGAACAACAAAGTGAAATGGTCGAACAGCATGGGTCTTCGCTGACAGAAGTATTGGAGTCCTCATGTATCTCTATGGGATACAACATTTAAGGGGCCAGGTGACAAAGACTGAGTGGTTCACAGTTAAATAAAACTTCCACTCCCACTCCTCCAAAAGCCCCCAACGTACCCCCACCCATCCAAACCCCCTTCCTACCCCCACCCCTCTAACACCCATTTTAACCCACCCCTCCAAACCCTCATTTTACCCCTACCCCTCCAAACCCCTCCCCATCTTACCCCAGGGATTTTCCAGTCGCACCCAAGTGGACCACCTGCGATGGGTTCCCTGGTGCTGGGGAGCGGTGAGCCATGCAAAAGCCTGTAGACAGTGACCAGAAGATCCCACCAGTGGCCAATGGTGAGCCCCCTCTTCCGAGGGGGAAGGGGGAAATCCTTGCCTTGGTTTCACACCCCTCTGTGGTGTCGCCCCTCCCTATTTCTACAATCTCCTCTAGACCCACACCTCTTCAAAACAGCTGTAATTCTGTTGTATTCATGGAGTTATACAGTGCAGAAAGAGGCCATTCTACCCATTATGTCTGCACCAACTCTGACAGAATATGTTACCCAGGCTCACCCCACCCCCAAATTTACCATGGTCAATCCCCCTAACCTGCACATCTTTGGAATGTGGGAGGAAACCATACACCCGGAGGAAACTACGCAGACACGGGGAGAACGTGCAAACTCCACACAGTCATCCGAGGCCAGAATTGAACCCAGGCCTCTTGCGCTGTGAGGCAGCAGTGCCAACCACTGTGCCACATCCCTGGTTTGAATTGCTCCACCACTGGCGGTCATGTCTTTAGTTGACTGAGCCCTAAATTCTGAAATTTTCTTCCTTGATCTCTCCATGTCATCCCCTCTTTCCTCCTTTAACATAAAAGACATCCTCTTTCACCTCTCCAAATATATCCTTATTTGACTCAATGTCACATTTCCCGTGAAGTGCATTGGGCCATTTTATTATGTTAGAGATAACAGTCGATGCAGGCTTGATGGGCCGAATGGTTTCTTCTGCACTGTAGAGATTCTATGAAAGATGATATTAATACAATTAGCTGGCCTTATTTCCAAGTAGTTCTCTGAGGTGACCAATTGTTAACACAATTTCCAGTAGAGGGCAGCCATTCTACATAGAGATCTGGCTTGGTTGCAAACCAAACTCACTCGCTGAGGCTGCTACAGCCTTACAACCCAATGAGAACTCTGGCTCTCCCAGACTTTGGTGCTCCCCTTATCACCCCAATGGAGCATGTCCCTTCAACGGGGGAGATGGTGGTGTAGCGGTAATGTCACTGGACTCTTATTCCATCATCCTGGTATCAAAGAAAAGCCAGGCAGCATGCCTTAATGACTATCGTTTGGTGGCTCTGACATCCATCATTCTGAAGTGCTTCGAAAGGTCAGTAATGGGACAAATCAATTCTGGCCTCCCAGATTGCCTGGATCCACTACAGTTCGCCTATCGCTGCAACATGTCCACAGCAGACGCCATCTCCCCGGCCCTGCACTCAACCCTGGAACACCTAAATAACAAAGACACCTATGTCAGATTACTATTTATAGATTACAGTTCAGCCTTCAATGCCATCATCCCTACAAAACTCATCTCCAAACTTAATGGCTCGGGACTTGGCTCCTCCTTCTGTGAGTGGATCCTACAGACCACAATCAGTAAGGATAGGTAACAACACCTCCTCCATGATCATCCTCAACACCAGTGCCCCACAAGGCTGTGTCTTCAGCCCCTTACTATATTCCTTATACACCTATGACTGTGTGGCCAAATTCCCCTCCAATTCGATTTTCAAGTTTGCTGATGACACCACTGTAGTGGGTCGGATCTCAAACAATGACGAGACAGAGTACAGGAATGAGATAGAGAATCTGGTGAACTGGTGCGGCAACAATAATCTCTCAACGTCAAAAATGAAGGGGATTGTCATTGACTTCAGGAAGCGTAGTGGAGGACATGGCCCTGTCTGCATCAATGGGGACGAAATAGAAATGGTCGAGAGCTTCAAGTTTTTAGGTGTTCAGATCACCAACAACCTGCTCTGGTCCCTCCATGCTGATGCTATAGTTAAGAAAGCTCACCAACACCTTTCTCAGGGGACTAAGGAAATTTGGCATGGCTGCTGTGACTCTCATCACCTTTTACAAATGCATCATAGAAAGCATTCTTTCTGGCTGTATCACAGCTTTTTTGATTTGATTTATTATTGACATGTATTAACATACAGTGAGCAGTATTGTCTCTTGCACGCTATACAGACAAAGCATACCGTTCATAGAGAAGGGAATGAGAGAGTGTAGAATGTAGAGAAAGATCGACTTAATGTAAGGTACGTCCATTCAAAAGTCTGATTGCAGCAGGGGAGAAGATGTTCTTGAGTCGGTTGGTACGTGACCTCAGGCTTTTGTATCTTTTTCCCGATGCAAGAAGGTGGAAGAGAGAATGTCGGGGGGGGGGGGTGGGGTACAACCAGAAAGAATGCTTTCTATGCTTGGTATAGCTCCTGCTCTGCCCAAGATCGCAAGAAACTACAAAGGGTTCTGAACGAAGCCCAGTCCATCACGCAAACCAGCCTCCCACACATTGACACTGTCTACACTTCCCGCTGCCTCGGAAAAGAAACCAGCATAATTAAGGACCCCATGCACCCAGACATATTCCCTTCCACCTTCTTCCGTCGGGAAAAAAAATACCAAAGTCTGAGGACGTGTACCAACCGGCTCAAAACAGCTTCTTCCCTGCTGCCGTCAGACTTTTGAATGGACCTACCTCGCATTAAGTTGATCTTTCTCTGCACCCTAGCTATGACTGCAGCACTACTTTCTGCAGTCTCTCTTTTCCTTCTCTCTGAATGGTATGCTTTGTCTGTATAGCAAGCAAGAAACAATACTTTTCACTATATGCCAATACATATGACAATAATAAATCAAATCAAATCAAAATCCAGAAGCCAGGGCTAACCGGGAACACTGGTTCAAATTCCATCACGGCAGCTAAATATACCCAATTATCTGAAATTGAAGAGCCTGGCTCAGTAATGGTGACTGTGAAGCCATTGTCAATGGATCTGTCGTCCATTCCTGGTTCTGACCCCTGATTGACTCTTAACGAGATTAACTGCCTTATCTCCATAACCCTCGATTCCCTTCCTGATTAAAAATCTGTCTGTCTCAGCCTTGAACATACTTAATGATCCAGCCTCTACAGCTCTTTGCGGTAAAGAATTCCACAGATTTACTACCCTCAGAGAAGAAAAACAGTAAGAATGGGGAAATAAGAGCACTGTGCAAACTGTTTTTTTTCTTCTAGGTGTTCAAGGTTACAGGGAGAAGGTGGGAGAGTGGAACTAATTGCTCATTCAGAGAGCTGGCACAGACATCATGGGTTGAATGGCCTCCTCCTGGGCTGCAGCAATTATGTGAAGTAGGTTTGCCAACTGTACTTTGAAGTATTCACACAAGTTTCAATCCATGACCTACTTGTTTCCACCCCTCAACAAAACAGTGTTGTCCCCTTTATTCAATATTTTTGTGACTAATAAATTAATGTGTTCATCGGTTAGATACAGCAGTTGAGTGCATGAAATTGGAAAAAAAACGAATGTTTTATTCCCCGCTAATTCCATTTCGCTGAGTTTTGCTGCCAGCACAGTAATATCCAAAAGATAGAAGCTTCAATTCCGGGAGCACTCCAGGTCACTTAGGGTTGGCAAACCCAGGGCTGTCACTAAGTGGGCGGGACCGACATTGAGTGGGCGGGGCTATCGCCGAGTGGGCGGGGTGCTGGGTGAAGTGAACACGTACTCACCCTGCCCTGTGCCCGAACTCGCGAGTATCACGGGCGCTGATTTGGTAGGTCCGCGGAGCCAATGGGAGGCGGCGTTCTTGGTTACCAGGCTCAAGATGGCGGCGGTGCTGGAGCTGCACAGGCCCGGGTCGCACGGAGACCGGCACCGGCTGGAGGACGAGGATGAGCCGGTAAGGAAAGGCCCTCCGGGGGAGAGGCTGAGACCGGCCCTGTTCCCCCCCCGAACCCCCATCAGGGACATTTCACTGCCCCCCCCCTGCGAGAGGCAGTGTCCTCTCCCATTGACAGGAATTCACAGTCACCGGGCCGGGGAATGTCACTGAACCAGGCACCCAGAGCCTCAGGCCCTGGCGCCGCTTCTTCAGGTCCCACCACAGCAGCTCTTACGATTCAAGTTCAATCCATAAAACCTGGCGTTGAAAGCTAGTCCCGGGTGGACCTGGAAAGGGATGTTTCCTCTCCTGGGTGGGTCCAGGACTAGATAGAGAGGGGAGGGGCACTGATTAAAACTTAGGGGTCGCCCTTTTTGGGACTGAGATGAGGAGAAATTCAGAAATCACCTATCTGCCTCAAGCAGACCCTCATCTTGGGTCTAGTATGTCTCTCTTGTAGGGACCATGTATTGTATTCAGTCTGATTTTTAAATTAGTTTTTGGGGCAAGCAAGGAGTTAGAATGAGAGTTCCCCCCTGTCCACTGTGTGCATTGGCTCTCCAACTCCGAAAACAAAATCATTTTGTTTAAAAATGAGAAGTTCTTTGAGTTGTGTGACTCTGCTTCAAGGTGGGGTTGTTGAATATTTGTAAGGGGGCGGTACATTGATTCTTGGGCAAGGAAATGAAGGGTTATTGGGGGTAACAGGGATCGTGGAACTCACCACAAACAGATCAGCTATGATCTTATTGAATGTTGAAGGCTTGAGGGGTAGAATGGCCCATTTAACCTATTTTGTATGTTCATAACTTTTAAACATAGCACAGTGGTTAGCACTGCTGCTTTACAGCTCAAGGGATCTGGGTTCGATTCCTGGCTCGGGTCACTGTCTGTGTGGAGTTTGCACATTCTCCTCATGTCTGCGTGAGTTTCCTATGGGTGCTCCGGTTTCCTCCCACAGTCCAAAGATGTGCGGGTTAGGTTAATTGGCCATGCTAAAATTGCCCTTTAGTGTCCTGAGATGTGTAGGTCAGAGGAATTAGCGGGTAAAAATAAGTAGGGAATGGGGGTAGGGCCTGGGTGGGATTGTGGTTAGTGCAGACTTGATGGACCGAATGGCCTCTTCCTGCACTGTAGGGTTTCATTGATTCTATGATAACTGTGACTGTGAAGCTATTGGATTGCTGTGAGAGCCCACTTGATTCTCTATTGCCCTTCAGGGAAGAAAATCCTTACCTGGTCTGCTCTACACGTGACACTGAATTACTCTTAACTATTTTCTGACATGTTCATTTCAACGGCATTTTTGGGATTCTTTCTTTGCCAGTGATGCACACCAATGAATGAATAAAGGGAAAAAAACTGTGGGACAGTATTACCTGCAGTATTTGCAAGGCTATGGGTAAAAGACAGCAGAATGGGACTGGGCGAGTTGCTTTGAGGACCAGCGTGAAATTGGTGTTCCAAATGACCTCTGTCTGCACTCTAAGCATTCTATGATTCTAAAATACTCAAAGTTCTAAAATGTTCCCTCCTTTCCTTCACTGATGGAGAGGGGTGGCACAGTGCACAATGGTTAGCACTGCTGCCTCACTGTGCCAGGGACCCGGGTTCAATTCCCAGCTTGGGTCACTGTCTGTGTGGAGTTTGCACGTTCTCCCTGTGTCTGTGTGGGTTTCCTCCGGGCGCTCGGGTTTCCTCCCACAGTCTGAAAGATGTGTTGGTTAGATGTATTGGCTATGCTAAATTCTCCCTCAGTGTAGCTGAACAGGTGCCAGAGTGTGGTGACTAGGGGATTGTCACAGTAACTTCATTGCAGTGCATGTAAGCCCGTTATAATGTAACCAATTATAACATTGGAATCTGGTATAATGTAACCAATGGTAACATGGTGTGAGGGTCAGCTGACCCGCTGGGAATAGAAAGTAGATGGGGGTTGTGGGGAGCTTGTTTTGCCCAGGGCGTGGCCCGAGTGTTGGTGTAATGAAGTTTATTAAACTTTTTTCTTTGATTTACTTTGTGAAATTAGTTTTATTGGTGGTAACTGAAGTATCCTTGCTGCCAGATGAATAAGCCTACTTGTGACACAAACTTTTAAGAAAAAGCTTGTAGATAGTGCACAGTGCTGCTTCTGAGCATCGGTGTGGAGGGAGTGGATGTGGTGCCAATCAAGCAGATTGATTTGTCCTGGATGATGTGAAGCTTCTTGAATGTCATTGGAGCCGCACCTAACCAGGCAAGTGGAGAGTGTACTATCACGGTCCTGACTTGTCCCTTGTAGATGGTGGACAGATTTTGGGAATCAGGAGGTGAGTTAGTCGCTGCAGTATTCCTAGCCTCTGATCTGCTCTTGTAACCACTGTGTTAATGTGGCGAGTTCAATTGAGTTTCTATAAAATGGTAACCCCAAGGATGTTGACAGTTTTAAAAAAAAACAAGGATGTTGACGGTGGGGATTCAGTGATGGTCACACCATTGAATGTCAAGGGGCGATGGTTGTTGCCTGGCATTTGTGTGGTGTGAATGTTACTTGTCAGCCAAAACCTGGTTTTGTCCAGATCTTGTTGCATTTGAACATGGACTGCTTCAGTATCTGAGGAGTTGTAAATAGTGTTGAACATTGTGCAATCATCGGCGAACATCCCCACTTTTGGCCTCATGACAAAGGGAAGGTAATTGTTGATGGTTGGGCCTCGGATACTATCCTGAGGAACTCCTGCAGTGATGTCCTGGAGTTGAGATGACTGAACCCCTAAAACCACAACCATCTTTGTGCCAACCAGTGGATATCAATTGATTCCAGTTTTACTAGGGCTCCTTGTTGTTACACTTAGTCAAATGTGGCCTTAAAATCAAGGCCTCTGGAATTCAGCTCTTTTGTCCATGTTTGAACCAAGGTTGTAATGAGGTCAGGAGCTGAATGACCCTGGTGGAACCCAAATGGGGCATCAGTGAGCAGATTATTGCTGAGCATGCGCTGCTTGATAGCGCTGTTGATGACCCCTTCCATCATTTTACTGATGATTGAGAGTAGATTTATTGGGCAATAATTGGCCAGGTTGGATTTGTCCTGTTTTTTGTGGACAGGACATAGCTGGACAATTTTCCACATTGCTGGGTAGATGCCAGCTGTCCTGGAAGAGCTTGGGCTCTTTTGATAGGTTGAATAGCTGCCTCCTTTACTGTAAGGCTCTATAAAAGCCCGCTGGGCACCGCAGGGGTTGGGGTGCATTATTGACCCCAATAATCACATTTTAATTTGATGTTTTTAAGTTTCCTTTGTACTTTGATTTCTGTTCGGGCTGTTCCCCCTCCTTTTTGGGGAGCTGCCCCTTTTACTTTGTCCTGATTTAATCTGAGTTTGTTTACTTGTTTTGGTTTGACCTAAAAAGAGGGCAAATGCTGTGCTTGTTCTGTTCTGCGATTGGTAAAAAGTCAGGGGGCGTATTTGGGAGTGCTTGGTGTTGACTATCAAGTTTGCACCGAAACTCAAGAAGAGCATCCCATCCAGGCCCATCCCTGTAACCCCGCACATTTACCATGACTAATCCACCTGTTGGACTGTGGGAGGAAACCCACACAGACACAAGCAGAACGTGCAAACTCCACAGTCACCTAAGGCTGAAATTAAACCCCAGTGCTAACCACTGTGCCTAAACAGAATTGCACATTAGCATCACTTAAGTCCTGAGCAGGCGTGTGCCTGTATTTACTGACTTGCTCAGTGGGTAATTACCATTAACTCTGAACTCAGTATACATTAATTTGGCTCTTTTAGTATTTTCAAGAGAACAGACTGGCCATGTTTGTAGTTTAGATTCCTAAAAACATTGACAAACAGGGTGTGTAATGTTCTCCTTGTGCTACTTAAGATATCTATCTCAGTAATTCTTGCTGGACATAAATTTATCCTCCTCCTGTTAACTACTGAGTTCAGTTGCTGAGATTGCCTTAGTGACAGAAATTGTCAAAATTGGTACTTGTGTTACAGGACTAGTAATTCAGAGGCCTGGATAATGATTTGGAGTCATGAGTTCAAATCCCACCATGACAGCTGGAGGAATTTAAATTCAGTTCATAAATTAATGAAAACTAGTCTCAGTAATAGTGACCATGAAACTATCAGGTAGTCAAAAAATCCGTCTGGTCCTTCGAGAAGGAAGTCTGCCATCCTTACCTGGTCTAGCTGGCATGTGATTCCACACCCACAACAATGTTTTTGAAGTTCTGTGGAACAAAGGGACCTTGACGTGTTTGTCGGCAGATCTCTGAAAGCATGTTAGTAGGGTGGTGAAAAGGGCATTTGGGATACCTGCCTTTATCAATCAAAAGAGACAATACACATCTCTTTAACCTGTGCTTAATGCTCCCTCCACCCGCATTGTCTGTATCTTTAAGATCTGGCTGGCTGTAGGGATTCGCATTCTGATCAGTATTCTGTAACTTGATTTTGTGTCTCTGCCCTGTTTGAGAGCACATTTCCACTCCATCTGACTAAGGAGCAGCGCTCCGAAAGCTAATGGTATTTGCTACCAAATAAACCTGTTGGACTTTAACCTGGTGTTGTTAAAACTCTTACTGTTTATCAATCGAGGCATGGATTACAAAAGCAGAGAGGTCATGTTGGAGTTGTACAGAATTTTGGTGAGGCCACAGCTGGAGCACTGTGTGCAGTTCTGGTTATGACATTATAGGAAGGATGTGAACGCACTGGAAGGTGTGCAGAGGAGATTCACCAGGATGCTGCCTGAGATGGAACATTTATGAAGAGAGGTTGGGTAGGCTTGGGTTGTTTTCGTTGGATCAGCGAAGATGGAGTGGTGACCTGATCGAGATGTACAAGATTGAGAGACATGGACAAAGTGGGTAAGGAGCAGCTGTTCCCCTTAGTTGAAGGGTCAGTCATGAGGGGGACATAGGTTCAAGTTGAGGGGCAGGCGGTTTGTGGGGGTTGGGGGGGCGGGGGGGGCAGTGTGAGGAAAACCTTTCTTACCCA
This sequence comes from Mustelus asterias, assembly GCF_964213995.1. Classification (NCBI taxonomy): domain Eukaryota; kingdom Metazoa; phylum Chordata; class Chondrichthyes; order Carcharhiniformes; family Triakidae; genus Mustelus; species Mustelus asterias. The sequence continues at coordinate 124,165,197 of NC_135810.1, read as the reverse complement.
GAGGGTGGTGACAGTCAGGAATGCGTTGCCTGGGAGGGTGGTAGAGGCAGGTTACCTCTCGTACTTTAAGAAGTATCTGGATGAGCACTTGGCATGCCACAACATTCAGGGCTATGGGCCAAGTGCTGGCAGATGGGATTGGGTAGGAGTTCAGGTGTTTCTAATGTGTCGGTGCAGACTCCGAAGGGCCTCTTCTGCACTAAGATTCTATGATGCTTAACTGCCTTCTGAAATGGCTGAACAAGTCACTCAGCTGGCAAGAAGGTGACTCACCAACTTGTTCAAGGGCATTTAAGGATGGATAATAAATGCTGGTCTTGCCAATGATGCCCACACCTCGTGAATGAATAACAAAAAATAGCAAAGTGGCATGTGATACTTTCACAACTGTGACTAGCTGAGTTGAGGAAATGCTCATCATCGCCATTTGGTGATGTATGTGGCAAGGTCAGGTTTGTGGCTGGTCATTTATCACTGATGTTGGGAGATGTTTGAGGTGATGAAGCATGTTGTCTCACTGCTGGAAGTTTTTTAACCATACGTATTCTGTTGTGCTGATTACACTTGGTTGCAACACTGACATCATGTGACACCACCCCAGCTTCAGGCAAGCTGCTAATCTAATTAAATGTTTGCCAAATACTTAATTGTCAAGCACAGTTTTCCAAGCCACTGTTGGCTGTGAATCAGAAGGTTTTTGCTTCCAGCTGCTATCCAGCCTTAAGCTCAGTGTCAAACTGAGGGAACACTGCATTCTCGCAGGTGCTGTCCTTCCAATTATCTTCATCTAACACCACTGAAACAAAACTGGTAATCTATCTCATTGCAGTCTGTGGGATCTTACTGTGTGTTCATGAGTTATCTACCCAGTCAGCCATGATCTGATTGGCAGAGCAGGCTCGTAGGGCCGAATTTGCCTACATCTGTTCCCTGTTCCTATGTAACATTAACCAATTAATTGACCTGACACCCTGCCCTGAGGATGTGACTGGCACTATGCAAATGCAGAATCTCCCCTTCTGTTAAACGGAGTGGGTGTAGCAACAGGAATTAACGTTTGTCACCTAGGAATAACCCTTAACTGCCTAATCTAGTGTGTGTGAGATTCTGGAATGGCCATTTCTGTGCGCTTCCTGGAGAGTTGGATCTCACTATGCCTAGTTTTTGGTTATTGAGGAGGATGTGGGGGGATTATTTTGCTACTGGCAGCCCAGCACCCATTGAGCTCTCTCTCTAGGTCCAACAGGACAAAGCACAACAGAGACCCCACCTTAGTAAGCGCTAAGGTAGAGAGGACTGGAGTCTGGTCGCCTTCCAGACTCAGCAGGGGGTGGGGGGGGCTGGGGAATGAAATAAGTTCCAGCTACAGTCACCATTTCTTGCACAGTCTGTGTCAATGTCAGGAGAATACTTCTATCCATTTGTTGTTACCATAGCAATCGATTACAAAAGTAATATAAGCTATTGGGCGTGATAGCTATTTCTGGCAGTATTTAATGATTATAGTGACAAACTTCCTGATTTATAATGCAGCGAAGAAACTCTTTTACATTTTAAAAAATACATTGATAAATGGATGCCATTTGTTCACAAACCACTAGTATCAAGAAGGCGGGGGCTGCTTTTGGTTAACAGTGAGTGAGGTATCTAACGGGCTGAAACCCGAGCTTCGTAGCATGCCACTGGTTAGCCCAGTTAATTCTGAAGAAATCAACCTGTGCCAGTATGACAGAGGTCAAGTGCAAGTTAAAGGGAAAAATAGACAAACTTGCGTTTCTATGGCAACTTTGACCTCGGGTCATCCCAAACAAAGAGGAGAGACATCTTGTCTGAAAGACAGCTCCTCCAAACCTCTGATTTGAATCTGCAGTCTTGTGATTCAGAAATCTGTGCTGTTACTGAGCCTCTGCTGAAACTTGCTGGACTGTTTTATCGAGTACAAAAGCCAACTGCTTCCATTCTGAATCCTGTGTGTGTGTGTGGTGTGTGGTGTGTGGTGTGTGGTGTGTGGTGTGTGGGTGTACCTTCAGAGGTGAGTAATGGAAATCCCTCCTGTGGGAGACAGAGTTCTACATAGAACAGCACAGAACAGGCCCTTCGGCCCACGATGTTGTGCCGAGCTTTATCTGAAACCAAGATCAACTTATCCCACTCCCTATCATCCTGGTGTGTTCCATGTGCCTATCCAATAACCGCTTAAATGTTCCTAAAGTGTCTGACTCCACTATCACTGCAGGCAGTCCATTCCACACTCCAACCACTCTCTGCGTAAAGAACCTACCTCTGATATCCTTCCTGAATCTCCCACCATGAACCCTATAGTTATGCCCCCTTGTAATAGCTCCATCCACCCAAGGAAATAGTCTTTGAACGTTCACTCTATCTATCCCCTTCATCATTTTATAAACCTCTATTAAGTCTCCCCTCAGCCTCCTCCGCTCCAGAGAGAACAGCCCTAGCTCCCTCAATCTTTCCTCATAAGACCTACCCTCCAGTTCTAATGAGATTGTGTATCCAAGGATATGCAGGTTAGATGGATTAGCCATGGTGAATGCGTGGGTGGAGGTGCTGGATAAGATGCTCTTTTAGAGAGTTGGTTCAGACTTGATGGGCCAAATGGCTGCCTCCTGTACTGTATGGATTCTATGGATATTGATGGCTGGTTGGGTTGTTGAGAAATCCATAGGATCTGTCTTAGCCACATCTGCCATTTCTTGTGCAGTGTCTTGTGTTTGACCACAGTTTGCCTGTTCGGTCACATGTACCCCTTGTTAATTCTGAATGTTAGAGTTTAAGATAGATAATATTGTTTTACTTTTCTGACTTATAATGGTGGTTGTTCAAAAACCTTTTGGCTTTATTCTCTTAGTAAGTACCTGGGATCAAACTTGCCTACTTTAAACAAAAAAAAGTTACTGATCCCTAACCAGATAGTGCCAGAAATTTGGGTTCTAGTCTAGGATCATAACAGTAGTATAATCCTGTTGCCATGGAAGCAGAAATGGCAACTGTGTTGATCACAGTAAGATCCCACAAAGGAAAATAGATAATGACTTTTTCACCAATTTGCAGTGTGGTTTGAGGGCAGAATGTTGGCCAGGATTCTTGCAGCGCTCTGCTATTCAAATAATGTTGTGGCATCTGCCTGCACCCCTGTCATCTGCAAAACAGTTTTCCCTCTGAGAGCGCATTGCGTCTTTCATGGTGTAGTGGAATGTCAGCTGAGATGATTTGCTCAGAGTAAGGCTAGAGTGTACAGTGGGGCTACGGAGAAAAGGCGCCAGAGACACACTGAGGCTCAATGCAAGTCAGGCAAAAAATAGATGATTTGCAACTCTTTCCAGGGAGCTTAAAAGTTTGCAAATGACACTGACTTGCACACAGCCAGGGCAGTGTGTTTGTTTGTTCCTGATTGCTCAGCACTGAATCTGATATCCCTTCGACCATTGGCCTTGGTTTCAAGTTTTAATTGAAGGTTTTATGGCTATCATTAAAGTACAGGAAATGCCAATGTGAGATTTCCATGTCAGCCTTGATTTTACTGATGGCATTCTCAACTCGGAAGTCAAGAGGTTATGGGTTCAAGTCGTTCTCCAGATACATGAGCACAAAAATCTAGGTTGCCATTCTGATGCAGTATTGAGGCAGTGCTGCACTGAGGTGCCATCTTGTGAATGAGACATTCAGTCGAGGACCTGGCTGCCATGTCAGGTGAATGTTAAAGATCCTATGAAATTGTTTGAAGAGCAGGGGAGTTCTCCCCAGTGTCCTGGTTCAATATTTATCCCTTAAGCAACAGCACTAAAAACATTATCACATTACCATTTGGACCTGGGGTGGAAATTGCCTGCTGCATTTCCTACATTGTAACAGTGACTACACTTCAAAAATATTTAGCTGTAAAGAGCTTTGGGACCTGTTGAAATTATGAAAGATGCTATTGAATTACAAGTCTATATAAACGATATAACCATGTCCCCTTGAAATGCTGCAGTGATGGATTGCAAGTATTTTAAGTTGTGAGCACCAGATTCAAGGAACTGTAGTACTATCATGTCACTCAGGACATCTGATTTAATTACTTTATTGTCGCTTGGTCAAAATCCACGAACTCCCTAATTAACACCAGTGTAAAAGAAAAGGATCTGCATTTCTATAGCGTTTTCCACCATCTCAGCCAGTGAAGTGAAGCCACTGTTATAATTTTTTTGTGGGTGTGCCTTCACGTGGACTGGTGGTCAGGGTAGATGATGAGATGTTATCACTGGTGGGAGAGTCTCGAACAAGGGGACATAACTATAAGATAAAGGGCCGGTCACTTAAAACTGACGTGCGTAGAAATTTCTTCTCGCAGAGGGTGGTGAATCTTTGGAATTCTCTTCCCCAAAAGGTTGGAGGCTGTATCATTAGAAGTATTCAAAGTGGAGGTGGATAAATACTTGACAGATCAAGGATTAGAGGGCTATGGGGAAATGGCACAGAAAGGGAGTTGAGGCTAGCATAGATCATCCATGATCGCATTGAATGTTGGGGCAGGCTTGAAGGGTCTGGTGGCCTACTTCTGCTTCTATTTCTTGTGTTTTTGTTAGCCCTTATTCTAGTGTATCATTGAGCAACTTAGGGCAGTAGTGGCTGTGTTTGTCTGGGTCAGGTGGAGGGGTTGTTCAGCAGGGGAGTAGGTTGTTCTTCCCAAGATGTCTCTTCTGGGGGCTTTTGGACTGCTCCCCTTCTTGTGACTTGGTTCCCCTGGGATGTAGTGTTGTGTTGACTGTGGAGCCTGAGTGTGAGTCTGGGTGCTTCAGTGGAGCATTGTTTGAAGTCTCTCTTCAGTTAGTGATTAGTGAGAAGGTCACTCCTCCAAAGGACAGAATCCTGTTTTTTGTGACATTATGCTGTTCTATTCCTGGTATCCTTCCTACAAAAGTGTATGCTGAAAGACTACGTCTGGCATCTATTGGATAATCCTGATGCTCCTCTCTCTTTGGGGTTTCCTTTCTTTATTCAGGTAGGTGGGATGTTTGTATAGGCTCTGATCTGATTTGTTATAGTTGATCTTAGACGGTTTCCCTCGATTTGTCGGGAGGTGGAGAGTTGTATCTCTTTCTGAGATACCCTGTGGATGGTGTCTTGATGTTTCTTCTTGCTACGAGGGTTTTCTTGGTGGAAAATGGTTTAAATTTTCTGGTGATGGGGAGCCTGATCGGTGCCTCTGATATAGCTGGAGAGGGGGGAGATCTGTTGTGTTGAGCCTAGGTGAGCTGTATGAAACCTTGGCTTACTGGTTCCTGTTCATGAGTGTACACTGCCATGCCACATCTTGTACCAATAACAGTATCCCAATATTATCCCTTTTTCTGGGTTGCTCTTTCGTTATTTGGAAGTCCTGGGATGCTGAGTTAGGCCTCGGTTGGTTGTATATTACCCCACAAGTGATATTGTGTAGCTCTGTCTCTGTTATCCTGTAGAGGAGGGTGTGCACCACGGGGCCATGAGTTTGTGGTTGTATCCTGGGATCTCCCACTCTTTTTCTGGTATCCTTTCTTTATTCATGAGAGGAGATGCTGACTATGATTGTAATGATTGATAATTTGAATCACTTGTCTGAATATTTGCTGGTCGTTTCTCTATGTTTGTGGAATAATGATTACTTTGTATTTGCTAGATTTTGGGAATTTGGGTCTTGTGGTAAATGTAAAATGAAAAACCTTCTTCGATAAAAGCATCCTTTAAAAAAGATGACAACCCACCATCTCCATCTCGAGAGGACAATAGTTGCAGATCTTGCTAGTGACGACCGTGTCCCCAGAATGAACAAAGAACTCTAATTTGGCAGCCATTTTGTATAAGGAAGATGCTGCAGTTGAATAAATAATGGTTTGGAGCATTGCTTGAGAGGCTGAACATTGACTGGGCCACTTAAACAAGGGTTACACAAAATCTCCCTATTTTGATTAGAGATGGCCTTGGTCTAATCTGTCACCCGTTGAACAGCATCACTGACAGTACTGCAATCCCTCAGTATGGCCCTTGAGATGCTTGGGTCTTTAGAGCAAAGAGTTGAACCTACAGGCTCCTGATTCTAACTGAGACAAGGTCGTATGTCCTTTTTTCCTCCAGGAACTGATTGATTAAGAATGAGAAAATAGTAAGCTAGCGGGGAACATAAACATTAACGGTAACAGTTTCTATAGGTATATAAAGAGAAAAAGTTTGACAAAAATGAACATGGGTTCCTTACAGTCAGGAATGGGAGAATTCCGCTATTCAATAACTCGCGATTCAAAAAGGGAGGTAGAGAGAAAACAGGGAACTATAGACCACTGAGCCTAATGTTGGTACGGGGGAAGTTGCTGGAGTCCATTATCAAGGATTTCATAACTTGGCATTTGGAAGGCAATGGTATAATCAGACAGTCAGCATGGATTTGCAAAGGGGAAATCGCGCTTGACGAATCTTTTGGAGTTAAGGATGTAACTAGTAAAGTTGATCGAGGAGAACCAGTAGATGTGGTTTATTTCGACTTTAAGAAGGCTTTTGACAGGGTCTCACAAAGCAGACTGCTATGTAAAGTTAAAGCATCTGGCATTGCAGGTAATGTCTTGAGAGGGGTAGAAAGCTGGTTAGCAGATAGGAAGCAAAGAGTTGGCATAAATGGGTCTTTTTCTGATTGGCAGTAGGTGACGAGTGGGGTTCCGCAGGGATCTGTGCTAGGACCCCAACTGTTCACATTATATATGACTGATTTGGAAGTGGGAACTAAATGTATTATTTCCAAATTTGCAGATGGTACAAAGTTGGGTGGGAGGATGAGCTGTGAGGAGGATGCAGAGATGCTTCAGCGTGATTTGTACAAGCTGAGTGGGCAGCTGCAGTATAATGTGGATGAATGTGATAAATAAATTTCCTATTATTGCTACCAAAGTGGAGAACATTATTATTTGAATGGGTGTAAATTGAGAGAGGTGGATACTCAGCGAGACCTTGACATCTTTGTGTACCAGTCGTTGGAAGTAGCAGGTAAAAGTTTAAAGTTTATTTATTAGTCACAAGTAGGCTTACATTCACACTAATGAAGTTACTGTGAAAATCCCCTAGTCGCCACACTCTGGCATCTGTTCGGGTACACAGGGAGAATTTAGTATGGCCAATGCACCTAACCTGCACATCTTTGGACTGTGGGAGGAAACCAGAGCACCCGGAGAAAACCAACACAGATACGGGGCGGATGTGCAAACTCCACACAGTGATCCAAGACTAGAATCAAACCTGGGTCCCTGGTGCTGTGAGGCAGCAGTGCTAACCACTGCCATCGTGCTGCCCATACAGCAGGCAGTTAAGGCATATGGTATGTTGGTCTTCATAGCGAGACAATTTAAGTATAGGGATAGAGATGTTTTATTGAACTTGTATAGGGTGTTGGTGAGGCCACACTTGGAGTATTGTGGGCAGTTTTGGTGCCCTTATCTGAGGAAGGATGTCCATGCTATTGAGGGAGTACAGCAAAGGTTTACCAGGCTGATTCCTAGGATGGTCGGTCTGTCACATGATGAGAGATCAAGTTGGTTAGGATTATATTCACTGAAGTTTAGAATAGAGAGGGATCTCATAAAAACTTAAAATTCTAACAGGGTTAGACAGGGTAGATTCAGAAAGAATGTTCCCAATGGTGGGGGAGTCCAGAACTGGGGGGGTCATAGTTTGAGGATAAGGGGTAAATCTTTTAGAACTGAGGTGAGGAGAAATTTTTTCACCCAGAGGGTGGTGAATGTGTGGAATTCACTACACAGAAAGTAGTTGAGGCCAAAAGGTTGTGTGATTTCAAGAAGGAATTAGATAAAACTCTTGGGGCTAAACGGATATGGAGGGAAGGGGGAGGGGAATTCAGGATATTGAATTTGATGATCGGCCATGATAATGAATGGCGGAATTGGTTCAAAGGGCCAAGTGGCCTATTCCTGCTTCTAGATGTGTTTTAATGATCGCTAGAAGAATAGGGACTGATACCTCATGAGGATGTTTGATTATTAGTGGTGGGGGTAATTAGCAGCAATGAATTGCAAATGCTGCCCAACATTACAGCCTGTGGGTTCATTCTCACAGCATCTGGTATCACTGTGCTTATTGCGACCAGCGTCATATCGAAAACTGAAGCCAGTTCTAGGCGTAAATCCAATTTAACCAACCAAGTCTTTATCACTAATACCCTTCCCCATCTCTTTCAGATTGACCTGACAGACCTGTCACCAGAAGAAAGATGGAGGTGAGTTACACGTAGTAAAACAGGAGAAGGTTCAAAGAAGATCCACAAGAATGATACCAGAATTGAGGTTATAACTGTCATGACAGACTGTACATAGTCTAGAAAAGAGAAGACCAAGGGTTGATCTGATAGAAGTATTTGAGATTATGAAGGGCTTTGATTGGGTATAGAGAGATAAAATATTTCCACACTCGAGTCTAAGGCTATGATAGACTCGAATAAATTAGTAAGGGTTTCATTATCTATAGTAAATCTGAAATTGGTACATTTTGAGAGTAGCTTTTAAAAACAAACTAATTGTCAAACACCTAAAGGGGACCTCCTTCATCCCCGGCCTTTGAAAGTGTATGACCATAGGGGGCATTGTGTCTCAGCACAATGTTGTGTTTTGCTCAACATTCTCACAAAATGGATGTTAAACACTGGGCAGGAGCAGGACCCCATACTCGCCCAGGGATGCTGAGTCCAAGCACACTGCCTCAATGTATTCTTCCAGCTAATAGCAGCAAAACCCAGTGCAACCTACGAGGGATCCTGTGGCCTATAGGGCTGTGTGGAGCTGTGGTCCTGGATTGTTTAACCCGCTCAACCTTAACACTGTTGTTGTTAAATGTGTTATGGAGTTTACCTTATTGTTTAAAGGGGACTCATCTGAACCCTTAGTTATGACAATTGCTTGCCAATGAAATACTCTTACCATAGTAAACATGACAGTTCCTGTAGAAAGTGAGAATTGCCATGGCAACCATGCACAGGTTTTAGAAATTGTGTACGCAGACTAGGGAAGACGAGGTTTCTTGAAGCAAATTAAATTGATATTTTAAATCTTTTTGCAATTTTAAATGTATTTTTTTAATTTAGTGAACATCGATTTTCCTTTTATCGGGCGAGGTATTGATTGCTAAATCAGGGATGTAATGATGGAACTATATAAAATGTCACAGCTGGTGTTTGTGTACAGTTCTGGTCACCACATTCCAGGAAGGACACTCTGGAGAGAGTGCAGAGATTTACAAGAATGTTGCCAGGGCTTAAAAATTGCAGTTTATGAGGAGGGATTGGATAGACTGGGGTTGTTTTCCTGAGAACAGAGGAGGTTAAAGGGTGATGTAATTGAGGTGTGCAGAATGATGAGGGGCCAGGACAGGAGAAATTAGTTTCCCCTCGCTGTGGATCAGTGACCAGGGGGCAGAGACTGAAGGTGATTGGTAGAAGGATTAGAGGGGACGTGAGGAAAAACATTTTCATCCAGAGGGTGGTGGGTGTCTGGAATTCACTGTCTAAGTTGGTGATTGAGGCTGAAACTTATTTAAAAGGTGCCTGGATCTGAAATTCTGGAAGCTGCAAGGCTGCGGGCCGGGAGCTGGAAAATGGGATTAAAATGAACGGATAGTTTATTTTTCTCCAAGATCGGTGCAGGTCTGATGGGCTGAATGGCCTCTTTCTGCACCGTAACTTTTCTGTAGTTCCTGGAAGAAGCTACTTTACCCAGTGGTAAGATTGTGGAGCTCGCTACCATAGGAAGTGGTTGAAACAAATGATATACATCTATATTTAAACTAGACAAGCATAATGGGAAAGGAACAGTGCAATATGCTGGTATAAATAGTGTTTGATTGTATAGAACTTGAGTATTGCTGCTTGGACTTGGGGCAATTCACAAGAATCTGAATGCAAGAGAAAGTGACACATTTATACTGTGAGAGAAGAGCATGCAAGGTTGGCAAGGGGTCTCTGGTAGCGGCATTGTCATAGAGCCTACACCAGTTATAAGACCATAAGACATAGGAGCAGAATTAGGCCACTCGGTCCATCGAGTCTGCTCCACCATTCAATCATGGCTGATATTTTTCTCATCCCCATTCTCCTGCCTTTTCCCCATAACCCCTGACCCCCTTATTAATCAAGAACCCAACTATCTCTGTCTTAAAGACACTCGATGACCTGGCCTCCACAGCCTTCTGCAGCAAAGAGTTCCACAGTTGATGGTGACTGACAGTTAATTGCCAAACATTGTTTGAAATTTAGGCTAGGCAGCTTGACTCTGGTCAAGGCAGTGCCCTGATGAATGAACCAGCTGTCAGTTATTTTGTTTAACTGAAACAGGCACAATGTGTGTCCTTGTTTTTTCTGTCTGGAAAGAACAGGAACCTATAATATTTAGCTTCTAGTACACAAATATGTTACACTGTGAGCCTGACTATCTTAAATTGGTTGCCAGCTCAATTCTTAGCATACTGAGGATTATTTAATAAATGTGCAATTGCAAAATCCCATCTCATGTTGGACATTGTTTTGAGTTTTGCAAGCACAGGCTGGTTGGGTTAGGTCTGTAACTTGTCCATTGTGAACAGTGGAAGGGACATGCTGTTTGGTAAGATCCACCAGTCTTTGGGAGGACATTCAACTTACATAGCATCACACTGGCACTGAAATTCATATCTCAGATTACTGATTTGTGTGATGGGCAGAACATCTTCCTGGCTTGACGGCTATAATCCTGTTGGTGGTAGATTCCACTCGTGTTCCTACAGCACTGTAGCAGCATAAAGCAGCTAGCTTCACCTTTCGCTCAAATGAAAAGTGCCCAGTGCACCTCCAATTACCCTGGAGAGGCAAAGCTTCTCAAAAATTTGATCAGTGATCCTAATATGATTGAATTTTACATTTGGTTTGATGGAGAGGTATGTGGGTCTAAATTGTGAAGAGGATGCAAAGGGATATAGATAAGTTAAGTGAGTGCACAAAGATCTGGCAAATGGAGTATAATGTAGGAAAATGTGAGCTTGTCCATTTAGTCAGGAAGAATAAAAATGAAGCGTATTAATCTAAATGGTCAGCTCTGAGACAAAAGGATTTGAGTGTTTTAGTTCATGAATCACAAAAGGTGAGTATACAGGTGCAGCAAGTAATTAGCAAAGCTAATCGAATGTTACTGTTTATTGATGGGAAGTGAATACAAGAGTAGGGAGATTCTCCTTCACTTATAAAGAATATCGGTGCGACCACATCTGGTGTACTGTGTACAGTATTGGTCTCATGTAAGGAAGGATGTAGATGCTTTGGAAGCAGTTGAGAGAAGGTTCACAAGACTAATACCTGGATTGGGCAGAATGTCTTATGAGGATTGGCTGGACAGCTTAGGCTTGTATTTGCAGGAATATAGAAAAGTAAGAAGCTATTTGATTGATGCATGGGGCATCCATGGTATTAGGGACTTGGATGGGGAGAAATTTGTTGAGTGTATTCAGGAGGAATTTCTCATTCACTGTGGATGGCCTGACTAGAGAGGAGGCAAAACTTGACTTCCTCTTGGGAAATAAGGAAGGGCAGGTGACAGAAGTGTTAGTGAGAGATCACTTTGGGACCAGTAACCATAATTCTATTAGTTTTAAGATAGCTATGGAGAATGATAGGTCTGGCCCAAAAGTTAAAATTCTAAATTGTGGCAAGGCCAATTTTGATGGTCTCAGATAGGAACTTTCAAAAGTTGATTGGAGGAGTCTGTTGGCAGGCAAAGGGGCATCTGGTAAGTGGGAGGCCTTCAGAAATGTGTTAACCAGGGTTCAGGGTAAGCACATTCCTTTTAGAGTGAAGAGTAGGGCTGGTAGAAATAAGGAACCCTGGATGATTCGGGATATTGAGACTCTGGTCAAGAAGAAGAAGGAGGCATATGACATGCATAGGCAGCAGGGAACAAGTGGAACACTTGAAGAGTAGAGAGGGTGTCGGAGTAGAGTTACGTGAGAAATCGGGAGGGCAAAAAGGGGACACGAGATTGCTTTGGTAGATAAGGCAAAGGAGAATCCAAAGAGCTACAAATACATAAAGGGCAAAAGAGTAACTGGGAAGAGAATAGGGCCTCTTAAGGATCAACAAGGTCATCTAATTGTGGATCCACAATGGGTGAGATCCTAAATGAATATTTCTCCTCAGTATTTACTGTTGAGAAAGGCATGGATGTTAGGAAACTTGGGGAAATAAATAGTGATGTCTTGAAGAGTGTCCATATTCAAGAAGGAGCTGCTGGAGGTCTTAAAGCGCATCAAAGTAGATAAATCCCCGGAACCTGATGGAGTATCCCAGGACGTTGTGGAAGGTTAGGGAGGAAATTGCAGCTCCCTTAGCAGAGATATTTAAATCGACAGCAGCAACAGGTGAGGTGCCTGAAGATTGGAGGATGGCAAATGTGCCTTTGTTGAGGAAGGGCTGAAGGGAAAAGCTTGGGAACTACAGGTCATTGAGCCTAATTTCTGTAGTGGGTAAGTTGTCAGAAAGCATTCTGAGACAGGATCTACAGGCATTTAGAGAGGCAAGGACTGAGTAGGGACAGTCAGCATGGCTTTGTGATTGGAAAACTATGTCTCACGAATTTGATGGGGTAACCAAGAAGGTAGATGAGAGCAGTGCAGTCGAAATTGTCTACATGGACTTTAGCAAGGCCTTTGACAAGGTACTGCACGGTAGGTTGTTGCATAAGGTTAAATCTCTCAGGATCCAGGGTGAGGTAGTCAACTGGATACAAAATTGCCTTGATGACAGAAGACAGAGGATGGTTGTCGAGGGTTGTTTTTCAAACTGGAGGCCTGTGACCAGCGGTGTGCCTCGGGGATCGGTGTTGAGTCCACTGTTATTTGTCATTTATATTAATGATTTGGATGAGAATATAGGAGGCATGGTTAGTAAGTTTGCAGATGACATCATGATTGGTGGCATAGTTGACAGTGAAGAAGGTTATCTAGGATTGCAACAGGATCTTGACCAATTGGGCCAGTAGGCTGACGAATGGCAAATGGAATTTAATTTAGATAAATGTGAGGTGATGCATTTTGGTAGTTTGAACCAGGGCAGGACTTGCTCAGTAAATGGGAAGGTGTTGGGGAGAGTTATAGAACAGAGATCTAGGGATACAGGTTCATAGCTCCTTGAAAGTGGAGTCACAGGACAGAGTGGTGAAGAAGGCATTCAGCATGCTTGGTTTCATCGGTCAGAACATTGAATACAGGAGTTGGGACGTCTTGAAGTTGTCCAAGACATTGATGAGGCCACACTTGGAATGCTGTATACAGTTCTGGTCACCCTATTATAGAAAGGATATTGTTAAACTAGAAAGAGTGCAGAAAAGATTTACTAGGATGCTACTGGGACTTGATGGTTTGAGTTATAAGGAGAGGCTGGATATACTGGGATTTTTTTTCCCTGGAGCTTAGGAGGCGATTTTATATAGAGGTCTATAAAATATCGAGGGGCATAGATAAGGTAGACATTTTTTCCCGAAGTTAAGGGAATCAAAAGCTAGAGGGCATAGAATTAAGGTGAGAGGGGAGAGATACAAAAGGGTCCAGAGGAGCAATTATTTTACAGAGGGTGGTGAGCGAGTGGAACGAGCTGCTAGAGGTAGTAGTAGAGGTGGGTACAATTTTGTCTTTTTAAAAAGCATTTAGACAGTTACATAGGTAAGATGGGTATAGAGAGATATGGGCCAAACGTGAGCAATTGGGACTAGCTTAATGGTAAAAACTGGGTAGCATGGACAAGTTGGGCTCAAGGGCCTGTTTCCATGCTGTAAACCTCTATGACTCTGACTATGACATACAGGATCCTGAGGAGTATTGACAGGGTGGATGTGGAGAGGATGTTTTCTCTTGTGGGAGAATCTAGAACTAAGAGTCACTATTTAAAAACAAGCAGTCTCACTCGTTTAAGGCAGAGATGAGGAAATCATTTCTCTATCAGAGGGTTATGAGATTTTAGAATTCTCTTCCTCAAAAGGTGGCTAAGGCTGAATATCTTTTAAGTTAAAAGTAGTTAGACTCATGGTCAGCAAGGGGGTGAAAGATTATTGTGGTAGGTAGGAATGTGAAGTTATTTAAAATTAGATCAGCCGTGATCTTATTGAATGATGGAGCAGGCTTGAGAAGCCAAGTGACCTCCTAATTTGTATGTTCACAATCTGTGCTTACAAAACTCAAAACGGAGTCCAACATTAGATGTAATTCAATGATTGGGCAACATTTGCTACATAATTCTCATCGTGCTAAGAATTACACTAACAACCAGTTTAAGATTGAATCATAGAACATAGAACATAGAACATTACAGCGCAGAACAGGCCCTTCGGCCCACGATGTTGCACCGACCAGTTAAAAAAAAAACTGTGACCCTCCAACCTAAACCAATTTCTTTTCGTCCATGAACCTATCTACGGATCTCTTAAACGCCCCCAAACTAGGCGCATTTACTACTGATGCTGGCAGGGCATTCCAATCCCTCACCACCCTCTGGGTAAAGAACCTACCCCTGACATCGGTTCTATAACTACCCCCCCTCAATTTAAAGCCATGCCCCCTCGTGCTGGATTTCTCCATCAGAGGAAAAAGGCTATCACTATCCACCCTATCTAAACCTCTAATCATCTTATATGTTTCAATAAGATCCCCTCTTAGCCGCCGCCTTTCCAGCGAAAACAATCCCAAATCCCTCAGCCTCTCCTCATAGGATCTCCCCTCCATACCAGGCAACATCCTGGTAAACCTCCTCTGCACCCTCTCCAAAGCCTCCACATCCTTCCTGTAATGTGGGGACCAGAACTGCACACAGTACTCCAAGTGCGGCCGCACCAGAGTTGTGTACAGTTGCAACATAACGCTACGACTCCTAAATTCAATCCCCCTACCAATAAACGCCAAGACACCATATGCCTTCTTAACAACCTTATCTACTTGATTCCCAACTTTCAGGGATCTATGCACACATACACCTAGATCCCTCTGCTCCTCCACACTATTCAAAGTCCTCCCGTTAGCCCTATACTCAACACATCTGTTATTCCTACCAAAGTGAATTACCTCACACTTCTCCGCATTAAACTCCATCCGCCACCTCTCGGCCCAACTTTGCAACCTGTCTAAGTCTTCCTGCAAACTACGACACCCTTCCTCACTGTCTACCACACCACCGACTTTGGTGTCATCAGCAAATTTGCTAATCCACCCAACTATACCCTCATCCAGATCATTAATAAATATTACAAACAGCAGTGGCCCCAAAACAGATCCCTGAGGTACACCACTTGTAACCGCACTCCATGATGAATATTTACTATCAACCACCACCCTCTGTTTCCTATCCGCTAGCCAATTCCTGATCCAATTTCCTAGATCACCCCCAATCCCATACATCTGCATTTTCTGCAGAAGCCTACCATGGTGAACCTTATCAAACGCCTTACTAAAATCCATATATACCACGTCCACTGCCTTGCCCCCATCCACCTCCTTGGTCACTTTCTCAAAAAACTCAATAAGGTTAGTAAGGCACGACCTACCTGCCACAAAACCATGCTGACTGTCACCTATCAATTCATTACTCTCCAAATAACTATAAATCCTATCCCTTATAATTTTTTCCAACATCTTGCCGACAACAGAAGTGAGACTCACCGGTCTATAATTCCCGGGGAAGTCTCTGTTCCCCTTCTTAAACAATGGGACAACATTCGCTAACCTCCAATCTTCTGGTACTATACCAGAGGCCAACGACGACCTGAAGATCAGAGCCAGAGGCTCTGCAATCACTTCTCTTGCCTCCCAGAGAATCCTTGGATAAATCCCATCCGGACCAGGGGATTTATCTATTTTCAGACCCTCCAGAATATCCTGCACATCCTCCTTATCAACTGTAATACTGTCTATTCTACTCCCTTGCAACCCAGTGTCCTCCTCAGCTATATTCATGTCCCCTTGCGTGAACACCGAAGAGAAATATTGGTTCAATGCTTCACCAATCTCCTCCGGTTCCACACATAACTTCCCTCTGCCATCTATAACTGGCCCTAAACTTGCCCTAACCAACCTTCTGTTCTTGACATACCTATAGAACGCCTTAGGATTCTCTTTAACCCTATCCGCCAAAGTCTTCTCATGTCCCCTTTTAGCCCTTCTAAGCTCGCTCTTCAACTCCCTCTTAGCCAATCTAAAGCTTTCTAGTGCACTACCCGAGTGCTCACGTCTCATCCGAACATAAGCCTCCTTTTTCTTTTTAACCAACAAAGAAACTTTTTTGGTGCACCACGGTTCCCTAGCCCTACCAATTCCTCCTTGCCTGACAGGGACATACCTATCACAGACTCGCAGTAGCTGCTCCTTGAAAAAACTCCACATGTCGGACGTTCCCAGTCCCTGTAATCTCCTAGTCCAACCTATGTTTCCTAATTCTCTCCTAATAGCCTCATAATTACCCTTCCCCCAGCTAAAACCACTGGCCCGAGGTTCATGCCTATCCCTTTCCATCACTAAGGTGAACGTAACCGAATTGTGGTCACTATCACCAAAATGCACACCAACTTCCAAGTCTAGCACCTGGTCTGGCTCATTTCCCAGCACCAGATCCAATATAGCCTCACCTCTAGTTGGCCTGTCTACATACTGAGTCAAAAAACCTTCCTGCACGCTTTGAACAAAAACTGACCCCTCTAACGAGCTAGAGCTATAACAATTCCAGTCAATATTAGTCAAGTTAAAATCCCCCATAACAATTGCCCTATTACTTTCACTCCTAAGCAGGATTGACTCCGCAGTGTGGCATATTTTTGTGTGCTGGAACCTACATATTGACTCCGCAGTGTGGCATATTTTTGTGTGCTGGAACCTACATATATTAATACACTGGGCCCTGTTCTTTACAGACAGAAAGAACATATACACACATTGTGTCTGTTTCAAGGCTGTACAAAAGTGAAAGCCATAGGCTGGTTTATTCCTCATGGCAATTCCTTGACTGATCAGAGTCAAGCTGCGGGGTTAAGCTGTGGTTTAAATTTCAAATTGCTTGGCAGTTAACAGTCAGTCACCATCAACTGGTGCATTATTCATGGCAATGCCTCTACGAAAGCAACCAATCTGTACTCTTTTTTTTCATGCAGTATAAATTTGTTATTTCCCCTTCTTACGAATTACCCCAATAAGTTGATAACTCACCTGATGAAGGGGCAGCGCTCCGAAAGCTCATGCTACCAAATAAGCCTGTTGGACTTTAACCTGGTGTTGTGAGACTTCTTACTGTGCCCACCCCAGTCCAACGCCAGCCACTCTACATCAGAATTATCCCAATGAAAGATGAAATGCTTTGCCAAGTGTCTCTTTTTTTTTCAGCAATATACTGTTATAGTTGGATGAGGGGTTTGGGAAGTGACTTCAGTGGAGCATAAATTCAGCATGGACAGTTTGGGCTAAATGGCCTGTCATTTGGATTTTATGTAATTACAACAGTGATGACACTTCAGAAAAGTACCTCCTTGACTGTGGAGTGCTTTCATGACCCAAGGTCATGAAAAGAAAAGCTTGCATTTATATCGCACCTTTCAGATCTTGGCACACCCCAATGGTCTTGTCCTATTTACAACACTGTGCTTTATTTCAGGGTGGAACATGCACGGATGCATGCCAAACATCGTGGGCACGAGGCAATGCACGCGGAGATGGTCCTCATCCTTATTGTTACTTTGGTGGTTGCACAGATTCTTCTGGTGCAGTGGAAGCAGCGACATGCCAAGTCCTACAATGTAAGGGTGTATTTATTTGGTGCCTGGCAACTGTTGTTACTGAAGGAGTAATCCAGAGAATGAGAGTTCAATTCGCGCTATAGACAGTTTGAGAATTTGAATTTTTTTTTACATACGGTAAAGTTACACTTAGCACATCAGATGTACAAGTTTCAAGTATTCAAGCTTTTTTTTATCCTGAGGTGTCCCAGTATGTAAAGGGGTGGAGACCAGGCTTTAGTTGTACAAAGCTCTGGTTAGACTCCCATCTAGAGTAACTGGGGCAGCACGGTGGCACAGTGGTTAGCACTGCTGCCTCACAGCGCCAGGGACCCGGGTTCAATTTCCAGCTTGGGTCACTGTCTGCGAAGTTTGCACGTTCTCCCCGTGTCTGCGTGGGTTTCCTCCGGGTGCTCCAGTTTCTTCCCACAGTCCAAAGATGTGTTGTTTAGATTGATTGGCCATGATAAATTGCCCCGAGTGTCAAGGGGATTAGCAGGGTGAATATGAGGGTTATGGGAATAGGGCATGAGTGGGATTGTGGTCAGTGCAGACTTGATGGGCCGAATGACCTTCTGCACTGTAGGGATTCTATGAACTGTATTCAATTCTGAGCACTGCACCTCAGGAAGGATATATTGCCCATATAGGAGATGGAATACAAATTCTCCAGAACAATATCATAATAACAGCTAAATTATAAGGACAGATTGCACAATCTAGGTTTGCATTTCCTTGAGTTTAAAAGATTGTGAGATGATCTAATTGAGATCTTTAAGTTGATTAAAGGATTTGATAGGTTAGATAGAGATAAACTACATCCTCTGGGTAAGCGTGTTAATGGATGTGGAAGTAAGATGGGTAGAGGGAGTTAAGTACAGATAATCAAAACTAAGGACCTTTCCTTACCGAGAGTGTTTATTGACTTTGTTCAGTGTCAAAGCTCCTCATCTCCCCCAATGTGTCAACTATCCCCTATTTGTTCAAATGCCCATCACCTGTTTCCCTTAACGTAATACACCATAAAAACACAATGTAATTGATAACACAGTGACACATTTCATCTGTGATCTAGTTGAATAGTGGGAGAGACTTGAGGGGCTCAATGTCCTACAGTAAAATTGCCCATGAAACTGACGGATTGATGCACAAACCCAATTGGTTCAAGATTAACCCTTTTCAGGAAGCAAACCTACTGTCCTCGCTAGGGCTAGACTATGTATCTCCAGCCCCAGACCAATGTCGCTGACTTAATTACCGTCTAAAGTGCTCTAGCAAACTCCTAAGTGATGGGCAATAAATGGCAGCCTTGGCCAGTGATACCCACATCCCAATACTAAATTTTGGAAGTCTAGTGTAGTGGTGGATGGGTTATTTAAGCTATGCATTGTACAATGTGACTGGAAAGATCTGCATAACAAATGTACAATCAATCCAGGATCTTTACAAATGTGTTCAACGTGGCTGAATTGGTTCCTCATCTAGAGTTGTGAGAATAACACGTATGCTGCAGTGTTAATAGGAGGTCCCAATAGGGTTGATTCCATCAAGGTATAAAATGGGCTGCCAGCACCTGGGGGAAAATAGCAGGGAGGAGCAAAGAGGGACCCAGGTGTTCAGTCTTCACCCTTGAGTCTAGTGATACAATTCTCCAGTCCTGTGCTGTTCCTCTGGATTTTTCCCTTGGAAAAGGGAATTTAATCCCTTTGCCACAACAGCAACTTGTATTTTAATAGCACCTTTAGTATAATGAAACTTGGCACTTTAGGGCAGTGTTATAAAACAAAGAATGACACCAAGCCTCCACACAGTGGAGCCGGGGTCAATCAGTATTTTTAAGGCAGAGGAAGATAGATTCTTGACTAACAAGGGAGTCCAAAGTTATCAGGGGTAGGTGGAATGAAGGATTGGCATTGATCTTATTTAATGGCAAAGCAGGTTTGAAGAGCCAAATGGCATACTCCATATGTTTGTAAGAGATATTAGGACAGCTGACCAAAAGCCTGGTTAAAGAGAGATTTTAAGGAGCTTCTTAAAGGAGGAAACTGAGGTAGGGAGGCAGAGAGGTGTAATGAGGGAATTCCAGAGTTTGGAGCTGAGGCAGCTGAAGGCATAGACACTAATGAAAAAGTACAAGTGGCTAGAATTAGAGCTCCGATATCTTAAAGGGTTTTAATTCATTCATGGGACATGGCCGTTGCTGGCTGGTCAGCATTTATTGCCCATCCCTAGTTGCCCGAGGGCAGTTGAGAGTCAACCACATTGCTGCGGCTCTGGATTCGAATGTCGGCCAGACCAAGTAAGGATGGCAGATTTCCTTCCCTAAAGGACATTAGTGAACCAGATGGGTTTTTCCAACAATCTACAATGGTTTCATGGACATTAGTAGAATTTTAATTCCAGATTTTAAAAAAAAATTTAATTCAAATTCCACCATCTGCTGTGATGGGATTTGAACCGGGTCCCCAGAATGTTAGCTGAGTTTCTGGGTTAATAGTCTAGCGATAATACTGCTCAGCTACCACCTCCCCTGTGGGGCTATAGAGATATAGAAGGGCAAGTCTATGGTGGGATTGGAAAATAAAGATGACAATGCCTTGCAGTTTTTGCTTTAGCATCTTTTTTTCTAAGTTTTGTCACACAATTAATATATTAATCTCCAATCTACGAGGTGGAACAATTGTGTTTCTGTATTGCTGAATAAAGAGACATGCTGTCGAACTTTTAGTCTTGCACTTATTAGGGCAGATATGCAACAATACCAATTGTAATGGGAACAAAAATTTATACTGTTCCCTGATGCATTCTCCAAGGCAACACTCTACCAATCGGAGCCTATTTGCCAACCAATCAGCGTGCACTTTTCATGAAGTATAAATTTTTCTTTTTACAATTGGTATACTTGTTAATCTGTCCTGATGAGTGCATGATGAAAAGCTTTGACAATGTCTCTCTTTTTTCAACGGTACTCAAGTTCTGTACTACCGAATGATTGTTGCATTTTTGTGGAAACCCCTATTCATCTGTGCTATATTGTGTAGTCTCCCTATTCACTTCCTGACCAGGGTACAGATTTAAGATAATTGACAAAAGAACCAGCAGATGCATGAGGTGAATTCTTCTTTCTACAGTGAGTTATGTGATCAGGAATACACTGCCTGAAAGGGCAATACAAGTAACTTTCAAAAGGGAATCGGATCGATATTTGAAGGGAGCAAAAATTGCAGGGCTATGGGGGAAGAGCAGGGGAGAAAAGCTAATGGGATAGCTCTTTCAGAAAGCAGGCACAGGCACAATGGGATTCCTTGTCTGCTGTAAGATTCCAAGTGAAATATACCTTAATGCTGCATGATCATCTTGTGCAATATCCCTTTATATTGCTCCGGGGCTTACCTGGACCTGCCATATCAGCCTAATGTTAACCAGATTCGAAACAGACTTGCTACCTGTAATTGCTAATCACAGTTCAAGTGGGCATAATTATGAAAACCTCAAGGTCCCATATTGTGCTTTGCTGGAAGCCAGAATGTCTGTAATTATCTTGTGAATATGAACCAGTAAATAACAAATTCAGATCAGATAGAAAATAGAACACTTTCAAAGTGAGGGGGTTGTTAATCAGTGGCATGGAGTAATCTGTTGGATACTGCAGAGATATAGAACAAGCTGAGTGCCAGGCTGAGAGAAGCTTCAGTGCTTTTCCAGTAGTTCATTGTTGGGGCACTGCCAGTGGGATCCGGCCTAGACTGATGAGGTGAAAGACTCAACACGGTGTATCTCCAGAAACAAAGGTTTCTTCTGGCTCCTGCACGTACATGTGCGACAAGTGTGAGAATGTGGAATGTGATAAACTTTGTGTTTTGTGATCTCATGCAGCTCGTGACACTATTCCAGATGTGGGTTGTGCCCCTGTATTTCACAGCTAAACTGCACTGGTGGAGGTTCCTAGTGATCTGGGTGCTGTTCTCTATAATCACAGCCTTTATTACTTTCCGAGCAACGCGGAAACCACTAGAAGGAACGACGCCCAGGTAATGTGCTCCATAACCAAAAGAGAAAATGCTGGAAAATCTCAGCAGGTCTGGCAGCATCTGTAAGGAGAGAAAGGAGCTGATGTTTCGAGTCCAGATGATCCTTTGTCAGAGCTTTGACAAAGGGTCATCTGGACTCCATGTCAGCTCTTTTCTCTCCTTACAGGTGCTGCCAGACCTGCTGAGATTTTCCAGCATTTTCTCTTTCGGTTTCAGATTCCAGCATCCGGAGTAATTTGCTTTTATATAATGTGCTCCATAAATGAGTCAAACCTGCTGGGGGAATTTACCCCTTTAACCGTCTTTCTGCCTCAGCTGTGGATCCTGAACTCGCATTCCCCCGTGTACAGAGTCCTGGCTAAAACTCTTAGTGTAGTGCTGAGGGGACAGCCACCCTGTCGAGGGACTGTGCTGTGGGCTGCTGCCCAGAAAAGGTTTTAAATGGAGGTCCTGTTGTCTTCATGGGTCACTCTTGTGTGATGGTTATTTTGGTGTGCTGAGACCCTGAAACACTTTCTAAATGCAAATTCTTTCTGCTTGGGTGTCTAATCTAGGTTAACAATTCAGTGCAGTGTGGAGAGAATACTTCCTGACATCCATTCTATACTTGCCATTTGGATGGGTACAAAACTGGCTTGGGCATAGAAAGTAGAGAGTAGCAGTGGAAGGGTACTTTTCTAACTGGAGGTCTGTGACAAGCGGTGTTCCACAAGGATCAGTGCTGGGCCTCTCTTTGTAATATATATTAATGATTTGGAGGAAAATGTAGGGGGTCTGATTAGTAAATTTGCAGATGATGCAAAAATTGGGGGAGTAGCGGATAGTGAGGAGGATTGTCAGGGTACAGCAGGGTATAAATCGGCTGGAGACCTGGGCTGAAAGATGGCTGATGGAATTTAACCCGGGCAAATGTGAGGTAGTGTGATTTGGAAGGTCTACTGCAGAAGGAATGTATATAGTAAATGGTAGAGCCCTTAGAAATATTAGCATACAGTGCGATCTAGGTGTGCAGATCAACAGTTCCCTGAAGGTGGCAACTCAGGTGGACAAGGTGGTCAGGAAGGCGTATGGCATGCTGACCTTCATTGGTCGGGCATTGTGTATAGGAATTGGAAAATCATGTTGCAGCTGTATAAAACTTTGGTTAGGCCACGTTTGGAGTATTGTGTACAATTCTGGTCGCCACACTACCAGAAGGATGTTGATGCATTGGAAAGGGTGCAGAAGAGATTTACCAGGATGTTGCCTGGTTTGGAAGATATGGACTATGAAGAAAGGATGAACAAACTTGGATTGTTTTCATTGGGGCGTCGGAGGGTGAGGTTTACAAGATTGACAGGCTTGGATAGAATGGATAGTCAGTCTTTTTCCCAGAGTCAAAGGGTCAATTACTCGGGGACATTGGTTGAGAGGGGGGAAAGTTTGAGAGATGTAAGGGGCAAGTTTTTCAGAGGGTGGTGAATGCCTGGAATGTGCTGCCGGAGGAAGTGGTGGAAGCAGATTCTATAACAACATTCAAGATGATTTTGGATAGATACATGAATAAGCAGAGACTAGAGGAGTATAGACCATGTAGAGGCAAGAGGCAATCTCTCCCTTTAATGTCAACAAAACGAAGGAGATAGTCATTGACTTCAGGAAGCATGGTGGAGAACATGCCCCCGTCCACATGAATGGAGATCTTCAAGTTTTTAGGTGTCAAGATCACCAACAACCTGTCCTGGTCCCTCCATGCAGACACTATAGTTAAGAAAGCCCACCAATGCCTCTGCTTTCTGAGGAAACTAAGGAAATTTGGCATTTCCGCTACAATTCTCACCAACCTCTACAGATGCACCATAGAAAGCATTCTTTCTGGTAGTACCACAGCTTGGTATGGCTCCTGCTCTGTCCGAGTCTACAAGAAACTACAAAGGGTCGTGAATGAAGCCCAGTCCATCACTCAAACCAGCCTCCCATCCATTGACATTGCCCACACTTCCCGCTGCCGCGGAAAAGCAGCCAGCATAGTTAAGGACTCCACGCACTCCGGACATTCTCTCTTCCACCTCCTTCCGTCAGGAAAAAGATACAAAAGTCTGAGATCACGTACCAACAGACTCAACAACAGCTTCTTCTCTACTGCCATCATACTTTTGAAAGGACCTACCTCACATTAAACTGATCTTTCTCTACACCCTAGCTATGACTGTAACACTACATTCTGCACACTCTCCTTTCCTTCTCTATGAACGGTATGCTTTGTCTGTATAGCGTGCAAGAAACAATACGTTTCACTGTATATTAATACATGTGACAATAATAAATCAAATCCAAGAAAATATTCGATTAGAGAGACATCTGTGTTGGCACAGACTTGGTGGGCCAAAGGGCCTGTTTCTGTGCCGTACTGTTCTTTGTTCTTGCCCATCAAACCTTTGATCCAATTTGCCAGCTTAAGCTTCTCGCCTCTGCTCCCACGCTCTGGGGGGAGATGGTGGCCTCATGATAATGTCACTGGGATGGTAATCCAGATCCCCAGGCAAATCTTCTGAGGGTGACGGCTGGTGAAATTTGAATTTGGTCAATAAATCTGGAATATAAAACCTGTCTTAGTAATGGCAGCGATGAAACTATCATTGATTGCTTAAAAACCGGTGTGGTTCACTCATGGCACTTTAGAGAGGGAAATCCCGTGAATTAATAAATAACCCCGCCAAAAAAACCTGACTACCCATTGCTCCACTTTGCTGCAGTCTCATTATGTCAACCTCGTATCCCAGTGCAAAGAGCAGTTATTATCAACAATGTGTGATAAAAGCTGCTTTCTGGGTAGTTGGTCATCATGTGAACATATGAATTAAGAGCACGTGTAGACCATCCGAGCCCTCAAGCCTGCTCCGCCATTCAGTATGATCATGGCTAATCTGATTGTGGCTTCAACTCCACATTCTGCCTACTCCTGATAGTCTTTGACTCTCTTGTCAGTCAAGAATCTATCTACCTCTGCCTTACAAAAGTTCAATGACCCTGCCTCTAGTGTTCGCCTGGTAAGAGAGCTCCAAAGACTCGTGACTCTCAGAGAGAGAAGAATTACATGATTATTCACACAACTAAGCCAGTGAAAGGTTGCGGTGAGAAGGGTAAAGAACATCTTTACCCGGTAGCACAGTGGTTAGCACTGCTGCTTCACAGCTCCAGGGTCCCGGGTTCAATTCCCGGCTCGGGTCACTGTCTGTGTGGAGTTTGCACATTCTCCTCGTGTCTGCGTGGGTTTCCTCCGGGTGCTCCGGTTTCCTCCCACAGTCCAAAGATGTGCGGGTTAGGTTGATTGGCCAGGTTAAAAAAATTGCCCCTTAGAGTCCTGGGATGCGTAGGTTAGAGGGATTAGCGGGTAAAATATGTGGGGGTGGGATTGTGGTCGGTGCAGACTCGATGGGCCGAATGGCCTCCTTCTGCACTGTAGGCTTTCTCTTCTCTTCTCTCTATCTCTTCCTCCAGGAATTTCACACAGCTATGTTAAGGTTTGAGGGTAGCAAGGGCAGTTGCATCATTGGAATAATAATCCAGAGGCCCGATC
Organism: Mustelus asterias; assembly: GCF_964213995.1. NCBI lineage: Eukaryota > Metazoa > Chordata > Chondrichthyes > Carcharhiniformes > Triakidae > Mustelus > Mustelus asterias. Next base: position 124,139,806 of record NC_135810.1, on the reverse strand, counting down.
ACATGTTTTGGAGACTTCAGTTCATATCCCGATGTGGCAGCTTGTGGATTTTAAATTCAATTTGATAATTAATTCTGGAATAAAAAGCTAGTTTCAGTAATTATGACTATGAAACTATTTGTTTAAGGAGGGAGGGGAGAGCTACAAAAGGGTCCTGAGGGGCAATTTTTTCACTTCTGTCTTTTTAAAAAGCATTTAGATGGGTGAGATGAGCATAGAAGGATATGAGCCAAATGCAGGCAATTGGGACTAGCTTTGTGGTTAAAAACTGGTGGCATGGATCTTGGTTTCAGATAAAGCTCGGCACAACATCGTGGGCCGAAGGGCCTGTTCTGTGCTGTATTGTTCTATGGACAAGTTGGGCTGAAGGGCCTGTTTCCATGCTGTCAACCTCTGACTCTATTAGATTGCTGTAAAAACCCATCTGGTTTACTTCATGTCTTTTGGAGAAGAAAATCTGCCATTCCCACCTGGTCTGGCCTACATGTGACTCCAAACTCTCAGCATGTGAATGACTTGTAACTGCCTTCTGCAATGGCCTAGAAAGCCCCTCAGTTGTATTCAAGAAGGGAGCTCACCATCACTTTCTCGAAGGAAATTGGGGATGGACTATAAATGCTGGCATAGCTAGTGACGTCCACATCCTTCATTTGATTTATTATTGTCATTTGTATTCGTATACAGTGAAAAGTATTGTTTCTTGTGCGCTATACAGATAAAACATACCATTCATAGAGAAGAAAAGGAGAGTGCGCAAAATGTAGTGTTAGAGTCAAAGCTAGGGTGTAGAGAAAGATTAACTTAATACGAAGTCGGTCCATTCAAAAGTCTGATGGCAGCAGGGAAGAAGTATTGTTAGAGAGTTTAAAAGAGTTAGGATAAAGTTTTAGAAGCATAGAATGAGAGTAAAAGATAGAATTAGAAGGTATGCTGGGCACAGCTTGCAAGAAGCCGCCTCGCTCCGGTGCCATCTTGAGGTTTCTTTTCTGTTAATTAAAATAAATATTCTGCAGAATTTGTCCCTGTGAGAATCTGCTGTCCAAGTGGTGGGGAAAGATCTTGTAAGCTGTTCCTGTTATATATTTAAGTGGTTGCATGATTGCATTAAGAGCCACTCACATTTGATAGTAATGTCATTAAGGTGCTTTACAGCCTCCTGCCTTCGTTTCATTTTCTACTCTGTACAGGCAACAGCACCTGCAATAAACCTGTTGTTAGTTTGAAACTACATACCTTTTTCTTTTTGTTTAAAACTCCACTTTATTCCCCACCTCTGAAGAAACCTTTATTGGATTAGTGTGGGTTTTCCAGTTCTCCCTCCTGACCAAGTGCTGGTTATATAGATTTACATTGAATTTACAGCATAGAAACAGGAGAATGGGAGGAAGCTCGTGGAGCATAGGCACCAGCATGGACCAGTTAGGCTGAATGCACTTTATCCGGTGAATGGCACAGTGGTTAGCACTGCTGCCTCACAGTCGAACCCAGGTTCGATTCCCGGCTTGGGTCACTGTCTGTGTGGAGTCTGCACCTTCTCCCCATGTCTGCGTGGGTTTCCTCCGGGTGCTCCGGTTTCCTCCCACAGTCTGAAAGACGTGCTGGTTAGGTGCATTGGTCATGCTAAATTCTCCCTCAGTGTACCCGAACAGGCGCCGGAGTGTGGTGACTAGGGGATTTTCATAGTAACATCTTTGTAGTGTTAATGTAAGCCTACTTGTGACCATAAATAAACTTTACACAAATGCTATTAACATAATCAATTAATAAAAACAGTTTTGTCTTGTGCCCACTGGAAAACTGAGACAGCTCATTTCATTCACAAGAGTTTTAGCATTCTTTGATGCAGATTTCCATTGTTGATTCTTTTTGACATGTCCTTACACACATTGTCTTTTTTCTGTTGTTGCAGGCTGGTTTATAAATGGTTTCTCCTACTCTACAAATTAAGCTATGCCAGTGGGATCGTGGGCTATGCTGGAGTAATGTTCACACTCTTTGGTATAAACTTATTATTTAGGTAAGAGTATTGCTATTTAACTTCTTAAAAAGCTTTGAAAAAGGTTGAATGAAGGGATTGAACTTAAAACAATGAACATGTGAGGTGGAATTGTGCTTTTTATCAAAAGCAGTAATATTAATTTTGAGGGAATAGAACATTGTTCTGGTGATCCAGAATTTAGATTGAGCACAGCTGGAAGGTCTGCAACTCTGGACAGTAATGACTATAAGATGTTGGAGCAGAAGTCGGCCATTTGGCCCATCGAGTTTGCCCTGTCATTCAATTAAATCATGACTGATCTGATATGATTCTCAACTCCACTTTCCTGCCTTATCCCCATAACCCTCGATTCCCTTACTGATTAAAAATCTGTCTATCTCAGCCTTGAACATAATTAATGACCCAACCTTTCTCTGCAGTAAAGAATTCACAGCTCTCTGAGAGAAGAAATTCTTCCTCATCTCTGTTAAATGAGTGACCCCTTAACTCAGATTACGTCCTCTGATCCTAGACTCTCCCACAAGTGGAAATGGCCTCAGCATCTACCCTGTCAAACCCCCGGAGAATCTGATATGTCTCAAAGTTGCCTCATTCTTCTAAACTCCAGTGAGCACAGCCCCATCCTACTCAACCTCCCGTAAGAAAATCTCTCCTTTCCTGGGACCAACCTAGTGAACCTTTTCTGGACTGCCTCCAAATGCCACTATAATACCTCGAGGCGATGGCCTAGTGGTATTATTGTTAGACTGCTAATCCAGCAATTCAGCTACTGTTCTGGGAGCCCAGGTTCAGATCCTGCTACGGCAGATGGTAGAATTTGAATTCAATTTTTAAAATCTGGAATTAAGAACCTACTGATGACTATGAAACCATTGTCGATTTATTGGAAAACCTCATCTGGTTCACTAATGTCCTTTAGGGAAGGAAATCTGCCGTCCTTACCCGGTCTGGCCTACATGTGACTCCAGAGCCACAGCAATGTGGCTGAGTCTCAACTGCCCCCCACCTCCCGGGCAATAAATGCTGGCCAGCCAACATCGCCCATGTCCAATGAATGAAACATCCTTCACTTGTTTGTTGTTTCAATTTTATTTGTTTTATTTGATTTGTTACAGTAGAAGTTTTAAAATACAATCTTGTCCATTGGATTTATTTCAGTTGACATTGTGGTGGCGATTCCTTTCTCTCTAGAAAGTTATCCATGGGGAACGTAGCAGTACTTGGACAGTCAGATCAAGGCTTATTTACCTATAGGAGCCTTGCAATGAGAACAGGCTTTCATCAGCTACACACTCTTCCTGCATCCCTTTTAGATTTGTTCCCTTTTATTTTATATTGTTCCTTGTTCTTCCTATCAATGTGATACTTGATCCAAGAGGTTAAAGGAAGTTGAGCTCTGTGTCTCAGTCCTTTTTGTTAAATGCGAAAGTCAATTGTTTGTAGGTTCAAGCATCCATGAGACCTACAGATATTAACAGGTTTGTCCTGGTATTCAAGTTATGGATGTTATTTTTCCATGGGAACTTTGCTTACGTACAATGGTTATAGCACAGGAGGCCGTTTGGCCTGTCCTGTCCATTCTAACTCTGTAGGAGTAACAATTATAAATTGCCGCTACTAGACTTGCGGGCAGTGCACTCCATATCCTAACCACTCGCTGCCTAAAGAAGGTTTTCCTCATGTCACCTTTGGTTCTTTTGCTTTTCACCTTAAGTTGATGCCCTCTGGCTCGCAACCCTTCTACAAGTGGGAACAGTTTCTCCCTATCTGCTCTATTCAGCCTCCTACTGATTTTGAACACCTCTATCAAATCTCCTCCCAGTCTCTCCAATCATTCCATGTAACTGAAGCCCCTCATCCCTGGAACTAATCTCGTGAATCTTTTCTGCACCTTCTCTAAAGGTTTCATATCCTTCCTAAAGTGCGGTGCCCAGAATTGAATACAATACTTCGATGTAGTGTGAGCTAGTGTTCTGAAAGGCTCACCACAACTTCCTTCCTTTCGTACTCTATTTATAAAGTTCAGGATCCCATTTGCCTTAAACTTTTTTTATCAACTTTCTCAACCTGTCTTGAGTCCTCCAGTGGTTTCTACACTTGTACCCCAAGGCCGCTCTGTTCCTGCATGCCATCTAGATATGATCCCTTTATTTTATATTGTTTCTCCATATTCTTAACAAAATGAATCACTTCACACCTCTTCATACTAAATGTCCAGCCATTCCAACATTGGGATGATGGGCTGAATGACCTGTACCATTCTCGGATTCCAACATTGGGATGATGGGCTGAATGACCTGTACCATTCTCGGATTCCAACATTGGGATGATGGGCTGAATGACCTGTACCATTCTCGGATTCCAACATTGGGATGATGGGCTGAATGACCTGTACCATTCTCGGATTCCAACATTGGGATGATGGGCTGAATGACCTGTACCATTCTCGGATTCCAACATTGGAATGTATGCCTTCAAGCATTTATCCAATTCACTATTGAAGTTATTATTGAATCTTCTTCCACCACCCTTTCAGGCAGCACCTTCCAGATTGTAATAACTCACTGCATCCCTCACAGGTTTTTCTGTTTACCTTAAATCTCAGAACTCTAGTTCCAGAACCTCCTGCCACTGGGTGCTGTTGCTTATTTTTTCCTCAAGCCAATCCTGAATTTGAGCACCACCTATAGCAGATGTAAACACAAGACATTCATAAATCCAAGAAGGAATTCGGGGGTATGTGGAACCTGCTACCATGGAGTGTTGAAGGGAGTAGCATAGATGTATTTTCAGGGAAGCGAGATATGCATGTGAGGGGGAAGGGATACACTGATGGGGTGTGATGATGGGGGAGGCTTGTGTATTCTTCATGGGATGTGAGTGTCACTGGCTAGGTCAGCATTATTGCCCAACCCTAATTGCCCTTGAGAAGGTGGTGGTGAGCTGCCGCCTTGAACCGCTGCAGTCCATGTCCCACAGTGCCGTTAGGGAGGGAGTTCCAGGATTTTGACCTAGCGACAGTGAAGGAGCGGCAATATATTTCCAAGTCGGGATGGTGAGTGGCTTGGAGGGGAACTTGCAGGTGATGGTGTTTCCAGGCATCTGCTTCCCTTTCCCTTCTAGGTGTTAGAGACAATGGGTTTGGAAGTATGGAGCTGTTGTGCCAAATGGTCTGTTTGTTTAGTAAATATTGTGTAATTTGGAGCGGATCCTTTTCCAACTGTAATGAAGTCACATACCCAGTGGATGGAGCTGTTTCTCCCTGCTCAAGCCCAGCTTGCCTGGAGTAACTTACATTGATACGTGGCAGATTGCTACAGAGGAACTGAAACACCCACAAAGGAGACACATCCGGGAGAGGGTTGAGAGAAATCTTTGTGCAGCTGTTTCTAAATCGTTCCACCCACCCCCATCCCCTCACTAATTTGTTCATAGAGTCAGAGGTTTACAGCATGGAAACAGGCCCTTCGGCCCAACTTGTCCATGCTGCCCTTTTTTTTAAAAACCCCTAAGCTAATCCCAATTGCCCGCATTTGGCCCATATCCCTCTATACCCATCGTACCCATGTAACTATCTAAATGCTTTTTAAAAGATAAAATTGTACCCTACTACTACCTCTGGTAGCTTGTTCCAGACACTCTCCACCCTCTGGACACTTTTGTATCTCTTTCTCCCTCCTCCTCTCCTCTCCTCTCCCCCCCCCCGCTCCCCTCACCGTAAACCTACACCCTCTAGTTTTAGACCCTGCTACCTTTGGTAAAAGATGTTGACTATCTAGCTGATCTATGCCCCTCATTATTTTATAGACCTCTATGAGGTCACCCCTCAGCCTCCTGCGCTCCAGAGAAAAAAGTCCCAGTCTATTCAGCCTCTCCTTATAACTCAATCCATCAAGTCCCGGTAGCATCCTAGTAAATCTTTTCTGCACTCTTTCTAGTTTAATAATATCCTTTCTATAATAGGGTGATCAGAATTGCACACAGTATTCCAAGTGTGGCCTTACCAATGTCGTGTACAACTTCAACAAGACGTCCCAACTCCTATATTCTGGTTCCACCAGAGCAGTTCAAAGTTGTGAAAGATGCTCCGAGGAGGTGAAAGCACTGAATGACCAGTAGACTTGAAACACAAGGAAATGGAGAAATTGCAATGCACTCACCCACCTGTCCTTTGGGGATTTCTCAAAGTTGGACCGAAAAGTCAAAAGGACAGATGCAAAATAAGCCCCGATTTTCAAAGAGTAATCAACGCTTGGAATATTCTTCCATCCCACCAGTCAAACCTAGCCGCTGGGGCTCAGTTGGTAGTATTCTCACCACTGAGTCAGAGTGTTGTGGTTTCAAATCTTACTCCAGAGAATTGAGCACAGAATCTAGCAGACAGTGTGGTGCTGAGGGAGTGCTGTTTGAGTGCCCTATCCTGTCAGGTGGATACAAGAGATCCTGTGAAGAGTAGGGGAGTTCTCTCTTAGTGTCTTGGTCCAATATTTAACTCTCAACCAATGTTACTGCAAAACAGATGATCGGGTCATTTCGCATCACTTTGTGGAAACTTGCAGCGTACAAATTGGCTGTAATGTCTTGCGGTACATCTCAAAAGCTCTGTAGAAATGTATGTCTTTCAAGTCCTCGCGGGTCCAGCCTGGGAAGCACAGAAATCACAGTTCACGCAAGTTGAATGGAAGGATGTAAATCCAATTCTAATCTGCGGATCCAATATTTAAGTGAGCGAGGACCCAGTCCATGAAACAGGCTCTCGAGGAAGATGATGGAAGCAGTTAGTGTTAATTGGTTCAAATACAAATTACATGAGATTTTTTAGTGAAAATAAAATATGGATTATGATATGTGAGCGATTTGAGACATGAATTCTCAATTTTGTTCTTTCGGAGAATTGGTGCAGACTCTGGGCTGAATGGCCTCCTTCTGCACTGTCAGGATTCTATGATCTCTGAATTGGATAAACACTAAAAAGAAAATTTTTCAGGCTAGTGAGGAAAGGGCGGGGGCAATAATGAGACTAATTGTATAGCTGTTTCAAGGAGCTGGCACAGGGATGATGGGCTGAATGACCTGTACCATTCTCGGATTCTGTATGTCATACATCTGGGAGGAACAGGTGACTTTGGACCTGTGGCTCCCAAAGCGCTCCACACGGGGATTTCCACACATGCCTGAGCCACTGACTAGTCAGAACAATCATTGTGATCAACAACTCCATCATGTGACTCTCATGAAGGTAGAAGGGAAACTAGATAGGCTGTGACCTTTGTTTAGGAATTCCAATGTTGCTGTGGATGTTTGACCATCCTGGTCATGGTGACTGCTTATCATAATGCATAAATATGACAAAGTATGCCGTTTGTGAGAAAGATGTTTCCAGGAACTTATTAACACATTTGAGAATCTCCCAACAAACCATCGAAGCCCACATGGGTAGAGTTTCTATTTGACAGATATGGAATCCACATCCTCTCGCTGTAGGGACAAAGTTCACACACTTTAAAGCTAACATGTACATGCTAACTTACAATACTGAAATACAAACCTATTTAATTGTCTGAAAAGTGCTTTGGTGTTGGGTTGATGCTATAAACATGCAAGCTCTTTCTGGAGCGTCACTCAGACGAGCGATCAGGTTTACAGGAGTTGCACTTGATAGAATTTCTATTTGTCTTTTTCCCTCAGGATAAAGCCAGAAGATGGAATGGACTTTGGAGTATCATTGTTGTTTTATGGGTTGTATTACGGAGTGTTGAGTCGTGACTTTGCAGAAATGTGCGCCGACTACATGGCATCGACAATAGGGGTAAAGTGAGCCCAGCGGCAGCAGCCTTTTATCAGCTAATTCCCACTTGTATAAGTGTATCAATGGCTTTGAAATGACCTCCCACTGTATGATTAGACAATGCCAGGGCAAGCTTTGTATTCCTCATGGGGAGCAGGAAAAGCCCATTCAGCCCTTCAAATCGGTTCACCACTCAAAGTTTTTAAGCTAATTTGTAGCCCTTGTATCTGTAACCTTTTCTCCGTGTCCCTTGACATTCTTATCCAACAAAACTCTTCCAATAATGAAGTTTAAAGTTTTATTTATTAGTCACAAGTAAGGCTTCCATTAACACTGCAATGAAGTTACTGTGAAATTCCCCTAGTCACCACACTCCGGTGCCTGTTTGGGTCAATGCACCCTAACCAGCACGTCTTTCAGACTGTGGGAGGAAACCGGCGCACCCGGAGGAAACCCTCGCAGACACGGGGAGAACGTGCAAACTCCACACAGTGACCCAAACCGGGAATCGAAACTGGGTCTCTGGCGCTGCGAGGCAGCAGTGCTAACCACTGTGCTACCCCTTCGCCTTAAAAACTCTAATTGATCCCTGGCTGCAACAGTGTCTTGGGGAGGAGTTCCAGAATCCCACTCCCCTCTGTGTGAGGAAGCGCTTCCTGACATCCCCTCTGTATGGTCTGCCTCCAATTTTAAGATTCCCCCCCCCCCCCCCCGCCCCCCCACACACACACACCCCCCCCCCCCCCCCCCCCCCAACACACACACACCTCGGTTCTGGGGAGGAAAAGACTTCTCTCTCTCTGCTCTATCGAATTTAATGATTTTAAACAATTTGATTGGATCACCACCTTCACCTTCTAAAGTCAAGGCAATACAAACCAAATTAAAGCACCCACTCCTCGTATTCCAAATCTCTAAACCCTGTTGTTATTCTGGTATCTCTGTGCTGCACACCCCTCAATCGCAAGATATTTAAACTTCCTGCTTCCCTAATTGCATAGTCCTCCGCAAACCTTTTGGTTTTGCCTATTTAGCCAGATCATCCTGGCTTTGGGAGTGAATTGCTATCCTGGTTTGCTGGCCCAGCTCTGAGAGCAAACCCAAAGTAATCTTGCACAGACGACTGACTATTTGGAATTTCAGAAGTTGTAAGAACCTGTTTTTTAAAAATTTGTGTTCCTCCCCCCACTGTCCTAACGGGGATTGTTTTGCTACATTTTGATGAGGCAAAGATTGTAGAGGAATTGCATCAAAATGCAATTAAAATTAAGGATCTGCGTTGTGGGGAGTAGAGCTGTATAGTTGTGCTGTTAAACCCTTCATTGTACATTGTTCTTCGTCAACAAGTCCTTTAGTTTGTTACTAACCACATCGAGAGGCCTCCAGTTGCTACAGTTTCCACCTTCGATCTCTATGTGTTTCACTGTGGTCCCACCAACCACACTGCTGAGCTCTGCACTGCTGGTGAGGGCAGCACTTCCTTCCACTTAGGGTTCGTCAGTTTGTGAGCAGTATACAACCATCTCTCCCCGATATAATTTAGCCCAAGAGAGCTTGAGAGTAAGGACCTCTCGGTATAGAATCCCTATAGTGCAGAAGGAGGCCATTCGGCCCATTGAACCTGCACTGACAACAGTCCCACCCAGGCCCTATCCCCAAAACCCCACATATTTAGCCTGCTAATCCCTTTGACACTAAGGAGCAATTTAGCATAGCAAATCCACCTAACCCACACATCTTTGGACTGTGGGAGGAAACCGGTGCACCCGGAGGAAACCCACGTAGACACGGGGTGAACATGCAGACTCCACACACACACAGTGACCCAAGCCAGGAATCGAACCTGTGCCCCTGGCGCTGAGAGGAGCAGTGCTAACCACTGTGCCACCGTGCTGGTATCCCATAGCAACATCGCCAAAAACTGGTTAATCAGTCATTTACTCCATTACTGATTACAGGCAATTTTGGAACTTTAAGTGAAAAAATAAATGAGAAAAGGAAAAAATAAGAGTTGCATTTATATAGCACCTTCCGTGACCGCTCCAAGTGCCTGACACTCGGTGAAATTCTTTTAAAATGTAATTGTTAAAATGTAGGACTGTTTTTTAAGTATTGTCAGTTTGCTTGTGGTCGGTTTTTGAAGAGTTTGTTTTGTTTCAGTACTACAGTGCATCTGGGATGCCAACAAAACACCTCTCCAATGAGATCTGCGCCGTCTGTGGACAAAAAATCTTTGTGGACGTCAATGAGGAAGGCATCATAGAAAATACGTACATGCTGACCTGTAACCATGTGTATCCTTCACAGAGTGAGAAATATCACACAGCAAAAACTGGCGCATGTCCAAATGACACATTTTCTTTTCTGTGGGTGCAGAGCCTTTTCTGAAAGGTGCTACACAATTCTGAAGTATAAAATGGGCTGAGGTTAGTGCACCAACAGGTGGGACCAAGTTACTCCATTTGGTCTCTGGGCTACTGGACCCAGCACAAGCATCCTGATGCTGCCTCCTGGGACGAAGAAAAAGTAATTCATTCCCCTTGCCCTGTTCGCTATCCTCCCTCTGTGCCCATGTCACGTGCTCTGACTTTTTATTCATTTGTGGGACATGGGCGTCGCTGGCTGACCAGCATTTATTGCCCATCCCTAGTTGCCCTCGAGAAGGTGGTGGTGAGTTGCCGCCTTGAATCACCGCAGTCCACATGCTGTGGGTTGAACCACCATGCTGTTAGGGAGAGAATTCTAGGATATTGACCCAGTGACTGTGAATGATGATATATTTCCAAGTCAGGACAGTGAGTGGTTTCATAGAAATCATAGAAACCCTACAGTACAGAAAGAGGCCATTCGGCCCATCAAGTCTGCACCGACCACAATCCCACCCAGGCCCTACCCTCATATCCCTACATATCTTGCCTGCTAATCCCTCTACGCATCCCAGGACACTAAGGGGCAATTTTAGCATGGCCAATCAACCTAACCCGCACATCTTTGGACTGTGGGAGGAAACTGGAGCACCCGGAGGAAACCCACGCAGACACGAGGAGAATGTGCAAACTCCACAAAGACAGTGACCCAAGCGGGGATCGAACCCAGGTCCCTGGAGCTGTGAAGCAGCAGTGCTAACCACTGTGCTACTGTGCCGCCCTTGGAGGGCATCCCGGTTTGGAGGGGAACTCGCAGGCGATGGTGTTCCCATTTATCTGCTGCCCTCATCCTTCTAGATGGAAGTGGTTGTGGGTTTGGAAGGTGCTGTCTAAGGATTTTTGGTGAATTGCTGCATTGCATCTTGTAGATGGTGTACACACTGCTGCTACTGAACATTGGAGGTGGAGGGAGTGAATGTTTGTATATGTGGTGCCAATCAAGCGGGGCTGCTTTGTCCTGGAGAGTCATTGAGGTTTACGGCATGGAAACTGGTCCTTCGGCCCAACTTATCCATGCCACCTTTAACCACTAAGCTAGTCCCAATTGCCTGCGTTTGGCAAGCTTTTTGAGTGTTGTTGGAGCAGCACCCATCCAAGCAAGCGGGGAGCATTCCATCACACTCCTGACTTGTGCTTTATAGATGGTGGACAGGCTTTGGGGAGTCAGGAGCTGAGTTACTCACCGCAGTATTCCTGGCCTCTGACCTGCTCTTGAGAAGGTGGTGGTGAGCTGCCGCCTTGAAATGTTGCAGTCCCTGTGATGTAGGTACAGCCATAGTGCTGTTTGGGAAGGAGTGAACAGTTAGGAATAGTATTAGGTGTTATAGAACCCAGGAGGGTAAATGGAGTAAGGGCATGATCTAACTTACAGACTAGGGGATTTTCATAACTTCATTGCAGTGTTAATGTAAGCCGACTTGTGACACAAATAAATAAACTTAAGTTGGATGATAGAACAGGTTCAAGTGGCTAAATGGCCTCCAACCACTCCCATGTCCACAACATGCCCTTGTTCTGAGAGGTGTCAACCGGATTCCTGTCAGGACTTGGAATCCTGGTGGATTTCTCCTGCCCACCTCTTCCCACTTTCCAGGGATTGAGGCACATTGCAATTCCTCCTTGGCAGGGTGTGGTGAGTAATCGGGGCTGATTTAAAACCCTGTGCTTCGCTGTGCTGGTCAGGACTGTGGCCTGCGGCTCATCTAATTTTGTATCAAGGCCAAGATTTAACATCAATGCATAATTTCCTCATCAGAAGGAACATTATACAGCTGAATTTGGTTACCTTACAAGAAAACTTCCATAAATATTCCGTCTTGCTTCTGCTTTTAGTCCCTAAAGGAAGCATGAGGTTTGTTTTATATATATATATATATATAATGTCATGCTGTAGTTTATTTTTCTACATGAGCATTTTGGGAAGATGTGACAGAAACCCCCATCGAGTCCCTGAAGTTGTTGCCCAGAAGAGTTGAATTTTGTCCACTTTGCTGGTAATTGTGTGTATCCAGCCACATTGCATGCCTTCATTCATATCTGGGACCTGGGTTTGAAACATGGCAGGAAGATTTTCCTTATCTGCCTCACTGCCACATCCCCTTGTCCATTCTCTTCCACACACATACTCTTTCTATCCATCCTGTTCCTCAGGTCTCTTGGGAAATTCCTGTTATTTTCTCTTGACTTGCATCAATTAATCTTACTATGTCTTGCTAATCTTACTGGGTGTTTTTCTGGTTGGTGATCAGTGACTGGTGGTGTGCCTCAGGGATCAGTGTTGGGACCGCAATTGTTTACGATTTACATAGATGATTTGGAGTTGGGGACCAAGTGTAATGTGTCAAAATTCACAGATGACACTAAGATGGGTGGAAGAGCAAAGTGTGCAGAGGATGCTGAAAGTCTGCGAAGGGATATAGATAATCTAAGTGAGTGGGCGAGGGTCTGGCAGATGGAGTACAATGTTGGTAAATGTGAGGTCATCCATTTTGGTAGGAATAACAACAAAATGGACTATTATTTAAATGGTAAATTGCAGCATGCTGCTGTGCAGAGGGACCTGGGTGTCCTTGTGCAGTAATCTCAAGGAGTTGGTTTGCAGGTGCAGCAGGTAATTAAGAAGGCAAATGGAATTTTGTCCTTCATTGCTAGAGGGATGGAGTTTAAAAACAGCGAGATTATGTTGCAGCTGTATAAGGTGCTGGTGAGGCCACACTTGGAGTACTGTGTACAGTTTTGATCTCCTTACTTGAGAAAGGATATACTGGCATTGGAGGGGGTGCAGAGGAGATTCACTTGGTTGATTCTGGAGTTGAGAGGGTTGGCTTATGAGGAGAGACTGAGTAGGCTGGGGCTATACTTATTGGAATTCAGAAGAATGAGGGGAGATCTTATAGAAACGTATAAGATTATGAAGGGAATAGATAAGATAGAAGCAGGGAAGTTGTTGCCACTGGTGGGTGAAACTAGAACTAGGGGGCATAGCCTCAAAATAAGGGAAAGCAAATTTAGGACTGAGTTGAGGAACTTTTCACACAAAGGGTTGTGAATCTATGGAATTCCCTGCCCAGTGAAGCAGTTGAGGCTACCTCATTGAATGTTTTTAAGGCAAGGATAGATAAATTTTTGAACAGTAAAGGAATTAAGGGTTATGGTGAGCGGGTGGGTAAGTGGAGCTGAGTCCACAAAAAGATCAGCCATGATCTTATTGAATGGCGGAGCAGGCTCGAGGGGCCAGATGGCCTACTCCTGCTCCTAGTTCTTATGTTATGTTCTTATGTCCCCCCTCGGTGATTATCTAAGCTACCCACCAAGCCCCCAACCTCCACATGCATACTCTCAGTGCACTGAAATGGTCTAGCAAAACAGTTGTCAGGAAGGCAGCTTAGCAACTAATTCTTGAGCAATTGGCTACGGGTAACAAATGCTGGCCTTGCCAATGACCTTCATATCCCAAGAACAAATATAAAACCAGAATCCAAGATAATCCTGAGTTCATGTGTATTCACCACAGTAAAGCTCCCTCTACACTGTCCCCATCAAACTCTCCCAGGACAGGTACAGCACGGGGTTAGATACAGAGTAAAGCTCCCTCTACACATCCCCCATCAAACACTCCCAGGACAGGTACAGCACGGGGATAGATACAGAGTAAAGCTCCCTCTACACTGTCCCCATCAAACACTCCCAGGACAGGTACAGCACGGGGTTAGATACAGCGTAAAGCTCCCTCTACGCTGTCCCCATCAAACACTCCCAGGACAGGTACAGCACGGGGTTAGATACAGAGTAAAGCTCCCTCTACACTGTCCCCCATCAAACTCTCCCAGGACAGGTACAGCACGGGGTTAGATACAGAGTAAAGCTCCCTCTACACTGTCCCCATCAAACACTCCCAGGACAGGTACAGCACAGGGATAGATAGAGTAAAGCTCCCTATACACAGCATGGGGTTAGATACAGAGTAAAGCACCCTCTACGCTGTCCCCATCAAACACCCCCGTCACGTAGCAAAGTCATCCTGGGTTGTTTCGCAGGACCATTATCAAATAAAATTTAAGAGTAAACCATGAAGGAGATAGTGGGACATGTGACCAAAGGCTTTACCAGAATGGTAGATTTCAGGGCAATATTAAAGGAGGGGAGAGGAATGGAGAGGTTTAGGACAAAGCTGAAAGCATGGCCAGGCAATTAAAATCACGGATGCTGAAGAAGTCGAGCCTGCTGCATACAGAGCTCTCGGAGGATACTGCTCGGGGTGATGATAGAGATAAGGCCGGGCACTGCCATGGGAGATACAGCTATGGGGGATTTGAAATGAAAATGTTGAAATGGGCTGTTTAATACAGGGTGGAGCTGAGTGAGATTCTGGTTTAATCCTCTATATTGTTACAGGTTCATTCACCAGCAACCTGTGCTGCATTTTCCTTAACTGTTCTTCAGGTTCCATGAATTCTGCATCCGAGGTTGGTGCATCGTTGGAAAGAAACAGACCTGTCCATACTGTAAAGAGAAGGTGGATCTAAAGAGGATGTTCAGCAACCCGTATCCTTTCACTTGCTGCAAGGACAGAACATTCACAGTTTGCTCTTGTTTCTCAGACAAATTACTTTTTTTTTGGTTTTCTTGCAATTCCCAAGGAAATGAATCTTGTGAGGTTTGAATGCAAAGTAAAGCTCCCTCTACACTGTGCCCATCAAACACTCCCAGGACAGGTACAGCACGGGGTTAGATACAGAGTAAAACTCCCTCTACGCTGTGCCCATCAAACACTCCCAGCATGGGGTTAGATAGAGTAAAACTCCCTCTATATTGTCTGCATGAACAGCACAGGGTTAGATGTGTGACTTGTTTCTCTACCTTTTCTAAGGTTGTTAGGTATGGATGCTGCTGCTGATAATTTGAGTAAAAAGGATCGATGGACATGAGAAGGCTTTTTAAATTGATCTTATCCCACCTGTCTGTACCTCCTGTATGTCCCTCGTCTCTTTTAACATTAGGATAGTTTGTTTCAATGACCTTCCATAATAACTCAGACTATTCACCCTGAGATTTGAGTGGGAAAAGAATCAGCCTCATCGTCTTGGCGTGCTCATTTTTAATTGCTATGTCAGGCAATACAGCGTAGCTGAATCAGTCTGGTCAGCCCCAGGATTTCTTGGAACAGTTCAGTGTAGTGTTCCCCAATGTAATACCGTTAAAGCATTAAGGCTTTGAAATTAGCTTGGAATGTTTAGAAAGAGTTCCCAGTCTGCTGTAGGGGGAGAATGCAAAACTGTCAACTGAGTGTGGTCAGGGTTATTTTTGTTTCAAAGCTGACAGGAAGCCAGTGCTTTCTGTCGTCTTGCCAAAACTAGGCAAAAATGTTGATATTTGTGTGTTAAATGTAGAGAACCGAGAGACTCGGAATGAAATAAAAACAGTAATGGTAGGAAAGTGCATTGAGCTCCATGCACTTCAGTTGCCTCAAACACATCGTTGATAAAGGCATCAATTTGCTGAAGTTATAATGGACAACTCTGGCACATTCCTGTTTAGAGAGATGGACTCATCGCATTCCACCCTTATACACAGGACACATCTCGGGTAAAATTGTGGAGTCTGCCAATGCACTTCCCTAGCCATTACTTGTCAAAGAGCATCGGGGGAGTTATCCTTTTTCCAAGCAGATTAGCAGAATCAGAGAGTTGTTACCCAACAGAAAGAGGCTATTCAGCACTTCATGTCTGCAACAGCTCTCCAAATGAGCAATTTACCTAGTGGCATTCCCTCAGCTTCTCCCCATAACCCTGCACATTTTTCCCCAATGACCTCCATCAACATCGATCTAAAACTAACTTCACTAAAAACAAATGATCTGATCATTTATCTCATTACTATTTGTGAGAATGTGTCTGCCAATTGGCTGTCACTGCCTCTGCTTTACAAGAGTGACTGGAAAGTAGCGAATGTAACACCGCTGTTTAAGAAGGGAGGGAGGCAGCAGATGGGAAATTATAGGCCGGTTAGCCTGGCTTCGGTCATTGGCAAGATTTTAGAGTCTATTATTAAAGATGAGATCGCGGAGTACTTGGAAGTGCATGATAAAGTAGGACTGAGTCAGCACGGCTTCGTCAAGGGGTGGTCATGTCTGACAAATCTGTTAAAGTTCTTGAGGTAACAAGGAATTTGGATAAAGGAGAACCAGTGGACGTGATTCATTTAGATTTCCAGAAGGCCTTTGACAAGGTGCCACACAGGAGACTTAAATAAGTTAGGAGCCCATGTTAAGGTAAGATCCTGGCACAGATAGAGGATTGGCTGACTGGCAGATGGCAGAGTGGGGATAAAGGGGTCTTTTTCAGGATGGCAGCTGGTGACTAGCGGTGCGCCTCGGGTCAGTGCTGGAACCACAACTTTTCACAATATACATTAATGATTTGCAGTAAGGAACTGAAGACACTGTTGCTAAGTTTGCAGATGATAAAAAGGTATGTGGAGGGACAGGTAATATTGAGGAAGCAGGGGGGCTGCAGAAGGACTTGGACAGGTTAGGCGAGTGGACAAAGGGCAGATGGAATACAATGTGGAAAAGTGTGAGGTTATGCCCTTTGGAAGGAGGAATGGAGACCTATTTTCTATATGGGGAAATGCTTAGGAAATCAGAAATACAAAGGGACTTGGGTGTCATTGTTCAAGATTCTCTTAAGGTTAACGTGCAGGTTCAGTCGGCAATTAGGAAGGCAAATGCAATGTTAGCATTCATGTCGAGAGGACTAGAATACAAGAGCAGAGATGTACTTCTGAGGCTGTATAAGGCTCTGGTCAGACTGCATTTGGAGTGTTGTGAGCAGTTTTGGGCCCCGTATCTAAGGAAGGATGTTCTGGCCTTGGAAAGGGTCCAGAGGAGGTTCACAAGAATGATCCCTGGAATGAAGAGCTTGTTGTATGAGGAACGGTTGAGGACTCTGGGTCTGTACTCGTTGGAGTTTAGAAGGATGAGGGGGGATCTTACTGAAACTTGCAGGATACTTTGAGGCTTAGATAGAGTGGATGTGGAGAGGATGTTTCCACTTGTAGGAAAAACTAGAACCAGAGGGCACAACCTCAGGCTAAAGGGACGATCCTTTAAAACAGAGATGAGGAGGAGTTTCTTCAGCCAGAGAGTGGTGAATCTGTGGAACTCTTTGGCGCAGAAGGCTGTGGAGGCCAGGTCATTGAGTGTCTTTAAGACGGAGATAGATAGGTTCTTGATTAATAAGGGGATCAGGGGTTATGGGGAAAAGGCAGGAGAACAGGGATGAGAAAAATATCAGCCATGATTGAATGGGGGAGCAGACTCAATGGGCCGAGTGGCCTAATTCTGCTCCAATGTCTTACGGTCTTATTTCATTCTCTGATTATTAAATTTTTACTGGCTAAGCCATACCATGATCAGGAGAAATTTCTTCACTCCAAAGGGGTGTCAAAATCTTTGGAATTCTCTACCCCAGAGCGCTGTGGATGCTCAGTCGTTGGATGTGATCAAGCCAGAGTTTAGATGTAGCTGGGGGTAGTATCTCCTGGGAATCGGGGAGCTGAGTGCCTCCATCCCCACCTCAGGTCAGCGGTTATGACACAAGAAAGAACCTTTGTACACGATATGAAGGCCAATTTGATTTATTATTGTCACATGTATACAGTGAAAAGTACTGCTTCTAGTGCATTATATAGACAAAGCATACTGGACATGGAGGAGGAGAAAAGGTGCAGAATGTAGTGTTACAATGATAACTAAGGTGTAGAGAAAGATCAACTTAATGCAAAGTAAGTCCATTCAAAAGTCTGATGGCAGCAGGGAAGAAGCTGTTCTTGGTTGGTGTGGGATCTCAGACTTTTGTATATTTTTCCTGACAAAAGAAGGTGGAAGAGAGTGTGTCTGGGGTGGTTGGGGCCCTTAATTATGCTGGTTGCTTTTCCGAGGCAGCAGGAAGTGTAGACCGAGTCAATGGATGGGAGGCTGGTTTGCGTGATGGACTGGGCTTCGTTCACGACCCTTTGTAGGTTTTTGCAGTCTTGGATAGAGCAGGAGCCATACCAAGCTGTGATACAACCAGAAAGGATGCTTTCTATGTTACATCTGTAAAAATTGGTGAGAGTTGTAGTGGACCTGTTGAATTTCCTTAGTCTTCTGAGAAAGTAGAGGTGTTGGTGGGCTTTCTTAACTTTAGTGTCGGCATGAGGGGGACCAGGACAGGTTGTTGGTGATCTGGACACCTAGAAACTTAAAGCTCTCGAGCATTTACACTTCGTCCCCTGTTGTTGTAGACGGGCAATGTTGTCCTCTACACTTCCTGAAGTTAATGACTATCTCCTTTTTGTTGACATTGAGGAAGAGATTATTATTGTTGTACCAGTTCATCAGATTTATTCCAGTTGATTAAGTTTACATCCCACCTTCCCCAATATGCAGGGCTATGCTAAGGAGGGCATGTTCCTTCTCGTTGCCTTTTACGCAGTCAGTTGTCTGGAATGTGCTTCCCTGAAAGAGCAGTCGAATAAAAAATCAGAGGCATGGGACATGTACTTAAAAAGAGACCGTGATGTAGTGGCAATGTCACTGGATCAGTAATCCAGAAACAAAGGCAAGGCCAACAAAAACAAACCTGGAACCAGTTCTGGGAACTTTGGTGAAAAATTCCTTTGCAACTTGAAAACATTGTTAGGGAAGCCCCAGATGCGGCATTAGGGTTATTACACTGTGGGGACCAAGCTGTGAGGTGGATTAGTGCCAGTAAGCAGGGACAGGTGGTGGGGAGGAACTGGTGTGAGGAGGGGACCAGACATGAGGTTCCTTGTCACACTATATGGTAAATGAGTTGCCCCAGTGTATGAAGAGGGGCGCTTGGCTTCCTAGGATATGGAAATGGGTTAACACTAAATGGTGATGCTGTGAATGTCCTTCCACCTACCATTGAGCAGATGAGGATTGAGCTGTCTGTGACAGCTGTTAGAATGTGTTGCCTGGAGACTACTTACCCAGGCTTGGTTCCCACAGCTCAGACAAAGAGTCATCCAGACTCTAAGGGTTTGCTGTATTCTCTCTCCACAGATGCTGCCAGACCTGCTGAGATTTTCCAGCATTTTGTGTTTGTGTTGGTTCCCACATGGACTGGTCCACCTGTGTCTGTACTTCAAAGTCACAAGAATTGACTGCTCGATTTTCTGCCCGTGAATCCCGGGTTATCCCCAAGCTTCTTCCCTGCTGCCATCAGACCTACCTTGCATTGAGTTGATCTTTCTCTACACCCTAGCTATGACTGTAACACTACATTCTGCACTCTCTCCTTTCCTTCTCTATGAATGGTACGCTCTATATAGTGCGCAAGAAAATATGCTTTTCACTATATATTAATACATGTGACAATAAATCAAATCATCAAGCTCGGACAGAGAGGTGAGATGCCAGTCAGCAGAGATGCTCCGAAGTCATTTTGTATTCAGCTATGGTGTATCAATATTGCTGGCCAGGTCAGCATTTATTGCCCATCTCTAAATTGCCTCTGAGAAGGTGGTGAGCCATTTTCCTGAATATAGCAAATGCTTTGCTAGGGGCATTTCAGAGTCACCCACATTGCTGTGGCTCTGGGGTCACGTAGGCCAGACCGGGTAAGGACATGTCCCTAAAGGACATTAGTGAACCAGATGAGTTTTTATGACAATCAAATAGCTAATTACTATCATCACTGAGACCACCTTTTTATTCCAGATTTATTTAATTAATGAATTCTCCCAGCTGCCATGGTGGGATTTGAACTTGCCCAGTGCTCTGGATGACTCTCTGTTTTATAACCATTATGCTACCCTTTGTGATTAGGTGAGAGTTTCCAGCAATAGATCAGAAACATATGACCGCTATCAGTTTATTTTACTGTCGCTTGTCTCACATCTCGCTGCTTTCCATTGTATCCTGCAAGCTGCCATATGCAATACTTCACCAGGGGTAGGTACAAATCAGCACGTCAGACTCTGAGTGGGATTTTCCGGCCACGCTCGCCCCAAAACCAGAAAATCCCACCCGAGGTCAACGGATCTTTGCACAGTTCCCCCCCCCCCCCCCCCAGTTGGCTACGATTCCCGTGGTTGGCGGGACGGAAAAATCTTCCCCCTAAGAGTTCATGAAATTCACAGTAAAACCCAGAACACATCATAAATGTCCAGCCTTACAAAATCCTCCCTGCCTTCTGTGTAGTTACCCGGTTTATCCTCTTCCCTGGCCCACTCCATGTTGATGATGGACTCTTCTTCCCCCCCCCCCCCCCCCCCCCCCGCCCCCCACGTTAAAGATGGACACTTCCTCTGACCATTCTGTTCATCTAATCATGTAATAGTAGAGAGTAGGAAAAGGCCATTTATAGGAGGACATGCAGTGTGTTTCCTCGACCAGCTGTCCATTTAGTACCACTCCCTCTTCCCATATCGATGTGTTTTTTCCGATTCCTTTTCAAAGCTGCTATTGAATGCGGGAATGGCCTCCTCTTCGGCATGGTGCCCCACCCCACAAATTTGTTTCAGGACAAATTCTGGGTCCCATATCCACCGAGATACCAGTGTTTTGCTGTGATAGGGTTCCCAGTCCTGCCCTTGGGGCTTTCCAGAGCAGTTGGAGGTCGCAAGGGGAAATGTTGGTGTTTAGAGCCCCATGCTTTTTATCCAGCTGCTGCACTGGAATGGACGCTGACACATCTGCCAGTCAGTGATCGAGTGAAGTCAGCTGTGTTTCAATTACTGTGAAGCTTTTCTTGTAAACCACTCGTCACTTCAATGTTAGCTAGCCACAGAGAATCCTCTTGCTTTGAGAATCATTTTCACAAAGTGGTTTCATTCAGGTTATGGATAAGTTGGAAGAATCTGGGACCAGGGCTGAACATTATTTCCCCTTCGCAGCCTGGTTTCTGGAAGTCACGAAGGTATCACAATATGAGTGCAGCCTGAGTAATGTATGACATAAGTTCTGAGGAGGTCAGTCCTCGCACGCACGCACAGATAGTTCCTGATTACTGTGAAAGTGTCAATCGGAGAAATAGGACTTCCTAGGGAAGGAAGATTGGTCAATGCAGCAGCCAAATTAGGTAAGATCTGAGTGGGCTTTGTCTGCATTTAACCAAGGCAGTGGTTTCAAATGGAGGAAAGCTGTAATTTATTTTCATTACATTGCGTAGCCGGTACGTGGAGACCGGGGGAGAAATATTCCATAGTGACAACTACTCACCAAAACTGCAACCACAAGCCACTGAGTTATCAAACACAGAGGCCATTCAACTGTTTGTGCCCGTGTCAGCTCTTTCAACAGCTATCCAATTAATTTCCCCATAGACCTGCAAGTTTCTTTTTCCTTTTCAAGTATTCATTCATGGGATGTGGGCATCACTGGCTAGGCCTTGAGAAGGTGGAAGTGAGTTGCCACCTTGAGCCGCTGCAGTCCATGTGGTGTAGGTACACCCAGAGTGCTGTTAGGGAGAGAGTTCCAGGAATTTGACCCTGGACAGTGAAGGAACTGTGATACATTTCCAAATCAGGATGGTGTTTGATTTGGAGGGGAACTTGTAGGTGGTTGTGTTCCCGTGTGTCTGCTGCCTTTGTCCTTCTAGGTGTTCGTGACTTGGTTTGGAAGGTGCAGTTCAAGGAGCCTTGGTGAGTTGCTGCAGTGCATCTTGTAGATGGAACACACTACTGCTACTGTGCGTCGGTGGTGGAGAGATTGCATGTTTGTAGATATGGTGCCAATCAAGTGGGCTGCTTTGTCCTGGATGGTGTCAAGCTTCTTGAGTGCTGTTGGAGCTGAACCCATCCAGGTATGTGGGGAGTATTCCATCACACTTCTGACTCATGCCTTGTAGATGGTGGATAAACTTTAGGGAGTCAGGAGGTGAGTTACTCACCTCGGGATTCCCAGCATCTGACCTGCTCTGGTAGCCACAGTATTTATATGGCTGGGTCCAGTTCAGTTTCTGGTCAATGATAACCCTTAGGGTGTTGATAGTGGAGGATTCAGTGATGGTAATCCTTGAACGACAAGGGTTAATCCTCTTGTTGGAGATGGTAATTGCCTGGCACTTGTGTGGCACAAATGTTACTTGCCACTTATCAGCCCAAACCTAGATATTGTCCTGGATACTGAATTGTGAGCGAGTCAGGCTTGATGGCCGAATAGTTACTTCTCCTATTCCACCACCATTTACAGCCAGTGCATTCCAGATCGTAGCAGCTCTCTATGATAATAGAATCTACAGTGCAGAAGCAGGTCATTCGGCCCATCGAGACTGCACTGACCACAATCCCACCCAGGCCCCATCCCCATAACCACATGAATTTACCTGAGGTACCCCCCTTCCCCCCCGCCCCCCCCCCCCCCCCCCACCACACCTAAGGGACAATTTAGCATGGCCAATCCACCTGACTCGCACATCTTTGGAGTGTGGGAGGAACCTGGATCACCCGGAGGAAATCCATGCAGACATGGGGAGAACGCGCAAACTCCACACAGACAGTGACCCAAGCCAGGAATCAAACCGGGTCCCAGACATTGTGAGGCAGCAGTGCTAACCACTGTGCCACCGTGCTGCCCAATTCTCTTCCTATTCCTTCTGATTTTGCCAATTAAATCTATATCCTCTGCAAAGAGGTACTTTCTCCTGATTTTGAACATTCTACCACATTTCTTCAACCTTCCATGCTGCAATGAGAGCAATCCCATCAGCTCCATTCTCTCCATAAAGCTCCTCATTGCTGGTACTCCTTTAGTAAATCTCCACTGCACCCTCTCCATTGACCATTAGAGCATAAAACAGAGGAGCAGAATTAGGCCACTCGGCCCATCGAGTCTGCTCCATCATTCAATCATGGCTGATATTTTTCTCATCCCCGTTCTCCTGCCTTTTCCCCATAATCCCTGATCCCCTTATTAATCAAGAACCTATCTATCTCTGTCTTAAAGACACTCGATGACCTGGCCTCCACAGCCCTCTGCGGCAAAGAGTTCCACAGATTCATCACTCTCTGGCTGAAGAAGTTCCTCCTCATCTCTGTTTTAAAGGATCGTCCCTTTAGCCTGAGGTTGTGCCCTCTGGTTCTAGTTTTTCCTACTAGTGGAAATATCCTCTCCACGTCCACTCTATCCTGGCCTCGCAGTATCCTGTAAGTTTCAATAAAATCCTCCCTCATCCTTCTAAACTCCAGTGGGTACAGACCCAGAGTCCGCGACCGTTCCTGATACGACAAGCTCTTCATTCCAAGGATCATTCTTGTGAACTTCCTTTGGACCCCTTCCGAGGCCAGCACATCCTTCCTTAGATACGCGGCCCAAAACTGCTCACAACACTCCAAATGGGGTCTAACCAGAGCCTAATACAGCCTCAGAAGTACATCCCTGCTCTTGTATTCTAGCCCTCTCGACATGAATGCTAACATTGCATTTGCCTTCCTAACTGCCGACTGAACCTGCACATTAACCTGAAGAGAAACTTGAACAATGACTCCCAAGTCTTTGTGTTTCTGATTTCCTAAAGCATTTCCCCATTTAGAGCATAGTCTATGCCTCCATTCCTCCTTCCAAGGGGCAGAACCTCTCACTTTTCCACATTGTATTCCATCTGCCACTTCTTTGCCCACTCTCCTAACCTGTCCAAGTCCTTCTGCAGCCCCCCTGCTTTCTCAATACTACCTGTCCCTCTGCATACCTTTTTATCATCTGCAAACTTAGCAACAGTGCCTTCAGTTCCTCCTTCCAAATCGTTAATGCATATTGTGAAAAGTTGTGGACCCAGCACTGACCCCTGAGGCACACCACTAGTCACGGGCTGCCAATTTGAAAAAGACCCATTTATCCCCACTCTCTGCCTTCTGCCAGTCAGCCAATCCTCTATCCATGCCTTGACAATCTTCTCCTGTTCCTCGTTCCTGTGTGGACATGTGTATTAATTGAAAGGAAAGTGAATAAGATACGGTTAACTATTAGGGGTCCAGTAGACACGGTGCCCCCGTTTTGGGACCAAGGTATACCCTGACTATTCTCACTGGCAGGTAAAGAACAGAATTGGTTTGGTTTATGTCAGGTGAGGGGGTCATCAATTCTGTTCGTTCTCCTTTTGTCACCATTTGCACTCCATCCCTCAATGGCACCATTAACACTCCCATTTGTCTTGTGTCCAGCACAAAATTGAGCAATTTTGACAGGGTAAAGAAGGATATTCTGTTTCCACTAGTTGGCATGTCTGCGAGTAGGGCTCAAATGTCAAGATGGTCAGTAAGAGAGCTAGGAGTGAGATGAGGAGAAATTTCTTTACTCGGAGTTGGGATTTGGAATGAGCTACGTGGGAGAGTGGTGGAGGCAGATTCCACAGGAGTTTCAAAAGTGAGCTGGATACAATATTTGAAAGTGATGAATTTAGAGGACTATGGAGATAGGGCTGGAGAATGGGACTCGCTGGGTAGCTCTTTCGGAAGATGGTGCAGACCCAATGAGCTGAGTGGCCTCCTGCTGTGCTGTAAAGTTCTGATTCTAAGTTTGTCCATGGCTCTTTTGCGCTGACCTATCCCTGTTGTTCCATTCTGCCCCATTCCCTCCTCCCCCTTTCCCACTACATCATTCTCTACGTTTCTACTTCAGGTCTGTCGAAGGATCATTTAGATCCAAACATTAACTCTAGCTCTCTATCTCTCTCTCTCTCTCTCCACAGATGCTGCCAGACTTGCAGAGTTTATCCAGCATTTTCTGTTTTTATTTCAGGTTTCCAGTGTCAGCAGTATTTTGGTTTTATTGGAGGAAATTATCAACATCCATTTATTTTCAGTTCTAACCAATTAACCTGCTCTGGACAGGGACCTCCATAACTGAATAATTCAACACTGTTGTCTTTACTTCTTTGACATGATTACAAGGTTCTTTACCCAGTGTTTAGTGAGTCAGTGTTTTTATTTTGCTCTGGAAACAGTAATTTCTTCACCTGCACTGACTGTCAGGTGTTGGAGCTCTTGGGACTTGTCACAAGGCATTGACACTCTCAGCCCACTGAGCACAGCACTGTAATGGTGTCGGTGTGTGTTCAGATTCAGGAAGTTGGTTGATGTGTTTCCTCTTTCTCTCGGTTTGCTTGTTTCTGACATGCACTTTCTTTAACGGTTCCTTTCCCAGCTGGGAACGACCTCACGTCATGTACGGCCAGCTGCTGGATTGGCTACGTTACTTGGTTGCTTGGCAACCTGTGATCATCGGACTGGTTCAAGGCATCAACTACAGTCTGGGACTCGAATAACATTGCCCCTTTTTCCTCCTCCCCTCCCCCCTTCCTATCCCCTCGCCCATCCCCCCACTCCTCTGGGGACCCTCCTCCTTTCCCCGAACTCCAATTCTGTGGAATGCAGCAACCAGGATGTTAGTTGGATTCCTACATCCGCCACAGGAGGAGGAGAAGAGAGAAAGAAGCATTCGATTGGACCAGTGCAAAATCGAGCTTGTTGGCATATGGATTAACGATGTTCTTCAGTTTAATTTTCCACTCCACCCTCCCAAAGAGTGTGAATGTTCAAATTAGACATATTCTCATACCTGTCCCCCTATGTTGACTGGAATTGACGAATCCTATTCCTATAAAACAGGCTCAAGGGGCTGAATGGATGCCTTCTGTTCCCATCTAACTAGCTCAGGGAGATAAGTGGCCTGCTCTTGTTCCAAATGTAATCACTCTGGAAGTCTTGATCCACAGTTCCGAGGGTTGTTTTGTTCCTTGTCTCTGAAGACCCAACCTGGCTAATTGTCCTGAAAATCTGCATTTCTCTGATATAAATGATTCCGTGGTTGCTCAGTGTGTAAAACCACAGTTTTCAACAAATGAGTGAGAGCGCATCAGGACTTCCTTTGAGCGCAACTTAATATTTGTAAATTAACGTTAAATAGTGACTTTACCAGGGGGTGGGGGGAGACGAGGCGTAGCACTGCAGATAAGTGAGTTGGAATATGGGGGTAGCCATTGTAGGAACTGGGTCTGTAATATGGGGGTAGCCATTACAGGAACTGGGTCTGTAATATGGGGGTAGCCATTACAGGAACTGGGTTTGTAATTTGGGGGTAGCCATTACAAGCACTTCAGCTGTAATATGGAGTAGCCATTACAAGGACTTTGACTGTAATATGGGGGTAACTATTACAGGAACTGGGGCCATAATATGGGGGTAGCCATTACAATGACTTTGACTGTAATATGGGGTTAGCCATTACAGGAACTGGAACTGTAGTAGGGTTTGGATTTGAAGTCAGATTGAATAAAATTCTTGGTTTAGCTGACCAGGTTTGTTGGGGAACGGATACATTCAGTCCTGGAGGTCATGAATTTCACTGAACCCTGAGCACCATTCAGTGAATACTGGTTTATGTTGGGCCAAAATAATACCTTTAAAAGGGGGAAGCAAGGGGGAGAATCTGTTAAGGATGGAAATAGAAACTGCAGTGGGGGAGGGGTTGAGACCAGCAGGTCAAAGGTTCAAAGAGGAATTGGTTAAAACCCATCCTTTTTATACTAGATATATATTTAAAAAGCCCTATTTTTACACTCTGATCTTTTATATTGGATTGTATTGGGGGGGAGGGGGTTTAGTTAGCAATGCACTGGAATCATTGCAAGCTCAGTCACTCCCCTAGCCCAGGATCACTGCACCAATGTAGAAATGGCCAGTTAATGCATTTGACCACCTTTTGTGATCCTGTGGGTGGAGACTTGAGAAATAGACAAGTGTATATCAGCTGGTGTACCCTCCTGGCCTTTCCAAAGTTGTTGGGTGGACCCCCAAGGTTTTGCAAATGTAAAGCTAATGCAGTTTGTGTTTTCTTGCA